>NW_027492016.1:0-545000 GCF_021521415.1 Bidens hawaiensis | reverse complement strand
TCCTTTCTTGCAACCGTTGTTGTGAAGGACAGAGAATCGTCTGCAATCCTAGCGAATGCCCAGAAGTCTAAAACCCACTTGTAGTAAATGGCTGGATTTGCAGTGATAGCATAGGCAAGGGGTGATTGCCTGAGCCCCTTGACCATAGGAGTGAACACCTTATCAGCCTTTGCCTTAGGCAACTCGAGAACACAGAAATTGTTATGACCCTGAAATTAAAAGCCAAGAGATCATGAGAATCATCATTAAGACAAAAACAAAACAAACAAGATATATACATAGGCATTAGGTATTTACATATTAGATAAATTAGATTTAATACTATCATTATGTACATTTTAGATTTAATAAGTTAGTAAATTAATTTTAGTCAATCTATAAGTTAATTAGTTCATAATGTATAAAGATCAAGTTCAAAGCAGTTTAAGTGTCCAAACAGTTCAAATTTCAAAAACAGAACAGTAGCTAACAAGGTTAAGTTTTTCAAAAAAAATTCTTCAAGTGTCACAATTTCGCGTGAAAAATTTCGTATGAAGTCCTTTTTCGCTTCGCATGGTCAAGCGAAGCGAAACAGATTATTTCGCTTCGCATGGTCAAGCGAAGCGAAATGCCTTTTATGCGAAAAACTTCAACTTGGTAGATTTTCTTCCCTTTTCATTTCAATGACTTCGCCTAGCCCTGAATTGTTTTTCTGGAAAATTTTAATCTAAAACTCTTTTGTTTGCCCGATCAACTGAACCCTTGAGCATCTTGTCAAACCTAGATCTACAAACTGTACAAAATAATCCTAAAACTAGCAAATCTTAATGATGATAAATCCACTCTAAGGTTCTGATATCAGAATCTAAACAAGATACCAACACAGATTTTGAAGATTTGTCCTAGATCTAGCCGACGGTTCATATGAACCGTCGTCTTGATCCATGAAAACCCAGAAGCAAAGAAGAAAGAATGAACGGTGGTGTTCAAGTTGTTATACCGAAGGTGGATACTCTGGATTCAACGGCATGATTGTGATTATGAGGGCCGGATTCTTTAAAAAGTGGAAGAAGATCTGGGTTTGAGAGTTTGAAGATTTGAGAGAGAAGAGAGTAAAACTTAAAAGTGTTTGGTAAATAGTGAAAGATATTTTAGGTTTCCCTTATATATAGGGTCAGCCTATCTCGCGATAAGGTCAAAACATCACGAGTATTCACCGAAAATACACTCTTAGTCCTCGGTCTTTAAAAACATTTGCATTTTCAAAACCGAAAAACATTTACCCACCGAAACCACGCACTTGATTGTTTATAAGATTTTCTTTTGTTGGTCCATAAGTGTTAACATTTGCACGAACGATCTCTTTTGTCAAAATAAAACGTAATAAAAGAAGACACCGAACTAAAAACAAAAATAAAATTAAAATTTAAAATCAAAGATATAATAAAATAAAGATAAAATAAATAAAAATAAAGTTTAAGATATTAAACTATGCAGATACTTAATGTTTTACAAAATAAAACAGAGAATTTAAGACATTTTAAATTTAAACAATAATATTAAATTAATTTTCATAGTATTTTCTTAGGTTAATTTACAAAGAATGATCACGATATGGAATCATATTGATTTGCAAAGCCCTAGATCGCGTTACCCTTTTGAAATTATTGTGACACAAGTTCATCGTTGACTGTAGATATTGTCCTCCTTTTTAACTTGACAAATGTTTTGATGCCAGAAATGATACGTTGAAAGTACAATTAGGCACAGTGCTTATGTGGTCCCCACTTAATCCGACATGTTACTGATTCCATCATATCTCAGGCCTACTTTGTGTTAACATATCACCTCAACATGACTTAGACCTTTCTTAGTTGATCACAGTACTCTTATTGACTGACTTACTGTACACCTTACACATGACACTTTGTGCTTTGCACACTTGACTCGATCTAGAAAGATTAAAATAAGGCAGATGTTCAGGCCATAACAATCAGGTCGGATAATACCATATTATCACGCAGAGAAAGTGTCACACCCCAACTAGCACAATGCGGAAGCGTAAAACGGGAATGTAACAGACACCTCTGGTATCAACACATTGTTTATAAAGAAACATTACAAACTAATTTACAATATATTACATTTATTTGTTCTATCATTGTTTTACAGTCTAGGTGATATAAACAAAACTAGTTCGTTAACTATACATTCTTACTACTAATGCCCTTGCTTCTATTCACATAGCATCAACCACACACCTCAGGCAAGTAACAGATCACCAAATCATTCCGATTTAGGTACACCTGAAAAGCAGTTTAAAACGGGTCAACTACTATAGTTGGTGAGTTTCACGAGTTTCAAGAAAACAGTAATGAGTATTCACAAGTCAACACTTGTAATCATGAAATAAGTATGTATGTATGTATGAATGTAAATGATGTAATTATGCTAAGCTACAGTGTAGCCTTGACTGTATGTGCTGCGTGCATCCATTTCCCACGCTCAATCAACCATTGTGGTCCCTTTCCGCCCACAACATGCCCCGGTAGCTATGTCTAACACTACATAGTCTGTTTGTATAGATATGGTCATGTGCAAACGGCGCTATGTGACACGGCAACCAGGCCGATTCCGTTTGGGTTTGTCAAACCAATAGTACTATTCACAAGCCACCGGCTCGAAGTTAATCACTGTGATCGTGGGGACTTTCGTGTGTTAGCACTTAGATAATTCACATCAATACATATTTCAGGTATGTATATGTAATCAAACATGCTTTTCACCCCAAAAGTTCGTAAAACTGTTTAAAGAGTGGGGTCATGAAACTCACGGTTTAGTAGATAATTAGTACTGTATCAGCTCGTGGTTTGTTCGGTCTGCTATCAGTAGTTCCTATAATCAATATTATAATAATATTAATATTTTAATATTATTATAATCTCAATACTAAACTGGGCTGTATAACTAATCTGGGTGTAGCTGGAACGCCCAGAAAGTGGCAATAGGCTTAGGTTGTGATGTTCAATCTCTAATACTTAAAACCGAACTTGGCTCAGATTCCCGTTTTCCCAGCTGGGCCAAGTTGTTCGTTTACACGTTCAGAAAACAGTTATGTGAAAATAAGCTTGGGTAAATATATTGGTTAACAAAATGATTAAGTTATAAAGAAAGATCACATACTGGGGTCCCGGATTAGCCACGGGGCCCGTTTCCGTTTATTCAGTTTGATTTAAGAATTTTTAATTAGCCTTCTGTTTCGATGTAATCCAATAAACAATTTATAATTTAGTTTATGAGATATGTGTTTATGTTTAACAAAAAAAAAAATTTAAGAAGAAACACGCACAATCCATCCGGATTGTCCAGGTTTTTCATAGAAAAGTTTGTTTTTACTTAATTAGTCAAAAAATGTGATTTTTGATCACTCTTGGTGTTTTGATATTCCCGCAGGTTCGTTAGTCGCGGACTTGCCGGTTTTTATAAAAACATAATTTGTTTAATCTTTAAATTAGCATAATTAATTAACCGTTAATCATTAAATTATGAAAATTTAGCCACTTATCAATTAAAATATGTATATTTTTATAAAAATATTTCTGGAATTATTTACTGATTTATTAATTTATAAAAATTTATTTTATCAGCTATATTTCGCCTGAAAATCGTCCGTTTACCTTAAACAATTTACAAAAATTCCACAAAAATTCCCGAATGCTCAAATCATGTTCCAAATCAACCTGTATCAATTCTAGAATGTAAAAAGCACGTGCAATATTCTTTTCGGCCCAAATTCGGACGAACGCATATAAGCAAAACACCTTTAAACTTCTCCAAATGATCCCAAAATTCATATGTGATCAAAATACATCAAATCTGAGTTCTCAGAAAAGTTTCATAATTTTTGAAGTATTTTAGCTATTTTTCCCAAATAAACGTCCCAATTTGGTAATAAATTCGCCAAATATTCTCGGATGGTCGAAAAATTACCAAATTTGAACAGGGACTCATTTACATGGTCCCTGATTTCCCTGCAAAATTACAAGGCCTAATAATATGCACATCACAACCTTAACCTAAATAGCCCGTAAGCGAGTGTTTCGGCATTACCTTAGCGGGTTTGGCTCGTTTCCGACTTTTTAATCAAGTTTTCAGGTTCTTTTGCTTATAAGAAAGCTAGGTACAAGTCCTATATCATAAACCAAGCAATTTTTCATCAACATAACAGCCCTTAACTTAGGGTTTCGGCTAGTGCATAAAAACGAACTTTTGAACCGTAAAAACGCCGTTTCAACCCTTTAATCCGTGTTTATGGCCAAAAGAAACTATCAAAACAGGTTCCTTACCATTTGTATGATCAAAACATGTTTATGGACCATTTTTGGGAATTTTACATGTTTAGGAATGATTTTTAGTAATCAAGACATGTTTTTATGGTATTAATCAAGGTTAAACAAGTACAAAAGCTACTTATTTAAGCTCCTTACCTTAGGGTTTGAAGGATTTCTGGAAAATCAGTTTGCACCTGCTTGGACCTCAACTTTTATAAACCAAAACGAATAAACAAGCTTGTGGAATAAGTTTTATAAAAAAAATGGGGGTGGGGTGGGCTGGTCCGATCGGAACCCCATGGGCCTCACCTTTGGGCTGTTTTGGCCCAATAATCTGGTTTCTCAAGCCCAAATACGAAAAGCCCAGTCCAAATTTAGTTCGGGTTCGGTTTTTGGCGCGAAAAACTTATCGGGTGCGTTAAACAGCGCAAAAACGAGTGTTTTTCGGCTAGTTTTGTGTAAAATTATAAAAAACATACTATATGTGAGTAAAAATCAAAAATATTTTCACGGATCGCTTAAAACATTTCAAATAAGTGTTTGGTAAGTCTTTTTCAGCTTAACGGATGATACAATGCTTGGTTTGTAACTATCTTTCGCGTTTAAATCTATAGCGGGTAGTTAAACGAGCATATTTTCGTTTATCTTGTTTGCTATCAAACTAAGACCATATTTCTAATATTTTAGCTTGTATAGATCGTATATCACTTATAGATGGCCTCCCGAGATATCTGGGTCATAACCCGACCCGTTCGGCTAATCATTCGTTTGTTACGCAAAAGACGTTTATTTGCTTAATCGGTAAATACGTACTGAGGTGTACCTTGTTTTGGCTCAAATGTCACAGAAAGTCCAAGGCTTGAACAAAAAAAAGAAAAAAAAAACAAAGCAGAAGACTCAGGGCCTTAACAATCAGATCTTGTATGACTACAAACGTAGAAAGTCCAAGGCTTGAGTCGAAAATGAATGAAGAAATAAAGCAGAAGTTAAAATTCCTAGGACTGACTCCTTTTCTGACTCTTTTTCTTAATTTTCTTTTTCTTTTCTGACTCTTTTGTTTTTCTTTTTCTTGCTTTTCTTGACGCTTTACTTGACTCAATGAAAAATTAAAACTGACGCTGACTTTCATAAGACGAATGTGATCAGGTAAAGAGAGGCTTGGGTATGACATGTATAGTTACATTTTTGCCTTCATGAATATGACTTAACGGAATCATGCAACCGCTTCATAATCGTATATCCACTAGTACCCGGCATTAGTTTAAGTTTACATCACCCGACACTTACTTGTTTGTCAAGCCTACCTACACATCTATGAATTATTTTGTAGCCTTTTGTTCTACTCTTTTAACGCGCTAGAATCATTACATACCAACGTACTATCACTTTCCATAAAAAAACGGATCAAATTCTAGATTGAAAATTTTAAATATCCGACTCCCTCTAAACAAGAGCTCCCTCTAAACGGGGTAATTCTTTTTGAATTTTCTTAGAATTTACTTTAATAGGAGTAAAGATGAAATCAATATTATATATTAAAATAGGAGTAATTCTTAGAATTTACTTTTAAATATCCGATTCCCTCTAAACAGGAGCTCTCTCTAAACGGGATAATTCTTTTTGAATTTTCTTAGCATTTACTTTAATAGGAGTAAAGATGAAATCAATATTATGTATTAAAATAAAATCTTTTTGTTAAGTCGAGTGACTTGATTTTTGTTTTACTAAAAGTAAATTTTAAAATCTTTTTGGTGAGTTAATAACTCATTTTCTCCCTCTAAAATTGTGATATGTTTGAAAAATATTTACAGTTTTAAATTAAAAGATAAACGATAAAATTTACTGAAAGGAAATCATGCCCAATGACTCAACGAGAAACAAAAGTCGGGCACGACTGAAAGCTTTTGTAAAGAGATCTGCAAAGTTAAAATCAGTATGGACCCATTTTATGTCGACAAGCTTGCGATCATAACAATCATGAATAAAATGTATCTGGATGTCAATGTGCTTAGTTTTGGAGTGCTGGACCGGGTTTTTGACAATAGCAACGGCCGCCTCATTATCACATTTGATCGTTGTTCCATAGAAATTCAAACCGTAATCCAGCAGCTGATGCTGGATCCATATAACTTGAGAGCAGCAGCTGGATGCAGCAATGTACTCGGCTTCTGCTGTGGAGGTGGACACAGTGACTTGTTTCTTGCACTACCATGAGATCAACCGATCTCCCAGGAATTGACATCCACCAGATGTGGACTTTCTGTCCAAGTTGCATCCTCCATAACCACTATCGTGTAAGCATGAAGTTCCAAGGGAGAATCTTTTGGATACCAAAGACCCAATCGTGGTCTCCCCTTTAAGTATCTGAATATACGCTTGACAGCAATCATGTGGGATTCTCTCGGGTCAGACTGATATCTGGCACACTGACAAACAGAAGACATGATGTCTGGTCTGCTTGCAGTGAGATACATTAGGGAACCAATCATTGACCTATAAAGGTGTTGATCGACTGGTTTTCCCGATGGATCAGGAGCTAGAACAAGTCGTGTTGCGATTGGTGTCATGAATGATGATGAGTCCTTGAAACCAAATTTCTGAACAATGTCTTGAACGTACTTTTCTTGGTGAATCAAAGTCCCGTCCTTCTTCTGTTCAACTTGTAAGCCCAGGAAGAAGGTCATCTCCCCTAAGGAACTCATCTCAAATCGCTGTTGCATAACCTTAGAGAACTCCTTGTCGTGGACCCAAAGATGACGTCGTTGACATAAACTTGAACCAGAATCAAATCACTGTTAACCTTCTTGACAAAGAGAGTTTGATCGATGATTCCTCTCTTGTAACCATTTTTCACCAAATGATCAGCCAGTGTGGCATACCAAGCGCGAGGTGCTTGGTGAAGACCATATAGTTCTTTGTCAAGACGGTAAACGTGATCAGGATGAATTGGATCCTCAAAACCTGGAGGTTGACTGACATAGATCTCTTCTTTTACTTTCCTGTATAGGAAAGCAGTCTTCACGTCCATTTGATATACTTTGAAGTTCATGTACGAGGCGTATGCCAGAAAGATGCGAATTGCTTCTAGTCTGGCCACTGGTGCATAGACTTCATCGTAATCAAGACCTTCACGTTTCCAAAAACCTTATACAAGAAGCCGGGCTTTGTTTATGATGATCACCCCCTTGTCATCTTTTTTATTTCGGAACACGCATTTCGTTCCGATCGGCCTTTTATTTTCTGGTTTCTTTACTAGCCTCCAAACATTCAGCTTCTGAAACTGTAACAGCTCTTCTTGCATAGCCTCTACCCAGGAGTTGTCTTTTAGTGCGACTTTGTAGTCCTTGGGTTCTACCTGAGAAATAAAACAAGCAAAAAGACATCTGTTAATGTTACCAGAAGTGCTGCGTGTTTGGATGCCAGCAGATGGATCTCCGATGATGTTCTCAGTCGGATGTTGACGATGAATTGGCAGCTGTGGAATTTGGTCGACATGCTCGACTGGTGTGGCCTCAAGTTGAATGGACAGGCTCTCTATGGGATGCATGACAGTGGTCGCAGGGACAGAAACACTTGGCTGAGGATCAGTTCCATCTTCTTGTGGTTCAACCAAATGTTCTACAGCAATGGGACCTTCCCATAGGTTGTCATAGAATGGAACAGCAACAGTTGGAACAGAAGTTGTGTTGGTATTATCAGAAGTTTCATTCGGACGGGGTTCCACCTGCCCACATGATGCATCAGTCTCCATTGCAGGACCTTGATTGTATTCTTCTGAGGGAGGTGTGGGGACAGATTCCACCACACTTGGTTCTGCAGGAGGTAGATCTGCTTGATCGACTTGAACATTTTGGTTGTTGTCTGCTGACATGTATGAGTCAGAATCTGAATCAGTCATGTCTTCAACAACTTGCATTTCAGTGGTGTCGGCAGAGGGCTGCTCGTTACCAATCAGGACTTGGTGGTTAGCCATTGGTTGTACATTTAGTATGGGTGCAGCAGCAGCTATGTCAACATGTCCAAGACCTTTCAAAACAGCATGCATCAGGATTGACTGATCATTATCTGGTTGAGCAAGCGGAGAAGTAACAGGTGAAACCATTGGTGCGGCTGGTGTCATATACATTCCACGAAACTACTTGAACAATCCTTCATAATCAAACATCCAATCCGGACCATTCTGTGGATCAGTAGGGTTTAACTCTTGCCAATCAATGTTGAAGGATTCCAAGATTACTCTTGATTTCTTGTTGTACACACGATAAGCACTTTTGTCAGCAGAATAACCAACAAAGTAGCACTCATCTGCCTTTTCAGCAAACTTGGAAGTCGTTCCAACATTCATTTGGAGAATGGTACAGGGACATCCAAACGTTCTGAAGAAGTTTACCCTTGGCTTCGATCCATAGAAGACTTCATAAGGAGTCTTGTTCAGTCTTTTGTTCAGCAGCACACGATTTTGGGTAAAGCAGGCGGCGTTGATGGCTTCTCCCCAGAAAATCAATGGTAGTTTTGAATATGAGAGCATTGTTCTAGCGGCTTCCACCAAAGTACGGTTTCTTCTCTCAGCCACCCCATTTTGTTCGGGAGTGTAAGGTGCGCTGAGTTAATGAACAATTCCCTTGTTTTGACAGAATTCATTCACCACCTTGTTGCAAAATTCTGTGCCATTGTCACTTCTAATATATTTCACCTTCTTATCAGTTTGATTCTCAACCAACACAATAAACCTGAGTAGAAAATATGACATCTCGTCCTTGTGCCCTAACAAAAATGTCCAACTGAAACACGAAAAGTCATCAGTAATAACCAGTCAATAGGCTTTTCGACCTATTGCCATAGGTTGAATTGGACCAAAAAGATCCATGTGCAACAACTGAAGAGTGGAATTAATGGAATTGACAAGCATGGGCCTATGAGGGAGTTTGTGCTGTTTGCACTTAGAGCAAGATAAACATTTTTCAGCACAGTGAAAGGATTTTACTAGCAAACCCCTCACATGGTCACCTTTAACCAACTTGTTCAAGTTCTTAAAGTTGACGTGACTCAACCGTCGATGCCATAAAGATGAGTCGTTCTCCAAGGCCTTGGACATCAAGCAGGAAGTAGACCGCATGGAATAATTGCTTCTCATGTCCAGAATGTAGGCATCGTTGTGCCTCGGAGTACGCATCATAATCCATTCTTCAGGGACTTTAAAACCTGGTTTCAGAATGAGACATTCATTTTCAGTAAATAGGTTGAAAATTTCTTATCACAGATCTGAGAGACGCTTAGCAGGTTGTGGTTGAGCTGTTCCACCAGATTGACTTCATCAAATGTCAATGTGCCATTCGAGACCTTCCCTTGTTTCGTCATCTCTCCTTCAATATCACCGGCAAAGGAAACGTGACCACCGTTGAATGGTTTGATGTCGAACAACAGCGATTCGTCTCCTGTCATGTGTCGGCTGCAGCCACTGTCTAAGTACCAAATGCTGTTGATAGGCCGTCCAGGCTGACCCTACACATGAAAAACCAGTCAGTGGAGGGTTTCCCGAGACACTCTTGTCTCGGGAAGGTTAAACACAAAATCACCAAGTTTAATTTTATGATTTCTGAAAATGTAATCCTTTGGTGAATCAGAATCTGAAGAATAATCCCTCGAGGAACTTGAATTATGATTTCCTCGGTTTTTGAAAAGTTTTCTGGATTGCCTTCGTTTTGGTTTAGGCTTAACCACAAAATCTTCTTGATCAGCCTTTGAGAAAACCTTTGAAGGGCTCTTGGGCTTTTCAGCTTCAGAACCCTTAGCTAACCTCCTTCTTTCTCTTTGGGTTAGCCAAAATGGTTTCTTGGGTTTTCGGTTCTCCTAAATCTTAAATTTGTCTCACTGGCTGAAGAGTAAGTTTGGTGAGACGTTTTCTTGGTATGAGCATTATACCCAGGAAATGTCGACTAAACTTACTGTTGACGTCTCTTTGTTGTTTGTGCCAGTTCTTGCAATGTCTTGCAAGATGAGATGGATTTCCCCAAGTGAAGCAACTTTTTCTTTGGTTCCATTTATAGACATCTTGCTCGCTGAAATATGAGGGATGAGGTGATGTTGTTTGGTTAACATGTTGGTGACTTCTATCTGACTTATAATTGAAAGTATTTGAATTATGAGATGCAAAATGATTTGATTGCCTAGGTTTCTATCAAGAGTAAAAAAAGGTACAATCACACTGATCATAAAATTGAGAACTATTGTCATAATTTGTATTTTGAGAAAATGAAGTTTTCTTGGGTGGCACATATTTACATGAAATGCTCGGTCTTTCATTTTCAAAGCTAACTTTTTCTTTTATTAAGTTCTCAATTTTATTATCAATTGAAGCAGCTTTGACCAGTCTGTTCATTAACCTTGACTTTGACAGTTTCATCAAATATAGTTTCACACTCTAAATCAGAAAAGGAACATTCACTTTTATTGCAAACATTTACACAACTATCATCACTTGATGATTCACAAAATACACCATTTGATCTAGACATTAAACTTCCTATCAATGATTCACACACTTTGTTACAAACAGGATTGTTAATAGTTTTTGTTAGACCCACGCATGATTCAAAACGTGGTTCTAACTCCCCTTTTGATTTACAATCCTGGTTAACCATTCCACCACTTACATCACCTGCTACACAAGATATGTTGACATTAGAATTATCAGATGACGAAATTTGAGCTGTTGATGGAGAGGTGGCTGAAACGAAAATTTCACTGGTTTTGGTATTTTACCAATACAATATGCCATCTCTTCATCAAGAGAAGTATTACAGCTAAAATGGGGTAGGCAAGTGTAATTATCATTCAATCATGGGGGCACCGCTGAGTAATCGCATCCTAGTCCCATTTTAACTTTAGTACTTCTCTGAGCTTTGATAAGATCATCTAATTGTTCAGATGATGCCTCAAATCTTTCAACTTGTTTTTCTTTTTCCCGTTTATCAGAAAGATCAAGTTTCAACTTTTCAATTTCATCTTTTAATTTATTTACAATATCTTTGTAATAGATGACATTGTGCTCTCCTTGAAAGATTTTAAGTTTAAGATTTGCAACATCATCGTGATGTGTTTTAATCTTTTCAACATATATCTTGTTAGCCTTAAAATATTCAGCATTTAGCTGACGAAGTTTTGCGTTTTCTTTCAAAACTTCGTCCTGAAGATATCTATAATATGTAACTTTATTTACGCAAGCTTCAGTGCATAGATTTCTTTTTACCTCGTCTGATGGTGACGCATCAGAACTTGCAGCAGCCGATGAGGAAGCTTCATTGTCTGTGATAGCCATACCTTCCATGTTAAGTGGATTCTGCAGCTCTTGGAATTGATCATCCCAATCCACACCAACTTGGACCTCCGATTGGGAGACAAGGGCTTTTGAGTTTGAGCTTGAGTTGCCATCAAGTTCGAATTGATCTTTCTAATTGATATCCATCAAGTCTCCAGCTTCAAACTAAGGTGGCAATAGATTTCCTTTCATCAACTCTTCATGGCTTGAAAGAAAAACATGAACTATTGCGATGTTGGAGTCATTTAGCATAGGTAATGCTTCACAGAAACTTGAAGGCTTGCTTGGTTGAGGTTTTGAAGATGATGAAATCCCTTGAGCTTTTAGGGCTTGGGCAACTGTACTGTCGACTGCCTTTTGGAACGAGCTTGTATTTAAAGAATCTGATTGATTTGTTGTTGAGATGAATGTTGTTGGTTGTGAAGGAACACATGAGGAGTACTTGGGAGTGGTCACGGGATACACGTTCGGTTGAGCTTTGCTTATAAAAGCAGTTTGCATCGAGGTGGCAGTACTCACTCCAGCTTGATTCAGTGAACTCAGATGATTGTTCATTCTCATCTGCTTATCCATTTCAAATGACTTGATAGTGGATATCAAGTCAGTGTTTGTCATTATGTTTAGATTGGTAGTTCTCTTGATTGTGATAGTATTGGTACTCCAGCTGTATGGCAAAGAGTTCATCAACTTGTGGTTAACCTCGGCATTTGCAATGTTGACATTTGCAGCCCTAATTCTTACCATCAACTTCTCAAATCTTTTTACCAACTCCAAAACAGCTTCTCCTTGACGATGATTAAACATGTTGAACTCTTCTTTTAACAGGGCCTTTTTGTTTTCTCTGATTTCGGCATTGCCCTCAACCTTTTCAACAAGTGCTTCCCACAGACCCTTGGCACTTGTGTGTTCACGAAGAGTTTCAGAGATTTCGTTTGAAAGACAAACGGTCAGTATGAGATAGGCCTTCTTATCTTGAGCTAACAGGTCCCGGTCTGCTTGATCATAGTTTTCTGGAGCCTTAAGTTGTTCCCCAGCATCAGTGCGAGTTACTGGAACATGAGGACCTTGTTCAAAGCATCTCAACAAGTCAGTCTCAGTCAAAGAGATATAATTCATAAATCTCCATTTGAAATCTGCAAAGTTATCGTGTAGGTCATATATTTTGGAGGCTTTGTGGGGGTTCCTACTTGGTTTTCCAACAGCAAATAACCCTTAAGTAATTCAGAATCAGTGCTTGCCATGACTTTAGTAGTAAACAGAAAAAAAATATTAACCTTTTTCACAAGAAACAGCTTATGCGAAGCGAAAGGGTTTCAAGCGAGCGAAGCGAAATTGATTGAAGCGAAGCGAATAAAAAAATTTAAGCGAAGCGAATAACGTTAAGCAAAGTGAAGCGAAGGGAAAAACTTTTAAGCGAAGCGAAAAAGTTCAAGCGAAGTGAAAAAGTTCAAAGCGAAGCGAAAAATAGTGAACAGTAAAGCGAAGCGAAAAAGAACCAGGCGAAGCGAAAAAAAGTTTTTAAGCTTCCAGAGGCAATCTGTCTCAGGATCTGTTCCACCCACTTTTGTCAGTACAAGTACAAGGTTTGGTACAATGCTTGAGCGAAACAAAATTTTAACTTATCAAACTAACAACCTTGAAACCCGTAAACACCACTTTTAACACTTAAAACTTTCACCAATAACACTTTCTAAGACATTTTATGAAGATTTTGCCAATTCTTTTTGTATTTTTGATATTTTTCTTGTTTTTGTTGTTTTTGAAGATTTTCTTGTCAAGAACACTTGAACACTTATTTTCTTCTTTTCAAGATTAAAACCCAAAGTTGTAATCCAAAAACCCTCAACTAGTGAGCCGAAGCTCTGATACCAATTGTAGGTCCCGTAGTGGGTGGATCTAACAACGTGTCTTGGATCAACCAAACTTAGTGCTAGTGGAAATTACACTAAGTCACCTAAGAGGTCTCAGATCTTGAATTTGTTATTTGCGGGTGAAAAAGAAAGAGAAAGAGAAAGAGAAAGAGTTTGAGGAATTGCCAAAAGTCTTGGTTTCTCATGGCATGCACCCTATTTATAGGGAGGCATGTATGAGAAGCATATTTCATATACACTAAGGCTCAATGGGCTTCTTTACAATGGACAGTGGCCCAACTACGTACAAAATGACCTATTGGCCCAAATACATAATCGAATCAATACAAAAGACTAAATATACAAAACGGGGCCTAACAGCAACAACTCAAGATTGATACCAAAGCCACGTTCACACCCGTAGCTCTATTCAAAACCGTAAAATTGCTTATCACCTGTGCAACTAGTGACAGTTGGGATTTACATTATCTTGTTGTAAAATCCGCGTTTTTACACAACTAAACCATATTGAACTTGACGTGTTTGGAGCCGGCTAAGCCTGCATCTTCGTTGCTAGTTAATTCGGCCTGCAAACTGACATGACGCTATTAGCTAGTGATGTGGACTTGTGGGCTGATTCAGCCTGTAACAACACTTGTCACATCCCTAACCCCAAACTAAAATTCCATAATAGATGTTGATAGAATTTATCAACTGAAAAATCTCTATCTATTTTGGTAATGACGCATAGCTTGTCAGGTCGGTTCCCTAGTCTGGAGCTGTTCAAGAGTATCAGAATGCTGCTATGGCGGTCAGTACATATTATAGTTATATTGTTAATTGCTTAATTTATGTGTTTATGAAAACGCAAAAATATGAGGTTATATTTTGGTGTTAATGTAAGATGAACTAATTTTGATGCTTGTAATGAACTGTGCAATATCCGACAGTAAACTTACATAAAATTGCGGAAAGCATAACACTAGGATTAGACTTTCTTTTATTTGAATCTTCCAGAATTTTATCAAATGGAACGAAAAAGGTTAATATTGAACCCCCAATGTAAATGTGCACATACTACTGGGCTGTGTCTCACAACAATCACAAGTATTGATCATATACGCATATTGATAGAACGTAGAAGTAGTCAACCATGAATAAACATTTCAAAACTGATAATATTTCCATAACTGATATAGTTAATGTGCACTACTAACTATCGTAAAGCCAGTTTTAACCCGTCACCCAACCAACCGTCGAATAGGGTTTCAGACCACCATTACGGCGGCGAATAGGGTCACGGACGGCGGCGAATAGGGTTTTCCACCATCTACAAAACGACAAGTGGTGAATAGGGTTCCCGAAGACAAAAAGAACGGCGGCGAGTAGGGTTTCCGAAGACCTCGGAATGACGGCGAGAGTTAATTGCAGGGATGATGAATGGTAAGATATCCCTTTCAAGGAAGATAGGAATAGCAGGAATGGGCAGAGTTCGAAGGATAACGCGGTGGTGACAAAGTTCTTCATTTCCAATCTTTCGAGGAAGTGCTCGTCAGCGGATTTGGTTCGTGTTTTGAAGGAATTCGGGGAGATAGAATCCACATATATAGCAAGAAAGATGGACAGGTTGGGAAAACGTTTTGGATTTGTTTTATTCCGGAATATAATAGATCCAAAGAGGCTGGAGGGTGAGATGTGTGATGTGTGGATGGGAACATACAAACTTTTCATTGTTATTGCAAGGTTTGTAGATGGTGGGAAGGTGGATAAAGGTAAACAAGAACCGAAGAAAAGTTATGTGGAGAAAAGACAAGTTGTAGACAAACCGGTGGGGGACAAGAAGGTGAGCAATGAATCGTTTTGTGATGTGGTTAAAAATAAGAAACAAGATACCGAAGGTAGGTCGATAAAGACTGATGGTAATGTTCGGGGGGTATGCAAACTGGTATGAGTATGCTTTGGTGGGTAGGGTGAGAGAGTTCAAGATTTTGACGTCTCTTAGAAGGCTATTGAAGGAGTATGGATATCATCGGGTCGGTATAAAGTATATAGGTGGCTTTCGAGTTATGTTGGTGTTTGATGATGTGGAACTTCTTAGCTATTTTAAAGACACGGAGGAGGCTTGGAAAGGTTGGTTTGAAAACCTTGTCCAATGGGAAGGGCAATCGTTTGATTATGAACGGATTGCATGGTTGAAGATTCATGGAGTACCGGTTCATTTGTTTTTAAATCCGGTGTTTAACGACATTGGTTCCAAGTTTGGTAATGTAATTTAACAAGCCCAAATTGATGATGAAATAGGGGATTTATCTTATACTTGCATAGGAATTTTGTGTAACAAATCGTATAGATTGAATGCAAGCATGGATATTTCATGGAATGATTCAATTTTTAAAGTGTGGGTTGAGGAAGAGACTGGCGAATGGATACCAGATTGTCTCGTTATGTTTGACGAGGTGTCAACTAGTCCTAGTTTGGAAGAAGTACAGCCGAAGATGGAATGTGATATACATGAGGTCGTGGATCAGTTGGAGGGGAATTTAGATAATGAAGGTAGCAAATCAGGAGAAAACGCAGGTCTGGAAACTGAGGTTATGTTGGAAAGGAGTAAAGAACCGGTTATGGATGGAAAGGATGCTATTCTTGAAAATAATGGTGGTGAATTATTGAGTAATGAAGGGAGAAATATTTGGAGGAAATCTTTCAAGAAAAAAAGGCGATAGAAAAGGTGGTAGGAATAAAAATTTGTCTTCACAAGGACAAGTTAGGCCTCATAAGAGACCTAGATGTGAGGATGATCCTTTTGATATTGATAGGTTTATTGGAATTGTTTCATCTGGAATGAGTACGGATGGTTCAAATGAAGGGGAAACGGGTAGTCAACGCAACTATTGTACTCCGGATTTGAATACGAGAGTTGGTTCGGAAGTGGGGAATCAGAAAGAAGGCAATAACGTTGAGGATAATATTGTACCTTCTGTTCAGCATGTGGAAAACGTGGAGATAGAAAGAACTGAAATGCAAGGTCCGAATATGGAGGTTATAGAGAAGGAATCTTTACTTACGGTTCAATTGGGGGAGGTTCTATGAGCCACAGATATTGCGGTTTTCAAATAACAGGTTGGTAAATTAATAGGGGATGAGGGTTTTCAAGGAGTGGTGCCATGAATTTGCTTTCGTTGAATGTGAGAGGGATGGGGGTTGAAGGGAAATCGGATTGGTGTAGATCTCTACGGAAGGAAAACGAGATTAACTTTTTGCTTATTCAGGAATCGTTGTGTGCGGGTCTTGAGGTAAGCAAGATTGAGAAATTCTGGGGGAAGGGTAATTTTGGGTATGAAGTGGTTGAACCAACAGGGTCGATCAGGTGGTTTGTTCACTGCTTGGGATTCAAATATGTTTATGATGTGTTCTTCTATAAAGAATAGGAATTTTTTGCTTATTACGGGTACTCTGAAAGGTAGTGGAGAGAGAGTAAATGTTTTGAACATTTATGCTTCTCAAAAGGGGGAGAAGAAGAGAAGGTTGTGGTGTGAATTGAGAGAGGTTGTAAACGTTTCGAATGGGTTATGGGTTATGGATGGGGATTTCAATTTGGTGCGATCGATGGAGGAGAGGAGGAACTCTAGATTTAATGCTGGAGTTGCGAAAGATTTTAATGATTTTATTTTTGATGCAGGTTTAGTGGAATTTGGTTTGAAAGGAGGAAAGTTTTCTTATGCAATGGGTAATAAGCTTAGCAGAATTGATCGGTTTTGGTATGTGACAACTTTGTTAATAAATGGCCTACTTCGATATATAGAATTCTGCCGAGGGGGAAGTCGGATCATAATCCGATTTTGTTGAAGACCTTTTCATGTAATTATGGTCCCAAGCCTTTTCGCTTTTTCAACTCGTGGATGGATCGTGAGGACTTTGAAAGTGTGGTATTGAAGGTCGTAAAAGAGTTTTCCTTCCAAGGTCCACCGGATATTGGGTTGATGCTCAAATTTAGGTGTCTTAGGAGGGCTTTATCGGCTTGGCGAAATGAAAGTGAAGCCAAGGAGAAAGAAGAGGAGAATATTATTAAAGAGGATTTGGTTCAGTTTGAAAAGGAGTTGCAGGTGAGGGATCTTGTGGAGGAGGAATTGTGGGCGTTGGAAGAAGGTAAGCGAAGGATTTCTCAGTTGGAAGCCTTTCGTCTCCGAGATTTAATACAAAGAGCTAGGAACCGATGGGCAAAAGAAGGGGATGCCAATAGTAAGTTTTTTCATGGGTTAATAAACAGAAGACGGGCGTCTTATTCTATACCGGGGATCGATATAAAATGGGGTGTGGAAGACTAAGCCTTCGGAAGTAAAAAAGGAGGTTTTGGGTTCTTTAATTCCAAGTTTAAGGAGGACATGCCCATTAGGCCGAAGCTCTCTTGTTTCGGTCTGAAGTCGATTTCAAAGCAGGATAGCCAGGCGCTTATTAAGGAGTTCACGGATGAGGAAATTAAAGGTGCTATTTTTTACTATGGTGATGATAAGGCTCCGGGCCCTGATGGTTTCAATTTTAGATTTATAAAGTGTTATTGGAATTGTTTTGCAAGCAATTTTCGAGATATAATGAAGCAATTTTTTGAAGACGGTGTTATTAATAAGGGGGTGGGCTCTTCGTTTATCACACTAGTGCCAAAAGTTAATGATCCTACTGCGCTTGGTGATTATAGACCGATTAATCTTATTGGGGTGGTTAGTAAAGCTATTTCGAAGATTCTGGCCGTGAGATTAAAGACGGTTCTAGGGAGTATCATTTTGGAGTCCCTGTTTGCGTTTCTAAACGGGAGATTTATTTTTGATGGCCCGATGGTTCTAAATGAATTGCTATCTTGGGCGAAGAAAGTTGGCAAGGATTGTGTTTTGGTCAAGATTGATTTTGCCAAAGCATACGATAATGTGAGTTGGAGTTTTCTTTTGAATATCATGTCACAGATGGGGTTTCCTTCACAGTGGTGTAAATGGATTCGTGGTATTCTTAAGTCTGCGAGATCGTCGGTTCTTGTGAATGGGTCCCCGACGTTTGAATTCGGTTGTCAAAAAGGTATAAGGCAGGGAGATCCCATATCTCCTTTCCTGTTTATTATAGTCATGGAAGCTTTATTGGTTTTATTCAGAAGAGCATTCCATATTGGCGCATTTGATGGTATTAATCTTCCTAATAATAGTCCTATTGTTTACCATTTTTTATTTGATGATGATGTTATGATATTTGGGGAGTGGTCGAAATTTAATTTTCTAAACTTGAAGAGAATATTAAGGGTGTTCCATATTTGTTCCGATTTGAAAATAAATATAAATAAATCGACTATGATGGGTGGTGGTGTGGAATGGCAAGAGGTGAGAAGAATGGCGGATGTTATGGTATTCCAAGCAAGTGTAATTCCATTTATGTATTTGGGAATTTGTGTGGGAGCAAATATGAATAGAATTGCCAATTGGGAGCCGATTATGGAGGTGATGCGGTCTTGGTTAACCAAGTGAAAGGCAAGTACTTTATCGATAGGGGGAAGGGTTGTGTTAATTAAATCAGTTCTTGAAGCTTTGCCGAATTATTATTTTTCGTTGTATAAGGCTCCTATGAAGGTGTTGGAAAATATAGAATCGCTTAAGAACTTCCTTTGGGGAGGCACTAAAGTTGTCAAGAAACTACACTGGGTTGCTTGGAATAGGATAACTAGGCCAAAGAAGGAAGGTGGTTTGGGTTTGTCGAGGTTGTTTGACTGTAATCGAGCTTTAATTTCCAAATGGGTTTGGCGCTTTCTAACGGAACCGGAATCTTTATAGAAGAAGGTCGTTGAGGTTATTCATGGTTCGAGTAGGAAATTGGAGTTATATCCTATTAGTAAGAGCTTGACTAGTGTTTGGTCGAACATTGTCAAAGAAAGTCACAGATTACGTATGCATGGTTTGTCCTTTAATGAGTTAATCAAGTGTTCAGTGAGGAATGGAAGGTCGGTGAGGTTCTGGGTCGATACATGGACGGACAAGGGGAGATTGATGGATACATTTCCATCTCTTTTTAAGTTGGAAGAGAGAAAGATGTGTTTGGTTTCTGACATTTTAATTTGGGAGGATATGATTACTTCGGTTAATTGGTCGTGGAAGAAGGCTCCAGAGTCGGAGATCGAGTTAAAGGAATTGGAGGAGTTGATGGAGGTGATTCGTCGGGTATCGCTAATCAAGTGTGAAGATGATTGGAGATGGAACGGGGATAAAAAGGGGTGTTATTCTGTTAATGCGGTTAGAAGGTGGTTAACCAGAAATAATGTGGATAATGGAGATGCAGTGTTCGAATGGTGTAAGTGGTTACTGGATAAATGTAATACTTTTATGTAGAGAGCTTTGTTAGATCGCCTTCCTACAAAATTGGCGCTAAGGAGAAGGAATATTCACGTGGATAACACATTATGTGTTTTGTGTGAAGATGGGGAGGAGTCGGTGGATCATGTGTTTACTGGGTGTGGATTCTCTGTGAAGGTGTAGGAAGTTATTTTAAGATGGTGTGGTTTACCCAGTTTTTTTGCTTTTAGCTTAAAAGATGTGATGGAGATGCATAATATGGATGGTTTGTCTACTTTTCAGAAGGAGATTGTGAGAGGGGTGATCATTGCGTGTTGTTGGAGGATTTGGAAAGCTAGAAACAAGCAAAATTTTTAGGGCTGGCAATTGGGTACCTGTTAAATACACGATAAGACATGTTAAGCAAAAAAGAGCGGTTTGTGATTTTTTTAAATTTCTTAAATAATTGAAATTAGTAGGCTAGACCCCATTGTATTCCTTTATTGGTACATGAAACTTAAAACTGTCTTATAGTCATGACATATAAAGTCGTTAAACGAGTCATATTCATGTTTGATACTTGTGTTCAGCGCGCCGCTGCATACCTGTTAAACCTGTTAAGACACGAATTGCCAGCCCTAAAAATTTTGAGAATAAACAAGGTAAGGTGGTAGAGATTGTAGCGGATGTAAAGGCGCTTACTTTCTTATGGTTTAGTAATAGGCAAAATAGTAAAGATAAGGATTGGAAGTCGTGGTGTAATTTGTTTTTGATGTAATGTTGTAGGCGGCCCATTCTCTCTGTTTTGGAGATTAGGTGGTTTTCGCTTGAGTTTCAATGAAGTTCACTTCTAAAAAAAACTATCGTAAAGCCAGGTCACAAGAACAATAACAGCGAACTTTTAGTTGATCTCAATGGCATATATATCTCTTGGAAATTAGAATATAATGAATGGAAATTAATTTTATGAAATTATTATTATTAGACTTTTCATATGGTTAAACTCTTAGGTAGAGTTACTTAATGAACTTGATTAGTTTTATTAGAGTTTATGACTCTAATTAATTTCAAATTAAGAGAGATTCTTCATCATCCATGACTCTTGTATATATAGGGTTGTCACTTTTACCCGAAACCCAACCCAAAAAAACCCGAACCCGAACTAACCCGACTCGAAAACCCGAACCCGAGAAAAGACTAACCTGAACCTGAACCGAAGTAATTCAGGTTGGTTCTCAGGTTTTATTTATAAGTTCCGGGTCAACCTGAAAAACCCGAATAAACTTTTAGTTTTGAAATTAAATATATTTTTAGGTATCATAGCCTTAGTCTTAGTCACTAAAATTATCAGAAACTTAGCCTAATCGATTGTTGCCATTCCAACTATTATGGATCGATAGTTTATTGTTAATTTGTGTTTTCCGTTTATTACTAATAGTAACTGTAATTGAACACCAAATCACGTCTGATTGAAATCAATTATGGTTCGAGTTAGTTAGTTTTACTCTTCTTTTGAATTTTTTATGACTTTATCAAGTATGTTGGTTTATTATTTGATTATTTGCGTTACGAGCAAAGAAGAATATGTTGCTTTAATTTTAGCATTGAAATTTTTAATTTTTTTTGTATTTTGTTTCATTTCTTAGGATACTCGAAACCCGATTAACCCAACCCGAAAAAACCAGAACCCGAATTACCCGAACCCGAAAAACCTATGAAAGATTTGGGTTGGGTTTCGGGTTAAAATTTAAAACTTTGACACCCGAAGAACCCGACCCGAAAAACCCGAAACCCGAAAAACGAACCCGAAGAACACCCCTATGTATATATGGTATGCTATGAGCCTAATTTGATGGAGTTAAAAAAATTACAAGCTAGAAAATTCAAGAAAAAATGCATGTATGTATGAAGAGTTATGGGTGAAAAGCTTTGAAGACTATATGTTGAGAACCCATAAAGATGAGTTTATTTGCTTGATTCCTCTACCTTTTTTTCTATTTTTTCCAAAACTTCTAACACTACAGTTACCCGATGTAACCTCGGGCTTGTGGACATCTCTGGCAGTACCAACTGCTTCGGCTGTTGTACCCTGGGAGATAGACGCGTTGTCTTATGTAGATGCGCGAAATCTGTTTTAAGGGAAACGTGTTGAACATGTGCCTCGGCCTCAATCGTCAAATTTAGTTTGTTTATTGTTGCAGCAAAGAGACAACTAGAAGTTGTTAATTTGGAAAAAGTTGGAAATTTTATTTTTTAAGGTAAAAGTTGAAAATTTTATTTTTTAAGTTCGTGTTAAGAAGATTACAAGAAACTGTTGTTGAATAACAAGTTAAAGACTTTATCATTTGACGGTCTTGAGTTGAATCATTTAACGTATTTGTTATGCTATTTCATTGTTTATTTTATTTTATATCACGGTATTTGTACTACTTAATTTCTCATGTTAATAACAAGAGTATCGTTATTGTTTGTATTAATTTTTATATAAAAAGTGTCTTATATTCCTACAATCTTAAAGCAGATTTCTGTGAGATTGTTAAGGCAATTTTAAACCTTTTTACTAAGGATATTGGGTTCATGGAAGATATTAAAATTATTTGTGATTGTTGCGACAATTAATCTTGTATATTTGTTTTTGAAAATATGCATGTAGTACAAATTGTTGTCTATGGATTTAAAGAGATGTGGTATAATCTTAAATCCTATACCATGATAGAAGACGAATGGTTTATGATTCAATCGTTCGATTTAAGATGATTTTTCAATCGTTACTTTTCTAACTTGTGTGTTAGACCGGGTTTATTGGTGTAAACCTATATTCTTTGTGAACATTAATTAAGTTCTTGAGCGTGCATGTTAGACCGGATTTATTTTATAAGAAATACGTTTTGTAAATGCTTCATTTCCTAACATGCGTGTTAGAAATTCTTACAAGTTATAAATATTATGGTTTAAATGTTTGTCAAGCCGTCTCATTTCTTAAAACGAGTGTAAGAAGTAGTATATTTTATGTAAACTAATAAGCCTTATAATGATTTTTGTAATAATTTATTTCTTAATGAGCGTGTTAGATTTGGTTGATTTTATATAAACCAATAAGTTTTATAACAGTTTATGTAATCGTGTATTTCTAACGAGTGTGTTAGAAAATAGTGCACGGAGACATCCATTTGGTGCATTTTAGTGAAATATAAACATAGACTTCCATGTTTGGTTATAGTGAAATTGTACATAAGAGACTTTCATATGTGTCTATTAAGATTCATCTCATTAAGTTACCAATAATCATAGCCTTAATTAAGAGTTATGGAAGACTTAACTAAGTGTTAATGAAAGTTTTAACTATGTGTTAATGAAGTGACTCTTGGGTTATTAAGGTTTTATGAACTAAAGGTTTGACGATATACTATAGAAAAACAAATAGTTTAAAAAAAATTTGTCTCAATGTTTAATTGTTCTAATAATAAGTGTGTTAGAAAGAGTTATTTTATCACTTTAAACAACACTTGTCTAAACATTTTAATAGCCTAACGTGCGTGTTAGATACGATTTCTATTGTGAAACCAACGGTTTTAAACCTTTTCGGAAGAAACAAATTATTTTATAGAATAAACGATAAAATAAAAACTTGTTGTTATGAACATAAGTTTTGTTATTACAACGAGCATTTAGTTAACACCTTGTTGTTGTTTTGGACAAATTTTGATTGTTTAAGTATATAGTTTCAAAATGAAACAAGGATCTTATCCATATGAGTTCAAAGATAACTATTGAGGGAGTACCTCAAGTCATGACATAAAAGGATAGCATCGCGATGATTTCGATTGGACAATGAAGATGTTGAAGATGATAACACTTTGAGATTTGTTATCTAGATGTCATCTTTTTATCCGTTTGAATTACTTTTATAAAGTGTTTTACACTTTATGTTGTAGTTTCAGATGTATTTTTATTTTGCGTTCAATATCTTTGGATAACACATGCAATTTTATAACCAAATACAACAATATTTATTGTAACGTATAAAATTATTTTATAGGATTTTTTTTCTAACGGATTGTTTTTAAAAATAGATAATTTTAAATGGATAACGCAAAAATAATTTTTCATAAGAAACAACTTATGAGTTGTTGCGTTGACTAAAGTCTAAGACGACACATCAAATATATAACCACATCATGAGAGAGTCATGGAAGAACGTGGTAAGTGTATTAAAATGAAATACAGAAGAATGCGATATTTACCTCCCTGGAAATCTGTAAATGTGAATTAAAATATAATGATGTATTTAACTCCTTGGAGATTCACTAAGTGTGAATTGAAACATAATATACGTTAATGAGATAATTATATCATTGGATATTCATCTTTGGAAATTCACCGAGTGTGAATCATAAGATATTTATTATGTTATTAGTGTAATTGAATTTAAAATAATCTTAAGAGATTTATTATAATAAGCTTATAATAGCAAAGAACATATAGATGTTTCTACTCCCATCTATTTTGTTTGAACTATGTGAAAGTTTGTCTTTCATTTTGGGAGAGCATATTAAAAAATAGTTTCAACAGACAACAACGAAATGTATAAATCACTTTATGCAAATGTAAATTCCAAGAGTTTGAGGGTCAATCAAGTTGACTTTATCTCAACATAATAGTGATTGTAGATGAGTAACGTTCATCTTGTTGGTGATGAATGTATTCATCAAAATGATTTGGATTAAGACTTATGTTCAAAGTCCATATAAGTTAATGGTGAAGCCTTGAAGATTAAAGGCAAAAAGAGTTATGTTCCTTAAATGAATGAAAAATTATGTATGTTCTATATACAATAACTTGTGAGACTTTCCTGAATATGGGGATTGTGAATAAGTCTCATATTTTATCTAAATTAAGGGTTGAGTGTTTCAAAGTGATATTGTGATGGCTGTGAAGAATCAAAATGATGCATCTTCTGCTCATATGCTAAATATTGTAGTCTAAAGCATGCCAGACTAGTACTTGTTAATTATGGTTCTTAATGAAGACTAATTAATGCGAAACATTCAAAACATACACAACACAAAAATCAATTTGTGTATAGACAAATTTAAAAAGGGTTTTTCATTCAATCTAAGAAAATGATATAACTTATGAAGATCGTAAGAAGACCTCAACTTTCTAGGTATGTCCTAGATGGTGACTTGTAATCCTTCTAAATTTGGGATGATTTAATAACAACCTTATGACAAGTTTATATTAAATGCTACCTAGTGGTGAAAGCTTACACTAGGGCATGTGCTGCTCCATGAGTAAGCATCGATGAACTCACTGATACAAAGACGTGATCTTTTTCAAATTACGAGCGTCGATTTGTGGTCATAAGTAAAGTTAAGCAAAATATATCAAAATGCAAGAAATGTGGGGGAAGCCATTTAAGAAACAACCCTTTTGGGATGTATAGTTGAGGTTATCCAATAACACTTAAATGTGGGGGTATCTTGCATTTGAAATTGGAAGGTTAAGCAATAAGAATTATTGTAATTCACTTTGACATTTCAAACACATGACTAAGTGGAAGACACAAAGGTCATAGTAAATATGTGTATGCCTGAAGTGAGCCTTCGTGTCACACCAAAACCAAGACATGGAACTATAACTAAAAGTTTGGTGAAGAGTGTTAAGGTTTGACAAAATAGGCAGGACGAACGTGTGAGTTCATAACACATCACAACAACTGATCTCAATAGCAAATTATCTTAACCAACTTGACAAAGTCAAAGATAATGGTTTTGATCCAAAAGCCTAAGGTAGTGTTTGGTATATGGTAATGAAGTAAAGAATGAAATGACCCATTCAAGGGTAATAAAAATAAAGGTGTTTGGCTAGAGAATGGAAGGATCACCCATTACCAAATGGAATCAATCACCCTCAAAAGATATAGATTTCATTCCACCGCTCCCCCTAGTTTTTTTTTTTCATTCCACCCATAGTTATATGAGTTTCTCCATTTTGCCACTCCTCGGTGATTACAATCCATTGTCCCTTTCTTCAATTTCTTCGTTTCAATCCTAACACAGAATCTATCAATTTCAGACAATCGATCACCATAACTCAATCCTTTGGCTTCGTTGAACTTTTCACCTCATACGATGCCTTGTTTCTTCCTCACCTTCATTCCCAAATCCAAATGCTCTGAATTCGTACCAGAATTAGAAAAATTATGGAATCGAATCACAGCTCCTAGATGATATCTTGAAACAAAAATTGATTGGGTTTCTAATTAGATTGGAAACTGCACTGCCTCAGCGTTTTGCATCAATTTCAGCACCTCTCATGGCGAATTTGATGGAGATGATAATGAAGAGGCCAAACTTTAAAGATCGTCCACTCAATTTTAGCACCTCTCATGACGAATTTGATTATATGAATTTGCTTCTATTTTTAGGTTTTTCTTTGTCCTGTTTTGAACTCATGAGTCATTGATGTTTTGACAATATCAAAGTCTTGATTTTGAGATTAGTGCAACAGTTTTCATATATGTTTTTCAATTAGCACTCATATGGGAGAATTTATGAATGAATTTTAGTAATCTGGTGTACAACAACAATTAAGATTTTGCAGACACCTATATGTGCACACAAGATTCATATTGGGAATGTGTATAAAGCTGTTGAGAATTAAGTTGTGTTATGATTGTTGAATGATATCTGAATATCTTGTAAAGTGGCAATCAAGGAGGAGGTATTTGTAGTGATCTGGTTGAGAAAACAAGAGGTCACTGCAACATCTTCTGTACAATGGGGCTGTGTAGTGTGTTCATAACTTCATATCCCCATAGCATGTAGGATTGTTGGGTGGCTAAAATTTATTTGTTCTCATCTTAGTCATGAGTGATCGTTCTTCTGAGAGATCCATTTATCCATTTTTATTTGTGAAAAGTAAAAGGTAAAAGTACTTTTATATAGTGAACTGGACAATGTTATGCAAATTGGTAGTTTTTTTTTTTATTTTGAGACAAGGGTATTTTTGTCACTTTAAATAAATTGTATTCCATTCCCTTGTGGTAACCAAACAAAACAATAGAATGGTAATGATCAATTTATTCTCCCGTCCATTCCATTCTCTCGTTCATTCCATTCCCTCGCTCATTCCATTTCCACATACCAAACAGACCCTAAGGGTTGACAAGAGATCGAGTTGTGGAATGAGACTAAAGCCCATGAAAAATGGTATATAAAGAAAAACCTAACTTAGTTGACTGGAGATCCTAATAAAAGTTCAATAAGACAACCTAATTATATATCTAAAGGTGGTCACTATGGGGGGCATAACTTATGTATAATTTGAAACATAAGCTAATATCTATATCCTCCTAAATTAAAAATTGAGTCTAATTACTTCATAGTCCATTCCTAGAACAACAGTGATATGTTGTGAGGCTAAGCATAATCTATGGTTAATTATTTGTGTAAATCATTATAACCTTAAAGCTTTTAATGATTTATGGATAATCACCTATGTGAAAGAGAAGTGGGGTCGTTTCGAATGAAATTGTGGGGTGCGGAATTCCTAGAGCTTTCACAGAACTAGGCTAGTGTTCCAGGACCATAATGGACACAACAATGAGGGGATGTGCCTGGCTAGGGAGAGTATTGTGTGAAGTTTATTATCGTCTACACAAAAGGGGGTTTGTTCAAGGACATGGCGTCTACTAACCGCTAGAAGACTAAGTATACTTCACAAAGGAAGGTTCAAAGCTAACACATACCTATCCTGCAATACTCAACTGTCGAGGTTATATTGGATATTCTGTGTGTTTTGATTAATCTCCATTTATGTGGGGGATTGTTGGAAATTAGAATATAATAAATGGAAATTATTTTTATGAAATTATTATTATTAGACTTTTCATATGGTTAAACTCTTAAGTAGAGTTAGTTAATGAACTTGATTAGTTTTATTAGAGTTTATGACTCTAATTAATTTCTAATTAAAAGAGATTCTTCATCATCCACGACTCTTGTATATGGTAGACTATGAGCCTAATTTGACGGAGTTAGAAAAATTACAAGCTAGAAAATTCAAGGAAAAATACATGTATGTATGAAGAGTTATGGGTGAAAAGCTATGAAGACTATATGTTGAGAACCCATAGAGATGAGTTTATCTACTTGATTCCTCTACCTTTTTTCTCTATTTTTTCCAAAACTTCTAACACTACAATTACCTGATGTAACCTTGGGCATGTGGACATCTCCGGCAGTACCAACTGCTTCGACTGTTGTACCCTGGGAGACAGACGCGCTGTCTTATGTAGAGGCGCAGAATCTGTTTTAAGAAAAACGTGTTGAACATGTGCCTCAGCCTCAACCGTCAAATTTAGATTGTTTATTGTTGCAGCAAAGAGACTACTAGAAGTAGTTGATGTGGAAAAAGTTGGAATTTTATTTTTTAAGGTAAAAGTTGGAAATTTTATTTTTTAAGTTCGTGTCAAGAAGATTACAAGAAAATGTTGCTGAATAACAAGTTGAAGACTTTATCATTTAATGATCTTGAGTTGAATCATTTAGCGTATTTGTTATGTTATTTCATTGTTTATTTTATTTTATATCACGATATTTGTACTACTTATTTCCTCATGTTAATAACGAGAGTATCGTTAGTTTTTGTATTAATTTTAATATAAAAAGTGTCTCATATTCCTAAAATACCATCACTCCTAGAGAAGGTTCACAGGTTTACATTTGGATGTAGGAAGAAACCAAAGGTAAACACAAATATTAAGATATTAAATCTTAATAACATGAATCACCACTGGTGACATAAACACTCAATACTGTCTTACCAATATTGTCATAGACATACGAAAAATACTTTTATAAACGAACAATGTAACACAATCACATACTAGCTTTATAGGGGTTGCAGAATTTGATCAATGGACCTTTCACAAATCAAGATCTAGTTGTAGCTGTTATTGAGAAGAGCTCGTGAACAACAGTCTCAATATCCATTCGATCTTGTCTCTCAGAAGAGCATTGCACTCCAATTTTCACTAACAAAATCAAACTCTTTTCATCGGCATCCTCATTTAGAAGCACTGGATCCAAAATTTGAAGAACATAACCATCACCCAAGGCATTCCTAGCATAGGAATGCAAAGTTAGACCTTCTTCAAACATGGGATCAACAGGTTTCTTCCCTATCATCATCTCCAACAACAATATTCCATAGCTATATATGTCCCCACTAGTTGAGACAGCACTTCCAAACCCGTATTCTGTAAATTATGCAGAGTTAATTGTATAGTATAAAATAATGTAGACTAAAAGAAAATAGTCAACTGGACTAGTGATCATTAGCTTACCTGGAGGTGCATACCCAATGGTTCCTCTGAAAACACTTGAGCTACTATTGTTTGCATTAGAAACTCCTTCAAGGGAAAGAATTTTTGCGATCCCAAAATCTCCAACATGAGCGACCATATCAGTGTCCAACAAAATGTTGCTCGGCTTCAAATCACAATGAACAACTACATTTCCACACCGACAATGTAGATAATCAAGTGCACAAGCCACGTCCTTAATAATGTTAATTCTTTGTGCAAAATCTAGCATTTGTTGTAATGAATGTAGCCAACCCTCCAAACTCCCATTTGGCATGAAATCATAAACTAAAGCTTTAAAATCTTTGCCTTTGAAATCGACACTCGAACAAGATGTGATAACCTTCACCAGATTGCGAGGGCGAATATTTCTTAAAGCATCACACTCTGCCATAAAACTCCTAAAACCTCCTCGAAGATTAAGGTTCAATACTTTGATTGCGACAGTGAAGCCATTTTCATCAAGAACTCCTTTGTAGACTGATGCAAAGCTACCAGTACCAATAAGATTTTCTACAGAGAACCCATCAGTAGCTTTGTAAGTTTTCTGTACGAAATCTTCTCAAAAGATCATTCAATTGTGCATCTAACGGTTTATCTTTATTCTTTTTTATGCAACAATAAATGAAAATGGATGACACCAGAGCGAAACCTACAACAACGGATGATAGCGAGATCGCTATAACACCACCAATAGAAAGCTTTCTAGTATTTCTTTTGGTTGTGCATTTGGGTAGGCGAAACTCCGGTATGCCACCACAAAGTCTATGATTCCCAGTGATTGATATCATACTTGTGTTGGCAAAAATGCCTTTAACAGACACCTCTCCTACAAAATTATTATATGAAAGATCTAGATAATTAAAATCCATTTTTTGCAAATATGATGGAATAGGACCGGAAAAGTTATTTCGAGACAGGTTGACATATTCGAGGCCTCTCAAAGAACTCAATGCCTCTGGCATCAATCCATGGAAGAAATTATTAGAAAGATTTAGTGTTTGAAGGCTAATGCAACTACCTAAGCTACTTGAAAGTTCACCTGATAAACGATTTTGGGAGAAATCAAGATAGCATAAGGCCTTCAGGTTGCCAAGCTCTTGTGGAAGCACGCCAGATAGATTGTTTTGACTAAGATCTAGCCTAATGGAAAGTGAAGACAGTTGGAATATTTCTATAGGTACACTTCCTCCGAGGTTATTTCTATAAAGGTCTAGATACAACAACTTTTTGCGACTGCCTAAAGTAGAGGGTATAGTGCCTTCCAATTTGTTTGCTTCTAATGTTAGTTCGGTTAGAAGTGTGAGGTTTCCTATAGATGTTGGAATAGTCCCAGAGAAAGCATTGAAGCTAAGATATAGCCTTTCCATGTTTTGAAGCATTCCTATGCTTTCAGGAATCAATCCTGTGAAGTTATTTAGTGCTAGATTAATTTTACTCAGGCTAAACAAATTGCCTATAGATGAAGGAAGATGGCCTGAAATATGATTTCCGTAAAGTCTTATGTAATACAATTTTGATGAGAAGTTCCCAAGCGAATTTGGCAACACCCCTGTTAATCGGGTTTCGAAAAGTTCCAATTTCTCTAAATTGCAACAGTTGGACAAAGAATCAAAGAGATTCTTAGTATCAATTTCAAAATTATTGGCAGCAAGACTCAATTTCTTAAGATTTTGCAGTTTTCCAAAATCAATTTGTATTCCCCCCTTGAAATCATTTACAAAAACATCAAAGTATTCCAACGCTAAACAATTTGATACGGAGGGTGGAAGGAATCCACTGAAATGATTCAAATCTATTTCTAGTACCTGGAGATGACGTTGGCTTAAACATAAATTTGTGGGTAGATCACCATGAAGTTGGTTTAGTGGGATGTTGAAATATTCTAACATTGAAAAGTTACTGGAACGTAATGGAAACACTCCGACGAGGTCATTTCATCCGAGGCCTAATGCTCTCAATTCTTTTAACTGATTGAAGGAGTCGGGCATGCTGCCTCCTAATGGGTTTCTTGCTAGAAAGTGGTTTTCAAGATATGTGAGATTGCCAATAGATGGTGGAATCCCACCCGTGAAGTTGTTTTTGTCAGTATAATATCACCATCATCTGCAAAGAATTAAAAATATTTGGAATTTTCCCAGACAACCTATTTGAAAATAAGTCAAGTAACCATAGTTCCGAACAACTTGATAAGTTGGCAGGGATTTCTCCGGTGAAAAAGTTTTGGTGAAGGGAAAGCACTTGTAATCGTGATAAGCGACTTACTTCATGTGGGATACTTCCATAAAGCCGGTTGTCATCTAAGATGATGGACTTGAGGAAGCTGAGGTTTCCAAGAAACGAAGAAAAAGAACCTACTAAGCCTTCGCCTGCTAGATTTAAGCTTGTGACTCTTTTGTGTCGGCGACCGCATGTCACTCCTCGCCACGTGCAAAAAGGAAGAGTATCATTCCACGATTTGAGAACACCATGAGGATCAACTGTAATTCTTGGATTTGATTTTCAATAATGCAACATGATCTGCTGGATGATTGGAACCAGATCCAGCAACATTCATTTGTATAAAAACAGCAAGAAGCAAGATTGCTTTTAAGAAGAATGAGGAGCACATAGTTACCAATGTTAAAAGTTTAAAGAGCTTTAACTCATGATTCTTGTAGGTCTTCTAGATGGATCTCAAGACTTGACTCAGATCAATCCGTGTTGTTGGTTAGCGGAAATCACCAACGAAACTCGGATCTCGGATCTTAGTTTGTTATTACAAAAGAGAGAAAATGAGAGGAGAGGTTTTGGAGAAAGAGAAACTTTTTTTTCTTGAAGTAGTGAAGAGGTGGAGTGGGGAAATGGATTAAGTGGCCTTTATATAGGATCCCCATTTCTCCAAAGTTTACACAATAAACTTACAAAATAAACATACCGAGTACGTACTACACCGACTAAAAGCAAACTAAAACGACATACACAATCCTAAAACAATATATAATATTGGCCCTACAATCTCCCTCTAGGATTGAGTATGTCGAGGAACCTTCGTCAAGTTCCTTGCTTCGTCTTTATTTTTTGAAACTTAGTACTTGTCTTGATCCAGGATCTTGAACCAGATTGGATCTTGAACAGTTCTTTATTTTCCAGTTCTTATCTTATTTTATGGGAAGGATCGGCAACATCAAATTTTAGAAACATCAGATGCGGGAGGCTCGACATATAATTTTCTTTTGTTGACTTTCTTGAGCCGACTGGTTTCTTTCCTTGTCTTATGATACAATCAGTTCCTTTTTAGGTTCAACCACCAACTTTCACGTTCTCGTTTTCGTTTAAGTGCTTCAACATCTGCAACTCCAAGCAGACTTGATCTTGATCTACCTGTCCATGTATAACTGCACAAAACTTAGAACGAATAAGATTCGTTCACAGACCCTCTCAAGGGTCAAAGAAGAATTTGTTCACAGACCTTCCCAATTTCAGTCTCTCAACTTGTAAATGATTTGTTTAAGTCCCAGATTTCCAACGAACTTTGCATGAACGACCTTGACAACAAAACACATGATTTTGAATGAAACAAAGTTTAACAAAATATGTACGAACATAATAAAAGTTTAAAATCTTTTTGGCATTTTCATATATTTTAAAAATAACGAAAATACATACATAATATTTTGAAGTTGAAACAAAAAATAAAACAAAAGTAAGATAGGAGTAAAGATGAAATTAATATTATATATCAAAAATGTTTACTTTAAACGTTTACTAAATTATTTTTCTGAGAAAGATCACAACATGGAATCACATTATCTGTTAACGTTCTAAATCACACTTCTATTTGGACATTATTATGCCAAGAACCCAAAGTCGATTGTAGATATAATTTGTCCACCTTAAACTTAACAAGTATTTTGATGTCAACATGATACGTTAAGGTATAATTAGGCACAATGCTTGTGTGGTCCCCATTTAATCTGACAAATTACAGACTCCATCATACCTCGGGCTTAATTTGCTTTCACATGTCACCTCAACTTGACTTAAACCTTTCTTATTTGATCACAGTAATCTTATTAACACACTTGACACTTTGACTTTGTGCACTTGAAACTTTGTACACTTAACTCGATCTAGAAAGATTAAAATAAAGCAGAAGTTCAGGCCATAACAATCAGGTCAGATAATACCATATTATCGCGCAGAGAAAGTCCAAGGCTTGAACAAAAGAAGAAAATAAAACAAAGCAGAAGATTCAGGGCCTTAACAATCAGGTCGGATAATACCATATTATCGCGCAAGAGAAAGTCCAAGGCTTGAATCAAAATAAATGAAGAAATAACGCAGAAGTTAAAATTCCTAGAATTGACTCTTTTTGTTGATTTTTCTTTTTCTTTTCTGACTCTTTTGTTTTCTTTTTCTTGCTTTTCTTGACTCAATAAAAATTAAAAATGACACTGATTTTTCATAAGACAACTGTGATAAGGTAAAGAGAGGCTTGGGTATGACATGTTTAATTGAATTTCAGCCTTCATTAAAATGACTTTAGTTGGAGTCAGCAACCGCTTCATAACGTGTAACCACTAGCATAGGCAGATATTTAAGTTTATATCACTATGACACTTACTCATTTTTCAAGCCTATCTACACATCAAGCAATGATCTTGTTGGCTTTTGATCTACTCTTTTCATATGCTAGAATCGTTAGAGATAATTTCTTATCATTTTCCAATGGTCGGATCAATTTCTCAAAATTTTAAAAATATCCGACTCTCTTTAAGCAGGAGCTTCCTCTAAACGGGACAATTCCTTTTAGATTTTCTTAAAAGTAATATAAAATCTTTTTGGTAAATCAAATGATTTGTTTTTGCTTTTCTTAAGATGAATTGAAAATTTTTTGGTGAGTTAAAATTAACTCATTTTCTCTCACTAAAATTGTGACATATTTGAAAAATATTTACAATTTTAAAACAAAAGGATAGATAAGTTGTTTTAATCAAAATTGATCATACCGAGCGATTCGACCAGAAATTCAAACCGGGCATGATCGATGGCTTTAGTGAAAAGGTCAGCAAAGTTGTTGTCAGATAGACTATCTTAAGCAAGCATTATCACATTGTATGACAAAGTTGAAGAGATTCAAATTGAGATCCAACAGCTGATGCTGGATCCATCACTTGAGAGAAGCAGTTGGACGAGGTTGGTTTGAGAAACGCTCGAAAAGTTGTTGTTGAACCATTTAAACAAGGCTTCCCTTTCATGAAGTTTGTCCTCCCATGTCGCTTATGAAAGACTCGAATCCGCCATCAAATGGTTTAGCATCAAATAGCAAGAGTTCGTCTCCCATCATATGCTAGGTGCAATCACTATCTAAGTACCTAATACTATTGACAGTCCTCCTTGATTGACCCTGCATGCACTAAACGTTCAAATAGACATGGGTTCCCGGGATACTTTTGTCCCGGGAAGGTCAACCGTAAATCGACCAAACTTGATTTTATTTCCTGAAAACCATTTATTTCTTGTTGGAGCCTCATTTGATGAAGAGCGGTCCTTAGGAATCCAAGCAAAAACTTGTTCCTTGGTTTTGGCAATTTTGGACTTCTGTTTTCTTGCTTTTGAAACTGTTTTTGGTGAATCCTCAAACTTTACACTCTTAGGATCCTTTTTGATTTTATCCTTCTTGGTTTTCCAAAAAGGTTTCTTTTTGTGTTTTACTTTATTTACTTTGGATCTCACATCCATTTCACTGGGTTCACTATCAGCTTGATCAGTCCTTGAATCAGGGCTACTAAAAGCTCCTTTTGGGGACTGACTAAGCCGCCTTTGAATATCAAGTTGTTGCTTGAACCAGTGCTTGCAATGTCTTGCAAGGTGAGAAGAGTGACCACACACAAAACAACACTTTCTCCTAGGAGTGCCAAAGAACTCTTCTGAACTATAATGTGGTTGGTGTGGTGGGAAAGGTGATCCTTGGAAAGGAACATGATTATAAAACACCTTTGTATAATATGGATCAACAAAATTTTGTTGATAATGACCATAGTAGTTGTTGTCACAGAAGTTGTATTGCTGAGGATTTCTAAATTGATTGGTTGTTTGAGAAAATGATCGTTTATTTGATGGAACATATTTACAAGAAGTACTTGCCTTTTCATTTTCAAAAACTTTGTTTTTACATGAATTATCCTCAGTCTCACAACTTGATGATGAACAACTTGATATGTTCACCTCAACAGGCCTACTTTCGTTGACACATTTTTTAACAAAAGTTTCATCACAAACGGTTTCATAATCTGAGTCAGAAGAAGAACATTCATTTTCATTGTAAACGTTTGTACAACTATCATCACTTGAATTTTCACAAAATACATAATTTGACCTTGACTTTAAAGTTCCCAACATGGATTCACAAACTTTATTACAAACTGGATTGTTAATAGTTTTGGTTAGATCCACACATGATTCAAAACGTGGTTCTAACTTTCTTTTTAGCTTACAACCCAGGTTAACCATCCCACATTCACCACCATTTACATCACCAGCTGCTACACAAGACACATTGATGTCAGATTTATCAGATGATGGGACTAAAGCAGTAGTTTGAGAGGCAGCAGGAACAAATTTCACAGGCGTTGGTATTCTACCAACCCCATATTCCATTTCTTCCTCTGGAAAAGTATTATAGCTAAAGTGGGGCAAACTGGTGTAGTTATCATTGAATGGTGGTGGTACGGCAGTGTAATCGTACCCCAACCCCGCTTTAACTTTAGCGCTTCTCTGGGCTCCAATAAGATCATCTAATTTTTCAGATGATGCCTCAAATCTTTCAACTTGTTTTTCTTTTTATTTCTTATCAGAAACTTTGAGTTTTAATTTCTTAATTTCTTCTTTTAAATCATTAATTATGTCTTTATAATAAATGACATTATGCTTTTCTCGAAAAATTTCAAGTCTAAGATTTACTACATCATCGTGATGAGTTTTGATCTTTTCAATGTAGATCTTGTCAGCTTTTACATATTCAGTGTTCAATTGACGAAGTTTTGCATTTTCTTTCAAAACTTCGTCTTGTAAGTATCTATAATATGTAACCTTATTAACACAAGCTTGAGTGCACAAATTGTAATTTACCTCATCGACTGGTGATGTGTTGGGAATGATAGGACATGCATGACTGCTTTTACCGGCAGCCCTTGTCCCAACTTTATTACTTGTCCCAACTTTATTTTCTTTGGACTGATTGTTCATTAGGAGCTTATCTTCCATTATTTCAAAAGACTTGATGGTAGAAGCCAACTCTAAGAGTGTCATGGTATACAAGTTTGTGGTTCTTTTGATGGTAGCCACATTGATGCTCCATGTATAAGGCAGTGAATTCAACATCTTCATGTTGATCTGAAACAAACCATTGATGATACCGACACTTCTCATTTTGGTGACGGGCGACTCAAATCTATTGATGAGAGAGGCAACCAATTCTCCTTTAATATGTGTAAACATATCGAATTCTCCTTTTAACATTTTCTTTCGGCTTTCTCCCATATCCAGATTTCCTCCAAGCTTAGGTTCGTAAGACATTCTTTTTTTTTTTTACTCTATTAGATTTTTTTTTTAAGAGAAAAAAAACTTAAGGGTTATTTTTTTTTTTGCTACAGTACCGAGTTGCTACAGTGCCGAGTCGCTACAGTGTTTCGCATGAGTTTGCTACAGTACCGAGTCGCTACAGTGTTTCGCATGAGTTGCTACAGTGTTTCGTATGAGTTGCTACAGCACCGATGCGAAACGATTGCTACAGTACCCGTGCGAAGCGAAGCGATTGCTATAGTACCCCCTGGCGATGCGATTGCTACAGTCCCCCCCCCCCCCCGATTGCTACAGTACCTCGGAAGCGACTGCTACAGTACCCGATGCGAATTTTTTTTATTTTTTTTTTGAGAATATAACACCCAAACTTCCAAAAAGTCAAAAAAACTTTAGTCTAAAAATCAATAAATCGGCCTAGATATGAGTTTTAAGCCGAATCTGAGCTCAGACACTAAAAGTTAAAACACTAAAAACTTAGATTTGGTGATTCTCGTGTATTTCCAAGGTGTAAGGGACTCCAAAAGAGGTGAGTAACACGAAATCAACCTCAAATCCAACAAAAACTAAGATTAAAACCCGAAAAGTTTGACCCGAAAACCACAAAAAGTCGAGCCGAAAGCTCTCATACCACTTGTAGGTCCTCTAGATGGATTTCAAGACTTGACTCGGATCAATCCGTGTTGTTGGTTAGCGGAAATCACCAACGACACTCGAATCTCGGATCTTAGTTTGTTATTACAAAAGAGAGAAAATGAGAGGAGAGGTTTTTGAGAGAGAGAATCTTTTTTTTCTTGAAGTAGTGAAGAGTTGGAGTGGGGAAATGGGTTAAGTGGCCTTTATATATGGTCCTCATTTCTCCAAAGTTTACACAATAAACTTATAAAATAAACGTACCGAGTACACACTACACCGACTAAAAGCAAACTAAAACGACATACACAATCCTAAAAATAATATATTATATTGACCCTACAATTCCGAAGGAAAGAAACTACATATGCATGTAGAAAGCTCTTTATTTATTTCATATTAGGATTGGAAAATAAAATCATATTGCTCAATCATTGCAAAAGATTGGTTTTGATTTCAAATCATCAGGACTTTTGGACTTTGACTTACTGAAGTTCACAAGATATACGTAAGAGTCGGGCTATCTAATGGTCCAACTTCTTGACGTCTATGATTTTTCTATCCATTAACTATCCATCTTATCTAATGTATAGTCGTTTAAAAAAAAACTATTTAAATTGTCACAAAAGCAAGTTATGCCACTGGATTGAAAGACTTGTTACTCAAAAAATTGACACTACTGTCGACTTGTTACTCCAAATCCTAGTCTTTAATTAATTAGAATATCATAAGGTTAAGAGTAGTTTTTTTTAGAACAACTTGTGTTTAGGCTACCGTACTCTTCAAATTTGAAGAGTTTTGTTGCCTCACTCTGGCCAGACTATGTTGTCTTAACCAAGCTCACGCTAGCTTCAGAGTTTGCCTTTGACGTTCTCTTAGGAAACCTATTGCCGGCTACCACTTAACAGTCATTGTGTCGCCACAAGAGCACAACTCTTTAGCGTAATACACGGTGGCACAAAAACCCGTTTTTGGTCAGGATTCGAACTGAAAACCTTACACAAGGCCTGACTCAAATTTTTCATTATCATAATCTAACAAAAGTGACACAAGTGGAGATAGAACTTCTTCACCGGAAAAATCAAACTTCCTACCACTAGGCCATAAGTGATGAATTAGTTAAGGGTAGTTATTAATCATATATATTTGCCATTCAAAAAAATAATAATAATAATAATGATTATTATTATTATTATTATTATTATTATATTTAAGGCCATATTTTATTTTTTGTTTTAAATTTAATAAATAGTTTAGTATAAATAATTAGTGACATTTGGATAAATAGTGGGAATTCTATCCGTCAAGTCAATTTGCAAGCGACTCATAAAAGTCATAAGTCAGTGTTCTAGTCTTCCACTACTTTGTAGTTCTTAAAAAACTTAATAGCGAAAATTCTGTTGCTTAATTGATTGGAAGCAAACACCTAACAAAATAATTCATTGTATCCAATCAATACCAATTCGGAATGAATCTTTATTATAAATACATAATTTTTATGACCATAAAAATAAGAACATGTAGCGGAAACGTTATTTATACAAATGATCGTATTTTAATAGTATATCCTCCCGATGTCGTAAGATTAAAGTCACACGAAACTAAAAAAGATTGATAAATCAACAACAAAATCATTCGTAGTTAAAACTCTTTACCTTCGGGCGTTTTATGTCACGTGACATTCCGTCATTTTTTTGGAGTTTTGTGAAAAAAATAGTGTAGTCAAAACTCTCCTCAAAACTTTGCAACCATCATTACACAACTAGTTTGACTCCACCCGTTTTGTTTTTAATTGTTTTGCTATTTTATATTTTGTAATGGTTTGTTTTATTTTTTAACGTTGTTTTTTGATTTAATACGTATATATTATTTTGTTATGTTCATTATTTTTTAACGTTTGGGCCTTTTCAATTGAGATGCGTAAGTTTTTTAGATTTTTAACGAACGAACATGAACATGCTGATTTTTTTAAAAGAACAAACAGTAACACAACTATTTTGTCTTACGAAAAAAGGCAGTTAATGACTCAGGGCCGCCCCGAGGGGTGTGCGAGCCAGACCTTCATCCGAGGCACGTAATTTTCAGAGACCAAAGTTTGGTAAAAGATCCCGAGTCAAACGTACACCGTCAATTGGTCGATTTGGTGATTTGGTCTTTAATTTTGGTGTTTAACACTCGCCGGAAAAATAAGTTCGTCGGTCGGAACAGTAGAGTCGGAGACGGAAGGAGACGCAGGTGTAGAATGTATTTCCAATCAAGTTTTGACATATGGCAAGAATGGTCCCTGACTTATTTGAATATAAATTAAAACAAAACAATTTTAACCTTTAAGTTTTACAATTAACATAACTGATCCTTATACTTTATTTATAAGGAAATAATAGCATAGATTTCTGATCTGTATATACATATAAATTCACATTAAAATGGATGATATTTGGAATTGGTTGACGCATAATTAATTAGGGGGAGGTGAATATGGGGCTGTTAGGCATCTAACCTTAGATACGAAACCCCCAAAACTACGTAGTTTTGGTTCAAAGCAATTAAAAATTGATTTTATTTTATTATATCCTTGATTTCTTTCCATCAATTTCTTATCCCACTTCCTCATGTCTTCAAGTATACGGGACTTTCCCACTTGGAAGCATTCTTCTTAATCCGTTATACATCCCAAATGAACAAATAGATAAATAATTCTTTTGTCGCCTTAAGTTTAATTAGCACCTGCTCGTAAATAATAATGCCTGCAATTGATGCATCGCCCAGATCCACCAGATTGATGCATCCAAGCTATTATAATATTCTTGTTTTCTTTTCATTAATTTCTAACCTAAAAATTCTTATTGAGATTTTTAAATTTATAATTAACCTAAAAAATAATATCTTTGAATGTGAATAAGTTTCTTCAAATTTCATTGCTATCGATTAACTGCATGGTTTAGTATCATTGTTATTGGGAAATTCGCTGCACATAAAATAACAAAGAAAATAGATAAAAGAAAAGTAAAAAAAATCCCATTACATGTGGATAAACAAAAAATGAGGTTATGGGATAATAGACAACCTCATTATTGGATTGCAATAGATCGCGAGAACGGTTATTTAGGATTTCTGATTAAAAATGGCAACCATGTATTGAGGTATTAGTCTATAATGGTGCATATGTGAAAAATTGGAGATGAACAATTGATGGAAAGAAATCAAGAATATAATGAATAAAATCAATTTTTAATTGATTTGAACCAAAACTACGTAGTTTTTGGGGGGTTTTGCATCTAAGGTTAAATGCCTAACAACCCTATATTTACTCTCCCCAATTAATTATTGTGTCTTTATAAATTAAGAGATGATGATCATATATAGTTGTTTTACTAACTTAACTAGTTTGAAGCATTAAAACGTGATTAATTGTCATATTCTGTCATCTGAGATGATGGCATACCTAGTTTCCATCACTAACACATATGTACACCTACTAATCCATATGTTTATTGTTATAACATTAGTCATCGTTTATAAAAATTAGCTTATTTATTTCGTTATTTGTTAACACCTACGGGCCTTTTATTTCAGTTCGGCCAAGGTATTTAAATTTTCGGGGACGGCCCTGGTTAATGTAGGTGACGATGGATGTTGACGCATGAGAGGGGAGGTTTGACGATGGTGGGTGGAGAATACGTGGATGAAACAACTATGGTGAAAATTGGGAGTAGAAGGTAAAAACTCGAAAGTTGAGAGTGATATCAGTCAATAAATAAAAGTTGTGAGTATTAAAAATCAACATAAAAAAAATAATAATCTTACTACTCTAATAAAATGCTACTTTATTTTGTCACTTGTCAAGCTCTCATTACTTCTTACTTTTTTTTAACCCATATTCAATAAAATAGTATTTATTTCGGGTCAATCCGCCCAAATAATGATTTCCGGATCAAAATATTATTCAATCCATTTCGTTTCTTTTCTTTTATATAATTTTCTTCCGTGTGCAACTAACCTGCTATATAAAACAATAAAATGAAAAATATTTAATGATTCTATTATATTTTGGACAGAGTGATGGATATGAGACAACATGGTGTTACAATCTTTGCTTCGGGTTTGTTCAAACCAATAATAAGATTGCAATAGGAGGCAGCCTATCTCCCACTTCACAAATTGATGGTTCCCATGCTGCAATCACCATACTAATCTGGAAGGTATTTCTTCAAATTTATAATTTTCCATCTTAAATAGTATGAAGAAATCGTTTATTCCCTTTTCTTTTTCTCTTTGTATAAATATTGCAAATATGGAGAATGACTATTATATACCTTGGTGTTTAGCATTAAATCATTGAAGTTGAATATTATAATTATAATCCATATGTAAAACGATTTACTATATGCACTATCTATCATTTATTTATATCACTTTTTTTAATAGTATAAAGAGTTTTATTATAAGACGATCGATATTTAGTTTTCAATATTTTCTTCCATAACTCAGACCAAAATGCTTCAAAAATATACATTTTATGACTTGATTTATACTTTTTTCATACATTTAGATATATTTTAATTACTATGCCTTATATGACAAATAACTTAATTAAAAACATTCAAAATTTTAAACAAAAAATATGTTTCAATCTCATTCCACTATTTTCGCTTTCCAAAAATGATTTAGGATATTGAAACCTAGAATATCGTTTTCATTAGTTATTTACATTTCAATATTATATTAGTTTATTAATTTTATTTTTATACAAATACAACGAATTGGGGTTATGGGAGTGTTACATGTTAGTTAGTACATAATTAAAGTGTTTATTATAGTTTATATTCAAAATAATAAAGATATACACAAAATTTTTTAAAAATATTACAGTTATAATATTTATTATTAAAATATGTTATAAAAATTCATTAAGAATCACACTTTAATTATAATGTAACTTAATAGAAATTTTATTATTTATATTTATATTTTTATTATTTGTAACTTAATCATGCTCTTCAGAGTTTTTTACCAAAATGGGTGAAAGGGGAAAAAGTATTTGCTAATATATGTTATTTTAAAAGTATTTACTAAAATAAAGATTTTTTTTCTTTCCTCTCTCCTTGTTATTTAATTCCTTTTAATCTAAGGTTAATAGAAAAAGAAAAGAAAAAAAGAAAACAGCAAAAAAATGATTTTAGCAACTACAGTTTGTTTTCGAAGAATTTATAACTGAGTTTTAATTTTTGTATTTTTAATTAACTTATTATAACTATTTTCTTTTTATTTTTTCTTCGATCAAGCCATGTTAGCTACAACTTAAAAGTCATCTAAATAAATCTTAAAATGAGATAAGAAACATAAAAAGCACACTAAACAAGCATTTCAAACTAAACGGTCTCAATATCAAAGACAAACAATAAGAACGTCAAAATAAAGTCAACTTGATGATTTTAAGTATAAATTAATTTATCTGAGATATTTAATAGTGTACCAATTTAATATATTCGTTTAAATTAATTTGTACTTAAAATCATCAAGTTGACTTTATTTGACGTTCTTATTTTTGTCTGCCTATGATATTGAGACCGTTTAATTTGAAATGCTTGTTTAGTGTGTCTTTTATGTTTCTTATCTCATTTTAAGATTTATATAGATGATTTTTAAGTTGTAGCTAACATGGCTTGATTGAAGAAAAAAAAAAGAAAATAGTTATAATAAGTTAATTTAAAAAACAAAAATTAAAGCTCTAGTTAATTTCTTGAAAACATACTGTAGACCCTGTAGTTGCTAAATTCATTATTTTGGTGTTTTTCTTTTTTTTTTTCGAACCCTAGAATTAATTAAAAGGAATTAAATAACAATGAGAGAGAAGAAAAAAATCTTCATTTTGATAAATACTTTTAAAATAACCTATATTGGTAAATACTTTTTCTCCTCCACCCATTTTGGTAAAAAACTCCTCTTCATTACGTTTTAGGGATATTTCATTTTCACATCATTTTTATATACATATACATATATATATACATATATATAGGGGATGGTTTATGCGAGAAGTAATATTATAGCGAGAAGTACGAGAAATGAATCTGAACCATTGATTGTGTTAATCAATGGTCTATAATCGAAATGACATTATTGTAATTAAAAACACATATTTATGGCATATTTTTAAATAAAAAGGTTAGACATGTCTTTTGTATTGTAGGCATCATTAAATAAGACATTAATGCCTTTAGTGGTTATTTTTTCTTATGAATAATCAATGCTCATAAGATGATTAATGCTATTTTATTTTTCTCATTAACATTTCGTAAATAAAATTATAAATTTTTGTGGAATTTATGGTTGTGTAAGCATTATAAATTTAGGGAAAGTCTCTCTTGTTGATTCAAATTTGTATGTGTGAGTAGGAATAAATGTTTGTATAGTAGTGTATTGTATGGGTTCATATATTTTACTATATAGGGATTATTTTTTACTGTACAGTTTCATATGTGTACTATGTAGGGAGTATTTCACAGTATATGGAATGTTAGTTCATTTTATTTTCTCCAACAAGTAACTAATATTACGTGTGTAGAATAATTATGCTTACTATGTAGGGTATGTAGGATAAAATATTTACTGTGTTAGATGTGTAGGATAAATTTGTTTATTGTGTAAGCTATGCAGGATAAAATCTTTACTGTGTAGGTGGTGTATGATAATTCTGTGTACTATGTAGGGTATGTAGAATAAAATCTTTACTATGTAGGATATGTAAGATAATTTTGTTTACTATGTACGGTATATAGGATGCAATCTTTACGAGGTCGGGTGTGTAGGATATTATTATAAATGATTTAATGTGTAGGATGTGTATGATAGATATCAAAATACGATGGTGGTGCTAGAAATTTGGGATTGTAACGGTGATATTTTTGGGTTCTTGAATGGTTGACTCAAAGATGTAAGGCCCCGAACCCGGTGACCCTACTTTAGCGTCGGATTTACTCATAAACACAGTTCTTCAAATCAGAGTTTATTAAAACTTTTCGCGGAATATAAAACATCAATCATTTGTTACAAAACATTAAATCTTTTCTTTGATACCATAACACAAAACTTTATATTTAAAACATCTTTACTCCTTTCTTCAGATGCCAGCCGTTCAATCCATGCCGTGTGTCAACCTCATGCTAACTCTTTAATCAGCTCACCTGCGTGCATACTAAAAGTCAGCTACGCTGAGTGAGTTCTAGTTAATCGAACGCCATACAATACATACACATACATACATATCCGTAGATACGTATCCATACTTCACTAGTTACCTTTCTGTTCTACATACATACTTGCTACCATACATACATACATATCTACAATCACTAACCTCAGTCTACCGAGAGTACGTTCATAGTTCACCGTCTATACCTGTACTCAAGGTCGTGAACACGTACAAGGTTCGCAGTCCTTACCTATGTTCACCATTTATGGTACGTACAAGGATCGCGGTCCTTCCCTATACCATAGTACATCCACAACACGTACAAGGTTCGCAGTCCTTCCCTATGTTGCAACCTAATTCATAGCACGTACGAGGTTCGCAGTCCTCCCCTATGCTACAAAACCAGCACGTATAAGGTTCACAGCCCTTTCCTATGCTGACATACATCCACAACACGTACAAGGTTCGCAGTCCTTCCCTATGTTGCAACCTAACTCATAGCACGTACGAGGTTCGCAGTCCTCCCCTATGCTACAAAACCAGCACGTATAAGGTTCACAGCCCTTTCCTATGCTGACACCTATCTACATTTACATCTATCATCTACATCACGTATAAGGCTCGCAGTCCTTAACTACGCCATCACCTGCCGAGTCTATGTCCGACAGAAGCTAGAGGGATTTGCCATCCTAACTTACCATGTCGAACATAGAACTCACATGCCATTCGTGTACCTATATACACATACTTATATTATAACATAAGAACAATCTAGGCATTCTTTACCTCATTCATTTAACAACCATACCCCTTGTCGACACGTGCAATATCCGAAGATCGTTCTCGCCCCGACAAGTATTCATTTGAAACATTCGTACATTTTCCATATATAATATTCGTACCTTCATTTATAACCTGACAGTACGCGCAATATCCGAAGATCGTTCGCGTACCGACAAGCAATCATTCATACCTATCACCTATATCACATATGACATACACTTATCACTTAGGATAAATGTATTAACAACACATCGAGTATGCACACAGCCCCGAAAACATAACAAGGAATGGGGCTAGAAACTCACCTGAACACGGTTACGTTCACCGTTAATCGTAATCCCTTTCTTCAGTTGTGCACGGCTGACTGTATAACAAGTATACGTATCAATTAACTATCACTTCTCATAATGTATTTCTATCTTTATATGACCCACAACGAACGGGGGTCCGGGGGCAGCGCCCCTGGCAGCGGGGTCTAGGGGCGGCAGCCCCTAGCAGGGTCCAAGGGGCAGAGCCCCTGGCTGGGGTCGAGCTGCCAGGTCAGCTTGGAAAAATTTTATTTACATTAACTGTCTTAACACATTTTCCATTAGGTTTTTAATTTATTTTCTAAACGAACTTCACTTCAGGCGAAGTTAAACCTCGGGCGAACTTGGCTTCAGGCGAAGTTAAACCTTATGCGAACTTGGCTTCAGGCGAAGTTAAACCTTAGGCGAACTTAGCTTCAGGCGAAGTTATCCTTAGGCGAACTTGGCTTCAGGCGAAGTTAAACCTTAGGCGAACTTGGCTTCAGGCGAAGTTAAACCTTAGGCGAACTTGGCTTCAGGCGAAGTTAAACCTTAGGCGAACTTGGATTCAGGCGAAGTTAAACCTTAGGCGAACTTGGCTTCAGGCGAAGTTAAACCTTAGGCGAACTTAGCCTTAGGCGAAGTTATCCTTAGGCGAAGTTACGCTTGAAGGCGAAGTTACGCTTGAAGGCGAAGTTCATCAGGCGAACTTATTCTTGCAGGCGAAGTTATCGCGCTGCAGATCTGTTTGCCCATAAATCCTTCGTTTCTTAGCCAAATAACTCGATTTTGGTACCCACGGAATCGTATAATCGGCGCCTACAAATCCCAACCATCAAATCGGCCTAAAATCGACGTTTTAGGGGTCCGATTTGGGCAGTTTGGGTTTCGGGTCCGGTTAACCCATCCAATCCTAACCATTTTCAGTAATATTAGCTTTGTTGGATTTGTTCTTACCTTACCAACTCAGATCTATCAACAAAATCTCGGGTCTCGGCTTCGAATCTTGATCGGTTAGAATGTGTGTGTTTTGAGTGTGTGTATGGAATATGTGAGAAATGGTGGTTAAGGGTATTTATATTAGGGATCATGGGCTTAAGCCCATGGACTCTCCTTCCTTCGCTCATAACCCAAGTCCATAACCCATATCCATTACCCAACACTAGCCCGACCCATACCAACTCCTACTCTATTTATATCCCGATAACCTGAGTAAACCTTCCCCCTATTATTAAGTAATATAATTAATATTATCTTGAAATTTCGGGATGTTACAAAAGAAACATAATATAACCAATTAACAAAGAAATTAAAATCAATTCAAATCTCTAAAATTAATTAACAAAGAAAAAAAAGTCAATTGAAACCTCTTAAGAATTAAAAGTTACCAAATATGCATTTAGAATAGATTACAAGTATACCATTGCATATAATTTAAAGGAAAATTAAAAAAGAAAGCATATGATTTGGTTGTAACTACTTCTTGCACTTCTCGCAGTAAGGATACGATAGTTAGGTGTGTAGGATATTATTATAAATGATTTAATGTGTAGGATGTGTATGATAGATATCAAAATACGATGGTGGTGCTAGAAATTTGGGATTGTAAACAGTGATATTTTTGGGTTCTTGAATGATTGACTCAAAGAAACACAATATAACCAATTAACAAAGAAATTAAAATCAATTCAAATCTCTAAAATTAATTAACAAAGAAAAAAAAGTCAATTGAAACCTCTTAAGAATTAAAAGTTACCAAATATGCATTTAGAATAGATTACAAGTATACCATTGCATATAATTGAAGGAAAATTAAAAAAGAAAGCATATGATTTGGTTATAACTACTTCTCGTACTTCTCGCAGTAATAATACTTCTGAAATGAACCTAATCCTATATATATATATATATATATATATATATATATATATATAGGGGAGGGATATTTTGAGCACCTTGTTGAGTTTTAAGAACTTAAAAACTCCATTCTTGACCACACATTTAATTAAATAGATTAGATTATGTGGTTAAGATTAAATGTAATTAAAAAGTCAAGATAGGAGAGAGAATAAAGATATACAGTGATTATACAACTTTAAACGTCCGTTACACATATGTAAAAAGTCGACTCGGTGCGTAAAAAATTATGTAAATTCTTTACGTATACGTAACCTACATATATTACGCATGTGTAAAAAAAATTCAAAAAAAAATTGTTACATTGAGTTATTTCGAGTTCTTAAAACTCAAAGTGGTTCTCATTTGAAATCTCCTATATATATATGTATGTATGTATCGATTAATTAAATATTTCAACAATTTCCAATAATATTAAATAATAACACATGATTAGTATTCAAAATTTAAGCATTCATTATCTAATACTTACAACTATTATACATAATAATCACTACATTCACTTTATGCAACTTTAAATCTTCTAATATTCTAGCTAACTCAGAATAATCACTTTTATTTGAATATGTTTTTTTTGTCATTTTCCGAGCAATTAAATTCATATGAAATTAAACAAATTATTTTTTTATATTTTAATTTTCGGTTTTATATGTTGCTTGATTATACAATTGTTAATTGTAAAATATAAAATCAATTAAAAATCTAGGGTTGGTATGTACTTGATGAACTTTATTTGTTACATGGACAACAATACGTGGCTATATAAGAGTTATAAGCATACCTATATTTTACCTTATCAAGAGTCGCAATCAGACACGGACTAAAGATTTTGATTTTTGATAAACGATGTATACCTACCAATACAATCAGAAATATAGTGTACAAAAAAGTTTTACTTATTTATAGCATATTTGTGTAATCTTAGTTATGTATTTTTTTCTGTAATCTTATATAAATTGTAATTGCATTAACAATATATGCTCATTTTGTTTACTACATTTCACTTAATAGTTAAAGTTTAAAATTTTCATTAATTACCTGTGTAATACACATGCCTCAAACTAGTAAAACTAATTAAGGGATTTTCCAAAAAATAAAAAAAGTAAAGAAACATTTTTGAGAATTTTAAATTATGCCAGCTAAGCCTACAAGGGACCTGAATGGGTAAGCCAATAACTTCGGCTAAACCAATATGAACAAGAAGTGCTTGGCATCGACTAATCTTGCAGGCTTATTCAGCCTATAAGATGACATGGTGCTATTAGCTAGTAGTATGGACTTTTAGGCTAGGTGTCACATCCCCAAACCATACACTCCTTGGTAACCGACTAAGCATGTAGTCTGCTTATGGCTTCTTTGTTTAGCTTATTTCTAAGAGCATTTCTAGCGTTTTTCCTATCATATATTCATATATATCATATAATTATAATAAAAAATACTGTATTTTTTTCTGTTTAATTAAATAATAATTTTTATACCTTTATTATCATATTTTATCTCTCTTTCATTCATAATTACTTTATGAAAATATTAAAAAATTATACAGTATCTACAGTAAAATCTCAAATTTAACTTTTCTAAATAAATTTTCTTTTCTTTCTACTCACAATCACTTATAACCATACCATATAATTTACAAATACTCATCACATAATTTTAGAGAACGGATTAAAAATGCTGTAACATATATAGAAAATTTAGTCCTACTAGGGAGTCGGGACACCCAGCACAATCATGACTATTTTGGTAAAAGTTGAGTCAAACTTGTCTATTATGTTAATTTCCCCATTTATTTTTTTAACATTTTGACTTTGTAAGCATTTGAATTATCAGCAGCAGGCGGGGTTTGCTATAGTACAGAGTTGTTTCTCTCTGCCACTATGTTCTCTCCGATCAATCAAACCCAAACCCTAGATGACACCGACCTCGACGACGAAGCTCTCTGGGCCGTAATCGACTCTTCCGCCGCCGCCTCGTCCGCGCTTACCACCACCAAATCTCTCAAACCACAAACCAATAATAACAATCGCTTTCACTCGCCCAAAGTTAAGTTTCCAATCATCTCAAAATTCAACTCTCCGTCACCAACATCCACCATTACAAACCCTAGAAAACATCCAATTGCCAACGGCGATGTGTTACAAGAGGAGAGCTTCACCGACCAACGGCCGAAGAAGATCGCAAGGTTTTCTCCGGCTGAAGCAACGTCTCCACCTCTTGCTATGGTGAAGCATGTGCCACGCACGCCGACTACGCCCTCCTCGGTATATCAGATACAGAGTCCTCCTGCTGCCAACTGCTCCTCTGATTGCTCGGTCATGACGCATAGCCTGTCAGGTCGGTTCCCTACTGTGGAGCTGTTCAAAGAGTATCAGAATGCTGCTATGGCGGTGGGTACAATTTACAATTATATTGTTAATTGGTTTTTATATGTGTTTATGAATACACGAAAACCCGATGAGGTTAAGTTTTACTTTTAGTGATGAAGTAAGTTTGATGTTGTATCCTCATATGAATTAGACTTGATTTTGTTAAAATCTGCAAGAATGATAAAGGTTAACCTTGAACCTCAATGTAAATTGATAGACCATAGAAGTAGTCAGCCATAGGTAATTGTACTCAAGATATTCTATACAAAGGAAAGCTTGCAACTTACAAAGACCACCTCACATAAAAACCCACTGCAACCATTGTTGGATGGAGGAAGTTTTTATTTTGTTTTTTTGCATTTAGCGGGACAAAGTATCGATGTCTTGTTATATTTTTCCATGTGTGCGTCACATTTTTAGCAGGGTTGGTTGAAACCGTGAAAGTCTAACTTAAAAGGCAGGCAGTGAATAAGGTTTTGAACGGAAATTGATCCAAATATCTTAAAGTTGTTATTAACAGCTGTATAACTAACAACATGTATCAAAATCAACTATAGGAATTGACATAAACAGCCGTCGAATAAAAACTAGATAAGCTAAATGGTACTTGATCCTCCTATACCTCACTTCAGATTTTATTACTCCATATCGAGTAACACAGATTGACACCTGTTTGCAGATATTGGAGAAGGGTGACTACACCATGATCTCTGGGAGTCCTTACATCAAAAAATCTGGTAAAACAGTTTCATCTCCTAATTTGTTTGGTCCTAATAAATGTTGCTTATGCAGAGTTGTTTCAAAAACAGGTTGGAGAAAGATATCATGTTATTTCAATCTCTCTTATGAAATCAGAGACAAGACTATAGAGTTTGATGATAATCATAATGTTCAGCGTGCTGAGTTCATAGTTCGAGCACATATGCAGTATGTTTCTGTACTTGAGTTCTGTTAAAGATGCAGAGGTGGTTTCTGTGATTCATATATTTTTGTTTTATTTGTAGAGGAGGTAGGTTTTCTGATGGATGGGGTTCATGTGACAGACGCGAGAAAAGATTTTCAAAGCCAAATCATGATATTCCTAGCACTGCTGAAACCAGAGCAAAAAATAAAGCTTGCCAGGTAAATCTCTCTTTGCATTTGCATATACTTGGATTAATCAGGGCTGCTTAGTTGTAAGGCCAACTAGAAATTAAACATCCATTAACACGAAGGCCGCAGAGACCTTATAGAATACTTTCATAAATCACAGTGCTTCAATTAAATAATTTTACTGTATATTTTGAAATATGTCAGATGGAAACACTACTCATTCTCTATAATCGTAGCTAGTTTAATTTTTGGCAATGTTCATGTTTGCAGGACCTGCTAGGCATTGGAGAGTATAGTTCTGGTGCCAATGCTCAAAGATAGAAGCGATCAATTTGGTGTTAAAATTGCGGTTACTGCTCTGCTCTGCTCTGAAGGAGGGTATCGTTCCGGTGCCAATGCGTACAACACTTCTCGTGTTTTACTGCTCTGATGACTTCTAAATATCCATACTCGCTGATTTTTTACATGGATGACAAATAACTGTTTCAGAACTTCAATTTATGTCAAATAACTGTAATTTGACTCAAAAACCAACAGTTAATACATATCAAACAAAATCACCTGATTGCCTCCTAAGAATATTGGATATGCCCTGGGTATCAAAATCACCAAATATCATAAACATTGTTCAACACAAATGCACATATTGATACACCTTTGTTGTAGTTCCTTACTATTCATCAAAACCTACTAAGCTATCTAAATTCAATTTTTGTCCATAATGAAAAAGTGAAAAGAAGGCAACTGTCAAAAATCTATCTGTTTTATCTATTTCCAAGCATTTAATTTAATAATAGTCTTTTCCAGAGATCTTCGATCACTTTGTTCATCACCCCTTCAATACAGGAATCTGTCATAGACAACCTCCAAAATCCATGAACAATCCTAAAATAGAATTAAATAAACATAATTAAACACTTGTGAATATGATCTATTTAAACAAAGTGCAAGTAATCAGTAACTCAAAACACACTTACAGTTTCACTTGATCATGCTTCAGTCACAGACTTATCTTTAACATTCAAATCTTCAGATCCAGTTTCACTTTTACCAACCTCTTTATCAACTCCAAACTTAAGCTGCTTTTCAACAGATTTCGAACTGGACTTCCGTTTATACATTAATCTATAAGGTGGAGATGCATTATATGTGTTAGTGGTCGCCACCCCACCTTCCGCACCTTTGCTGCCACCACCACCTTCTTCCACCCTTTTTCTGCTAACAGATGACTCAGATTCCTCCAAATCATTACTACTCTTTTTTACTTCTTCTGATTTCAAAATCTTGTGAAGTAAAAAAGACGACTGATCTTTTCTCTTTCTTAAAATAGAAGGTGTGTTCGGGAAACTCCTAGCAGCAATCTTTAAGATTGATTGTGGTGTTTGAGCATATGAACCGCCACATTTGTCAGCATAAGGCGGTGTTGAGTTATACTCACGGGAATTCCAAGGCATATAAATCCCAATTTCTGGCGGCTCATAATACAGAGAACCATATGTTTGAACACTGGATTGTAAAGGTGTTGCATTTAACTTTTCTTGATTCATTCCATCACGAATGGGACTGCAATTATCAAACTTTGGGATCAGATTCCGGCTGAGATGACTAAGATCAAATTTAGACGGCTGTGATTTGGTTCCAAAGGGTTCAGAGTCGGTAGATCCACTTGGAAGAAAGCTTGATGAAGCATCTACATCTTGTGAAGGGGTGGAGCATTCTATATCATCTACGGTGTCTGGTTCTACCTTACGGTGGTCTGCTGTTGCAGGTGATTCGTAACCAGTTGCAAACGACAAACCAATCAGTTTTCTGGTTAAAGGTGTTTTGACTATGTCACCACCTTCATTAGCATCATTCTTTGGGACAGTTGGAAGGCTCCCGGTGGCTAAATAGTAATCTAGCTTCTTCTTTAAGGAACTATTCCAATGGTTTTTTATTGCATTATCCGTCCTGTATGAGGGCATTTTAGTAAATGTGCAATGATAGTCAAAAGGTTTTTATTGTAAATAGTAAAAAAAGAAAAAAAAAACAAAAAAACAACCTTCCAGGCAAAGCCTTTGCAATTTCAGCCCATTTGTTTCCGTGCCCACGATGTGCATTCATGAGGGCATACTCTTCTTGCAGGGTCCAGGCATCCCGTTTTATATCTGGATTCAAATGATTGTGCCACCTGGAATAATATGCAGTTTGTCTTTAGAGATAATATACATGTACACAATTTAATATGACCAAAATAATAAATATTTAACATAGGTGTAAGTGGATCAATGTACCTTTCACGACACTGTTTTCCAATACGTCCAGGAAGAGACTTCGCTATGAGAGACCATTTGGTGGCCCCGTATCTTTTCACGAGCTCAACGATTTTCTGATCCTCCTACAGCCCAGACAAAAATAAGAGGCCGCCAAGTTGTTTTAATCAAATGTTTAAAAGAGATATGCAGGGGCGCAAACCTCATGAGTCCATGGACCTTTAATAAGTTCTGGATTAAGAACTTTTTGCCAGCGATGCAGACATTGGACTTCTGATCTATCTGGAAAATACTCAGCTGCAAAACACCAACATTTTTAATTCACCAAACAACATTTTGACCAATAGATTCCTTTCAAATAAGTCAACTGAAAATTTATATGTATTTTTTATGTTTTGAGCATCGATATATAAATTCTTATCACTAACATTTTCACATAATTGCTTGAAAATATGGTGACAAAGATTTCTAATTATTGATTAAATTAGAAAAGTTAGCTCAAGTATCTGGTCAACAATATTTTCAACTTGTAATACATCACTAAAGTTAAGAGATTATTGATGGTTTTCATTCATATACAACTCATTGTAGGTCTTTGATATGCTTCTCCAAGATTCCTTACGCTACTACTAATCCAGATTCCAGAGTGTGGTCTTATAATGTTACAGTCACAGTAGTAAACTTAACCGTAAGAATACATAAGATAATGTTACAGTCACAGTAGTAAACTTAACCGTAAGAATACATCAGATAATGTTACAGTCACAGTAGTAAACTTAACCGTAAGAATACATAAGATACTGTTACAGTCACAGTAGCAAACTTAACCATAAGAATACATAAGGTAGTATAGTTTATCATGTGAATGAACAAAATATATTAATAAGACTCACCTATTTTCTTCCACGATTTTCCCATGAAAAGCCCAACAGCCTTTTTTAAAGTCTCATCCTGTGAAAAATCAAAGACGCATTATAAAACAAAACTATTACACAGCATGCTATTATTTTACAAAGTAACATCATGCAATGTTTGTTTGATATAAAGTTATAAACCCATGTCTATTATTTGTATATAAAAAACATCATATAAAGATTTGAAACCAAACAAATTGCATACCTCCTCTGGAGTCCAACCCCCCTTTGCTCTTCTAATCGGTCCACTTCTCCTATAATTCCAAAATGAGAATCACATTGTCAGTCCAAGAAACTCAAGGTTGTAACAACTGAAGGAAAATTTTAGATTGACAAAGAATTAATGAATAACTTTCCATGCCTTTTTCTGTTATCCACATGCTATAAATGTTCTAAATACTTCTTCACAAGTAAAATGTCCAAAATTGCCTTTAACAAATCTAAAATCTAAAGATATGCACCAACATTGAAGTACACTCAAAAATTTATAGCATAAGATACACAGCAACTTATCAATCATAATTTTTCTTCATCAAAGGAAAAAATTCAGTTCAATTAAACAAATAAAAACCGATTTGCAAAACACGCACTCGATCGATATCAGAAATGCAAGTAAATACACAGAACCATACCGATGAGACGGTGACGTGGCAGTCGGGCTAGAAACCCTCGGAGACTTTGGTAACACAATGCCACTGCTACCTTCTGAAATGGAAGAGCTTGATAAAGCTCCAGCTTGCTTGTTTTCGATGCAAAATTCTTGCAACTCCACCTTACCCATACCAAAATCTGTGTAACCCAAACCCCTAAAAAGCACAAAAACTGTTAACTTTTATTAATCTTTCATAACAACATAAAAACCCTCACAACGGATATATTAACATCATAATCCCCAATTAAATTACCAACCAAATAAGCCCAGATCTAAAAACCAAACCAAATTAAAGTAAACCCTAATTATTAACTAAACCCAATTGAATTCCACTTTCTATAAACAAAAAGCTTCGAAATTTAATATGGGTTTTGACTATTAACTAATAAACCGTTGAATTAAAGTTAATCGAAGATACCTGTGGCAGTAGAGAAGTGAATTGAAATCAAGAGCCCTAATTTAAAACCCAATTGAGAGCATAATAATAATATAAGTTTTGGGTTTCGAAAGAAGCCTTTGCCCGTTGAAAGATCGAGATATAATATAGAGAGAGAAAGAAAACGTATATATTTTGGTTTGTATTCTAACGAATAGAATAGAATGGGGGTTACGTCGCCGTTTAGTGACGTTAAGGGTAGGGCTTTCAAAGTTAACGGTCGGTGACGGTTGCCGTTACCGTTAAGAGAGGGTAGAAAGTTTGAACCTCAAGAAATAACAGCACACAAGGTTTGAGAGCCGTCCGTTATTTGTCGAGTGTGTTTTGCAGCCGTTGGATGGGTTTTATCGTTCGTTGTTGACCAAACTGACGGTCAACGAATGGGGTAATTAACGTTGCTTCGTTAATGATTTTCTATTAAAAAAATATATGTTATTGAATTTTGTATACACAGTTAGAATACAAATTTATTGGTATATCACTAAATGAATAAAAACTTATATTGGCATATCACTAAATTTATTCATGTTAGGTTTCGCTAGATATTCCAATCATACGTATACTATACTAATTTGAGGCCCGTATATTATATGGGTAATTGATGAAATTTTAAACTCTAGTCATTAAATGAAATTAAGTCAACAAAATGATCATATATTCTAATAACTACATTTAGAATCGGTGAAAAAAAATTGTATTTTTCCGTTTTTGTAATTAACGTCACTTTTCAATTTTTTTTAATTAACAGGAGGAATAATAGGGTTAACCGTTAAGGCATTGGCGGTTACCGGCCAACCATCGCGTCTCTTCATCAGCATTAATAGGGTTACGATGTATGGCGGTTACCCGCGAACAATCGCATCTCTTCATCAACCATTGCATTGTTTCTCTAATAACCGATTAAACGTCAACGGATAACCGCGACCACTCCCACGCCTATAAATCATCGTCATATCCAGCGGTTCCGGCCATCACTCCTTACGTTTATTATCACAATCGCAATGATGACAAAAATAAGAACACCAACCACCATTTTCCGCCGTTACCATCCCACCGTCACCAAAAGTCTCCGGTCATGTTTTCACACGTCTGAACATTTCTGGTGAAGTACAGGGCAAAACGTTGTCGGTGAAGGTTGAAGTCAGTTGTGACCGGAGTTTCGAGAGATCGCCGGAACTCTATCTCTCCCGTCTAAAAGTTTCTAACCCTTTCTCTTTTCTCTGACAAATCTATATCTATTCTATATTACTTTATAATACATATAGGCAACGTTTCATATCCTATATCAGACGCCTGAATATTTATTGTTTCAGGTCTCCCTCTGGCGAACATTCAATTTCACGGCGGCTTAATTGCTCCCTTCAATTTCACACGGGTTTGATTGATTGCTCTTTCAATTACTTCTCCTCTTCTTCTTCATGCCAATCGTTTGCTCTCCCTCTATTGATTGAAGCACATCAATAGTTGAAGCCCTCTCATCTCTTATTATTATAAACTAAAACGTAAATTGGAGATGCTAATTGAAGCCGACATCGATTAAAGCCACATCGGTTCTCATAATCTCATCTGATTCAAGGTAATAAATCGATTTGAATCCCATATGTTATTATACTCCAAATGTTCTAATCCTGAAATCCGAATAGGGCAACCATTTTATTGATTTTGGACTCAATTGATTGATTTTTGGTGAGAAATAAGTGTTTCTTGGTTAATTTTTAATAATTAATATGGCACGATACATTTGTGAGAAGTTTGATAGGTATATGTTTTGAATTGCGAGGTACCCATGTTCATAGCTGAGATAGCACCCAAAAATTTATGGTAAAGTCGAAGAAAATCATTTCTTATTTTTTCATAAAGCAATGCTTGTTACTTATTCATTATTCTATTCCCATATTAATCTAGCTTTCAATTATAGTGAAAATGCATATAATACATATTGATAGTAAGTTTGTAGATGGCTGGGCATAAAGTAAATATGTTGATAGTAAGTTTTCATATGCATATAATACATATTGATAGTAAGTTTGCATATGGTTGGGCATAAAGCATATTTTGATGTGTTTTAACTGATTATTTTTATTTTGACTTTAGGATTCAAGATTGTGTCAACTATTTGGGTAGTATATTCATCCATCAAGCTAAAGGTATGCACGAAAGATCGTTTGAGATTACATGTATGTTACGTATGATGATTTTAGTCATGTTACTTGATTAACCTTTTTGCGGTTGTTTGTGGTTAATTTGATTATATTAACAGTCTGTGTGTGTGTGTGTGTGTGTGTTAATAATCGGTTGTTCTTACTGAATTTTGGTTTATGGTTATTATTCATGATGATATATGAAAGTGGCTTTTTTTTAATAAATGATATGAAAAGGGTTATAGTTGTTATTATTAAGGCTTCGTAATATATATATAATCAATTAAATATTCATAAATTTGAACTGGTTCGGTTTTCAAATAACACTGTTGTTTTCTAGGTATCATACTTTAATAACTAGAATAAATATATGTTATTTATTTTGTTATAAACAGGTTTAACATGAAAATAGTCAACTATGTGATTATTTGATGTTTGCTTGATTTTCTGATATTCTTAATTTTTTTTTCATTCGTAGACATTACGAATGATTTTTCTTTGCACATCTTTGGGTTATAGGTGATCGCCTCTTGGTTTGTTGCCAAATTTATCAAGACAAGTTTGTTTGGAGGTTAGTAGTTATTTTTTTTTCTAATTAATTTTCTTTTATAACATGCTTTATTTTATAAAAGAATGGTAGGTTAAGTCTAGTAATTCGGTTGAGTAAATCGAGTTTTAGTTATAAGAATACATATGGCAACTGAAACGTGTTACGGATGTATTAGTTGCTCCGAGTTGGTCATTTTGGATGATTTAATTGGGTTTTAGTTATGAGATTACATAAGATAACCGTTACGTATTACGAATGAATTACTTGGGTTCGAGTTGGTTGGTGTAGTGTCTCGAGGTGTGACAAGAATATGCTATCATTAAATCATCCTAAAAAAAATTCCACTTTTTTAGGTTTTGATTTAACTATCAAAAAATAAATATAGCATTATCTCAAGTGTTCCTAACGGGTCACCATCTAATAAAACAGATCCAGCATTGCTTTAGGTCGGTTGTGTGGTTGTTTGATGGTTGATTTCTCTTGTGATATGTCGAATTTTTGTTAGCGTTCAATCGTTTCATTCTTAGACATCATTAAGAAATTGTTTAGTCACCTGCAAAAAAATTGGAAATAGATCATATCGCGGGTCGTATTACAGATTACCGATCTTATTCAAGGTGTCAAGAAATTGTGTATAGTCGTTTGAAAATACAAATTGGTTATGTAGTAAGTTGGTATTGTTAGTCTAAAGCTAACCATGAGTAATTTTAATTAACTGCATGTGCAGATTAATATTTTGCTAGAGAGGGCATTTTGGTAATAAGTTTGCATATGGTTGGGCATTAAGCATATTTTGATGTGTTTTAACTGATTATATTTATTTTGACTTTAGGATTCAAGAATGTGTCAACTATTTGGGGAGTAGATTCATCCATCAAGCTAAAGGTATGCACGACAGATTGTTTGAGATTACATGTATGTTACGTATGGTGATTTTAGTCATGTTACTTGATTAACCTTGTATTGCACGTGGCTTGATATTGGGAGGACTAGAATCTGCATATGTTGCAATGTATGACAGATTGACAGTTGACATCTGAAAATATATAAAACGTCTGAGATTTTGTATAGAAAAAATATATTTCTTTAATCGGTTCAACCGCCATAGTTCAAATATAGGATATGTTCATACAAACTCTCAATCGAACCAGTTATGTAAAAGATATTGATGTTTTTTTTTCCTTTTCTTTTAGTATTATTTTGAAGATAGGTATGATTTGGTAAAGGCTCATTATGCTAATTTAGCAAGCTGGATTATGCTTTTATCTCAGAAGTTGAAGATACCATTCATAATAATGGAAGACAGGCATGATTTGGTGAAGGTACATTGAAGATACCATTCATAATAATGTAAACTAGCATGTTGAGGATTCCATAAATTCCGAGCAAGGTGAGTTAAGAGCTTACAATACACCTGTTTTTTATACTTACCTTTCATTCGAAATTTCAAAGTACGCTAATTTATGCCCCGTCTTTTTATCTGAAGTGGTTGAAAGTGTACATGTGGTGGACAATAATATTACTGATCAGAGTTATTATACCAGAAATTGAAGTTGAAGTACTTACCAATTCTCCGGGGAGCGTGGCGATGGAAGTGGCGTTGTGAAGTTTATTTATGTTATTGAACGTTTGTTTAACTTATTTTATGTTCCTACGTTTACATTTGTTAATATACTCATGTATATACAATAATAATTAAATGAAACAAAAAAAGTTATTAATTCTTGGGCTACTTGTGATGTTTTATTTTCTTGTTATTTAGGTTCTCTAATGTGATCTTTTATAGTAAACACTTAAGCTTAGGGTACTGACATTACATTCTTTAAATGCTAAAAAAGGTACGAAGTGCCATTTATACTTGGGTATACATAAGTTGGCTTTTGTTCGGTTGTTCTTTTAAAGCGTACTACACCCAAACATGTTGGTTATTTAAAAACCAAAGCTAATCAATTTTTATTAATTTGGGTATTGCTAAGAATTGTTTTGGAAAAACATATTGGTCGCGAAGTACGGGCTTACCTGTTAGAATATGATTTTTGGTATTTGAAATCTCGAGCATTTATCATCTACATCATGAAAACGAGTTCATATGGGTGTTTTGGTATTCCTTATTTTTTCCTTCTTATAACTTGTAACTTATAACTTATCAATAGGTTAAAAAGGTGTTTGGGATTGTTTAATATGTTTGGGATTGTTTAATATGTGAGTGAAAAAATCTCATAAGTCAAAAGGATGTGACTTGTAACTTATGAGTAAGTACGCAAAAATAAGGCATCTCAAACACCTAGATGCTCCTTTTTTTGTCATGACTAACTTTTTATTATACCTTTTTTCTTTTAAATCTTGTTTATGCTTCACTCATTATATTTTTTTATACATTCGGGTCACTAAAAGATGGCGCTTTTTCCTTACTTGGCTGAAATTAGACAACTTTCACAACAAGTCCACTTTACGACCCAAACAGTACAAATGTCCATCGCAAATCACTAAGTCTCAAAAAGGACAAAAGAACATCTTGTGATGACCCAATGTAAAAGACTCATCATGACCTTTTTGTGTGTGTGCATATAAAGCTTCTTCTATTTTTTCAAATGCATATAATGACCTAAACATGACTAAGAACAATACTTTAGTCATTCACTAAATGCAGACAAAAGTCCCGTTGTAATTCGCAAGTAATCTTGCTACCATAACAACTTGAAACACTACCAACTGAGTTCTCTATTGCTTTTCCGACGCAACGCGTGAACTTTCCTACTAGTATATTAATTAGTGTGAACTGAGAAAGATTCTCTTGAAATCCAAAGTTTAATAATAATAATAATAATAATAATAATAATAATAAACACCACGATCAATATCTCTTTACCATACCAAGCTACTAATTTACTTTCAAACGGGCCAGAACACCTTCTTTCCCCCCTAAAATTAACGCAATTTATTTCATTTTTATACGAATACTAATATCTCTTATACTAATATTAATAATTATCCTTTTATCAAATTATGTAACGTCATTATTTTTTTTCCAAGTATATTAGTTTTATCACCATTTATGGAACACCTTTTTTTTTCTTAATTTGCATACATCAAGCAATCGAATCTCACAAACGAAAGAAAAATTAACGGAAATATATTTTGTGGTGTCCTGTTTCAAGATTTTAAACCCCCTATAAAATCCCTCTATGTCATCTGCCTTTGTACAACGGTTCCATTGACAATGCACCGCTTGCATGTGTATGATTAGGAATGCTTGATCCGTGTTTAGGTTTAATCGAAAGTACTTTGTAGATTTATAATTGAGTTTAGGGACGAAGAATGATTGCATTGGGTGGTTTTCATATTGTGGTTTTCGTTTTTCTTTTAGGATTAATTTCAACATCACAAAATCCAATTAGATTACACATATCTATCCTAAGTAAGTTTCATATAAAAATATTTCAAGCCTAAAGAGAAAAATAATCACAAATATAAAACAACATTGAATCCATTTTTTTGAACACTACTTTTTGTAGTGAAATTAGGATTATATAAAAAACAAATTCAACCTTATAACTCGTGTCATGTCAAAATTATTATAACCAATAATAAAAAGCATATCAAAATTCAAAAGCAAACAACCTTATAATATAAGTCGTTGCAAAAGTGACATAAATTAGTTATTTAAAAATTTTTTATATTACCACAAATAGCCTCTACGTCAAAAGCAAACAATTTGTATTGCTTTTAATCGACACATTATAAAACCAAGGGAAGGGAAATTAATTGGGATGCAATGCTTATTTGTTGTAACTATTAAATTAATTGGGATGCAATGGTTATTTGTTGTAAGTGTTTACAAACATGAGTAACGGTCCCATAAGGTTCGAGATAAGAACATTGCCGCAACACACAAAAATTTCCACAAGTTATGGTACCATAATACTATTGTAAAAAACAACTGTTGCCAATTAAATTCCAGTCGCAACGCGCGAGTTAATCTTGCTAGAGATCGATGTTCATTAACCCCCGTCACCTTTACCATCAATGTTTCAAACTCGTTCGTGTGATCCACTGCGAATCGTTTGTTGTTGTTCACTGTTCTTCTAGATGGCGGTGTTGCAATTTGCAACACTAATCAACCAATCGATTTGCCGTCGGTTTTAATTTTACCACATTCGGTGGAAGATCTTATAATCTAACGGTGGTGGCGAGCAAAAGGGGGGGGGGGGGGGTGGATTTATGGTGACGTAACCAAATAAATTTCTTTTTGCCTATTTTTTTACTATAAGCATACCCCTTTGTCCTCTCATATTTGCGTCCTAACCAGTTACATTACATTTCAATTCAAAGAAATTTTAAATAACCATTACGTATTATCAAAGTAAGATTTATTACAATGTCAGTCGTATTTGTATCAAATGATAGTAAAAAGTAGGAAACAATGACTAAATTTCGGTTAGTATAAATTGTAATGCACATCGTATCACGGTACAAATATATATAAAACAACAAAATTCATCATTAATTAATCTAATTATTAACTTATTTCTATAACTAATTTTAGTAAGTATTTTTCTCTTAAAATTTTAAAATTAGATTTTGTAGACATGTGTTCAATGTTTCCGCTAAATATATAGTTATGATTTTGCAATTGATCTCTGGTAAGGTTTTTTTTAATATTAGGGCGTTTAAACGGTCCTTGCATGCATCAGCGTTCGAAGCAAGTGCCATTGCAATCCGATACCCTTAACCTCTTAATGTGAATTGCATCTTACACATGATTTTGTCGTGTTCTTTGCCCGTGGATGGAGGCCCTGATTGAGTGGTGGCAGATTGTGCCCTTTGGGGTGTCAACCAGGCGACGCAGCAGCGCGCATGTAAACCTGCTAGTTGTTAATACAATTACAATTTATATTAAAATTATAAAAATTACATAACTAAGGTTACACAAATATGTTACAAATAAGTAAAAAACTTCCATGTACATTATAGAGGTAGGGTAGCAAAACTACCCGCGGATCCCTTATCCGACCCGCGGATCGTCAGAAGACATCTGCGCGAGGAACACAAACTATCCGCGGATCCCTCAGTTGACCCGCAGAGCGTCAAAAGACATCTTTGTGAGGAACATGTGGGCTGGCAAAGCCATCCACATTCCAAGGCATGTTTCGCGGATCTCCATTATAACCCATGGATTACCAAATGAGCATCCGCGGAAGGAATCCACAAACAATACAAGGGACTCATCACACGTATGATCCCCACGTGATATGGGAGAGCAGTTGTAACAAACTATTCTAGAAGATTCCCTCAATAACGTGCGAAAAGGCTCATGAAGGAATGCGACTCCCGCAGACAAAGGTCCCCCGCAAAAACAGATCAAAGACCTGAACGTTCACATGATTCAGGGGGGGCCTACTCAGAAGTACAAGCGAATGGGGACGGATGAAGATGAATGGAAAAACGAACCTATAGTTTTTCCAAGAGTGAAGGGAAGCCCATGCATGAAGCAACCTCTAATCATAACAGCACTGTTCGGTCATTACCGGTCTCAGTACGTCTTCTTTGATACTGGGAGCACATCCGACATAATGTACGAACAATGCTTTGAGCAGCTGGACGATGAAGATAAAGCAAAGTTGAAGCCTGTGCACGCCCCAGTTTCCGGGTTTGGGTATGAAGTTATGCATCCCAAGGGGGTCATATCATTCCCAGTCACGCTCAGTAACAGAATTCATACAAGGACTGAGGACGTTGAATTCCTCGTCCTTCCCGCGAGATCTAAACATGACATCATTTTAGGGCGAGAGGCAATCGGAGATTTCAACGCCAATCCATCTACAGCACATGGCACTGTGGGAATACCCACACAAACAGGGATAACCATTATCTGAGTCAACAAGCACTGTTATGCAATAGAAGGATCGAAGCTTGCGAAGGTTCCTAAGAAGGCACTGCGAACAGAGCCTGAGAAATGTGTTGTCAATCCGAAATACCCGGAACAGACTGTTGTTATCGGGGCAACTATTTCAGAAACAGTGTGGGTCTTTTTGAAACCATTATTGATCAAGAACGCTGACATTTTTTCCTAGAAGCCTTCAGACATGACATGCGTTCCAAGAGAAGTCTAGGAACATCGGTTACGGGTCAATCCAGCCTATACGCCGATTGTCCAAAAGAAGAGAAAGATGGGACCTGAACAAACAAAAGCCATGAACGAGCAAGTACAAGACTTACTACATGCTGGGATCATCCGCGAAATTCAATATCAAACATGGGTTGCTAACCTAGTGATGGTCCCAAAGAGTAATGGCTCATGGCAGATGTGTGTTGATTTCAAGGACTTAAACAAGGCTTGTCCAAAAGATTGTTACCCACTTCCAGAAATTGACCTTAAAGTCGATGCGGTAGCACCTTCAAGTTCAAATGCTTCCTACACGCTTACAAGGGATATCACCAGATACGGATGGCTGCTCGCGACGAAGATAAAACAGCCTTCCGTACTGACCAAGGCACATTTTGCTATAAAATGATGCCATTCGGGCTGAAAAACACGGGTGCCATGTATTAGCGTCTAATAGACAGTACGTTCCGTGATCAAATTGGGAAGAATCTTGAAGTCTACATGGATGACCTGGTCATCAAAAGCATTGAAGAGGATCAAATGTTAAGAGACATCGAGGACGTCTTTTTCACTTTACGAAAGATCAACATGAAGTTGAATCCTTTAAAGTGTTCCTTTGGGATGGAAGAAGGGAAGTTCCTGGGTGTAATCGTGACAGGGGGCGGATTCAAGGCGAACCCGGACAAGGTTTAGGCAATCGCCCGAATGCCCTCCCCATCCTCGTTAAGGGAAGTACAGACGTTGAATGGATGGTTAGTTGCCTTGAACAGGTTCCTCGCAAACCATGTAGCCAAATCCTATCCCTTCATGTCCACTTTACGGAACTGCCCGAGAAAGGCACATTTCAAATGGACACCTGAAGCCGAACAAGCCTTCCTCGAGGTAAAGAGGTGTCTTATGGAACTTCCAACACTAACCGCACCTTAGGAAGGAGAGCCCCTCACGTTATATCTATTTGCATCCGACATTGCGATATGAGCAGTTCTGTTAACAGACATAAAGACAGTACAAACACCGATATACTATGTCAGCAGAACCTTGGCAGACGCCAAAACCAGGTACTCGATGCTGGAAAAACTGGTTCTTGCGGTAGTATATGCGGCAAGAAGGTTGAAACGATACTTCCTAGGTCATCCCGTCAATGTACTGACGGATTACAAGTTAAATAGCATATTGGCAAAACCTGAATTATCCGGGAGATTGGCCAAGTGGGCAATCGAACTGGGGGAACACTCGATAGAGTATAAACCCAGACCCGTGATCAAGGGCCAGATTTTGGCAGATTTCGTAACAGAGATACCGACCGACAAGGTACAAGAATGCCTGTACGAGCAACAACCCCCGACTCCAATGGATGAAATCCAGAAATGGATCTTATTTACAGATAGGGCATCCAGTGGGAAAGGTTCGGGCGCAGGCTTAAAATTAATCAATCCAAACGGCCAGGAGTTCACTTATGCCATCAAGCAAAACTTTAAAAGTACCAACAATGAGGCAGAGTATGAAGCTTTCCTGGCCGGTCTGCGGATTGCGAAAAAGTTGGGTGTCAAATTCTTGGAAGCTTGGGTCGACTCCATGCTCATAGAAGGTCAAATTTCAGGGACTTATGAGGCAAATAATGACAGATGGCCTCATATCTGTCCCAAGCTAAAGACCTCATGCAACAGTTCACTTCTTGCAAAGTTGTGCACATAAAGGGAAATGAGAATCGGCCCGCGGATGCACCGAGCAAGCTAGCATCCACAAGTTTTGACCACATGGGGAGAGACGTTAGAATTGAAGTTTTAGACACTCCATCCATTCCTCAACACCAGTTTTTGGTCATCCAGACCAGAACAAGTTCCTGGATGGAACCCATTGTGAGCTACCTGTCCTCCGGCACTTTGCCGGAAGATAAGGCGGAAGCACGAAAGATCCGCCACAAGGCGTTATGGTATCAAATCCACGATGGTGTTCTATTTCGAAAGTCATTCCTTGGCCCATTGCTCAGATGTGTAGACGCGGAAGAATCCAACTATGTGATCCGAGAAATCCATGAAGGCATTTGTGGTTTACATGCAGGGTCAAGGATGGTCGTAGCCAAGATAATGACACTGGATATTACTGGCCAGGCATGCACACGTGATGGTTGAGTAAAAGTTAGTTATTATTATATATTAATTAGTTATATTTAGGTACTTCAAGCATTATATGTGTTTTCAAGACATTGGAAGTTAAGGAGTTTAAACGAGCTAATTCAGAGTCATCCAGATGAAGATTAAGCAAGCCTCGAGATGATGGAAGCATGGGGAAACATGAATTGAGGGATAAGAAGGATTCGGGAAAGGATTGGATGAGAAACCTGAAGCCGAAGTGAAAACTGAACAAGATGGGTTACCAGGAAAGTGTCTTTTAGTAAATCGGGAATATCTCGGCCTGGAAAATGAGTTACGGAATCCATAATATATGAATTTCGGGTTTCTCAATGAGACGAATCTGAATATGAAGTCATTTTGCATCTTCGCGATACGCGAAGATGCCTAAAATCGGCAAAAATTAGGGTTTTGCCTTATATAAACCCATTAACCTCTCCATTCGACATATTACGACTTCCAGAGGCAAAAGAGGTGTTCTAGGACGACTTTCAGTCACCCCGAAGCTTCCGGTTCCATCATTGATCGAATGTTCATCAAGATAAGTGTTTTAATCGATATGTCGATGCTTGGCTAAGTTCCCGTGTTCATTCTAGGCTAGGGTTTGTGTACTTTAACTTCTTATCAGATTCATGCTGCTTAAGGATTAAGAGTTTGATTGAGTTTATGATTTGATCTTGCTTGTTTATTGCTTTGATTGTTTAAACAATTTATGTCATTGATTATTACTTGTTGCATCACTTGTTTGGTTGTGTTCATCAACACTTAGGGTTAGCTCTTGTGTCATTGAACTAGTAATCATCGGTCTTTGCAAATTAATTGGTTTTCATAACATAAATTGGTAATTGGGTAGACTAAGTTCAATTGTGTCAACAATTCAGTTAGGGTATCGTTTGTCATCACAATCAAACTATTAGGTCTAGCAACTACTGCGCAATCAAGTCAGTTGAATATGTGATTAAGTTAGATGTCACATTACACGAACCTAGAGTGAATACTTTTTATTAATATTGTTTAGTAATCGTTTAGTTTTAATTAAATCTTTTCTAAAAAAATCCGCTTGACATCATCTGTCCGCCTTAGTTTAATAATTAATTTAGAAATATTTAATTAGCACTTTCCTTGAGTTCCTGTGAAGACGACCTTACTTACCCGTACTTATTATAGGTATTTAAGTCTAATAGATAATTGTTTTTGAGTAGACCGCGACAGCCTACGTCAAAATGGCGCCGTTGCAGGGGACTCAACGCGTAAAGTGCTAGTTTAGTTTAGTAATTTAGTTTCAGTTTTTTATTATTATTTATTCGTTTGATTTTACGCGAGGTATTTGTGTGTCTCATGTGTGTAGATAACTCAAGATGACGTGGAGTTGGGTTTATGACCCACATGAAGGATATAATATTGTGGAGGATGATTATTCGGACTATCCACATTCATATGACGAACCATCTTCACCAAACCCGCAAAGCTACTATGAGTCAAGTGAATATGATAGTGATGGACCTAAGACGCCAACTTTTGTTAGTTACCGAGATGAGGAAAACTACTATTATGATGAGTACCCCCAACCTATATACGAAGAAGTCCCTCAATATTATAATCATGGTGGTACTTATCAAAGGAATTATCAGCAAGATCAAGAAGATTACTCCGGTAACAATGATGAGTCTATGAAAGACGTTAGAGATTTTCTGAAGGAGATGAAGAGAGATCAAGAAGCTCAGATATGGCTATAAATCAAAGGTTTGAGCTTCAAGAAACGTCTAATGCGGCACAAGATGAACTGATGAGTCAACTATTAGAAGAGGTGGCCCAAATTAAACGAGAACAAGAGAAGTTGGCTAGTGGTGTCATGGTGGATGATGAAGTGATAGATGAGGTTCAAGGACTTTTAGAGCACGAAGTGGAGGAAGAGGTTGTGGAGATTAATACCACACCAACTCCATTAAATACCGATGAGCCAATAAATGTTGTGGTTGTGGTTGAACAAGATGACATTGAGGGACAAAGTTCAGATCTTTTAGGGCATGAAGTTGAAAAATTAGACCCGGTTGAAGGCATGTCAAGCTTTGAAGAGCCTATGATTAGAGTAGCCCAGGTGAATCCCAGTTGTTCTCTATAACAATCACACCAATAAACAAAGTTGGGGGGAATGGTTCAAGTTCAAGGAAAAGGAAAGTGAGTTTGGAAGACACTGAACAGAACATGGTGAAATGGGCCTATATCGTTTCTATTGATATGTCAACCACAAGGAAGAAGGGGGGCACACAGCACCTCAACTACCGAGCATACTCCGGGAACTCAGTGGGTAAATGTTCAGCTCGCTTTCGATCAAAGTTGGGTTGTTCAAGTAGAAGCAAAAGTGGGTGTGCTCGACTTGTTAACCACCGGGTGTAAGGCCCCGTACCTGGAATCCCTACTTTGGCGTTGGATTTACTCATAAACACAGTTATAAAATTAGAGTTAATTAAAAATTCTTCGTGGAATACTTAATATTAATCATTCTTACAAAACATAAGTACTTTTTTTAACAAAATACATTAAGTCTTTAACAATAACATCAACGACACGTGAATCTTTCGTCTTTGATGCCAGTCTTCATCCAGTTGCCACGTGTCTCTGCTCAAGCAACCTGCCTCATTCTGTTCACCTGCGTGCATACTAAAAGTCAGCTACGCTGAGTGAGTTCTAGTTTAACAAGTTACAGGATTATTCTTACATATTTGTACTAGTAGGTAACATTCTTGCCTTTGTCCTGTTCTTGTTTCCTTTCGTCTTACATTCACTTTACTTTATTCTTTCGTTTACAAATAATTATTCTTACACATTCTTTTATTTACAAACAAACATTACTTGCATTATTCTTACATTATACTTACACTTTCTTACAAACATACAGTTATTCTTACATTATTGCACAGATATTATAAAGGTCTGCCACCCGATCTCTTGCACAGATATTATAAGAGTCTTCCACCTGACCTCTTGCGCAGATATTATAAGGGTCTGCCACCCGACCTCTTGCACCGATATCATAGAGTCGGCCACTCTATTCTTGCCCAGGTATTATAAGGGCCTGCCACCCTGATTCTTACATTAGACTCTAATATTCTTGCCTAGGTATTATAAGGGCCTGCCACCCTGACTCTTACATTACATTCTTTCTAGACTCTTACTATCAAGTTAAGTTAACAAACTAGGCACATACAAGTTCTTACAACTTTCTTTCATTCTAGCACTAATTATCCACATAAACCATACACATATACATATCACTAGTCTTACAAGTATGCACACAGCCTCGAAAATATTTGAAATGGGGCTAGAACTCACCTGGAGTCGGTTCCATTCGGAGTTTATGGTTACACGTCTTCTCAGCTGAGCACGGCTAACTGTTCACAAGTTACAAGCGTCAGTTATCTGTTTCTTCTACTTCTTACATCTAGGCTAATGAACCCTCAGCTAACGGGGGTCGGGGGCAGCGCCCCTAGCAGGGTCCAAGGGGCCGAGCCCCTGGCTGGGGTCGAGCTGCCAGGTCAGCTTGGAAAAATTTTATTTTCATTAACAGGCCCTTTATCAAAATGCATCAGAAAATGAATCGCATGGAAATTCGCACGGGCCATTCGCTTCACACGGCCCATTCGCTTTGTACGGGCCATTCGCTTCGCACGGGCCATTCGCTTCGCATGGCTGTGCGATGTGAATTCTTTTCCCTTCTTCGTTTTACCATTTTCAAGCCATTTTCCTCCGTGACTCTTCTTTAGGACCCGATTTTACCCTTTATATGGTTTTTGGGTTGTATCAACTTTGTATGCCCGTGTTTTACAAGGTTCGGATATCACTTTTTTGTCATATAACGAACCCGTTAACACTCGGCCCATCAAGTTTATATTTTTCTTACATCTTACAACCCGATATACCGCTCTATCAATTTGCATGTCGAAATCAACCACAAAAACTTAACCTTGTTGGCCAAAATTCACCTTTTGGTCTTGGGTTTAGATCTGGACAAACCCTAGGATCTTGGTGGTGTTTCTTGTTATTTTATGGTGTTTACACCCAAGATTCATTCTTCCTTTTGCACGGATTCGGATCCGGGTAGTAGAGAGAAAGTGTGTGTTCTTGAGTGTGTGTGTTGTGAAAGAAAATAAATGGAGTAGAGTTTGGGGTTTATATAGGGGTTCCATGGGCCCTAGGGCCCATAACCTTTCCCAAGCCCAAACCCAACATAATCTAATCACTATCACAAGATCAAATAAACGACACACAATTAATAACAAAATTTCCTACTATTTATTATTCTCAAAATACGGATGTTAAAAGTCTACCCTTCTTAAAAGAGGTTTCGTCCCCGAAACCTAACTATTACTACTAAAAAAATGCGGGTAAAACTTGCGCACCTCCTCCTCGACTTCCCAAGTAGCATCTGATCCCTTACGATGCTTCCATATCACTTTCACTAGGGGAATAACCTTGCATCGAAGCTGCTTTTCCTTACGGTCAACTATCTCAATTGGCTGCTCGACATAATTTAGCTGCTCGTCTACCTCAATGTTTAAAAGAGGTACGTGAGACGTATCACTAGCGAGACACTTTCTCAAGTGAGAGACGTGAAAGGTAGAGTGAATTCCTTCCAGCTCGTTGGATAGATCAAGCTTGTAAGCCACTTCGCCCACTCGGGCTAAGATTCTAAACGGTCCGATGTACCTCGGACTCAACTTTCCTCTCTTCCTGAAACGAATAATCCCCTTCCAAGGCGAGAATTTAAGCATCACATGGTCTCCAACATTAAACTCAATCGACCGTCTCCACTTATCGGCATATGACTTTTGACGATCTTGAGCAGTTTTCATTCTGGCCATAATCTGATCAAATCTTGAAGAGGTTTCTTGCACCACTTCTAAACTTCCAATTTCTTTCTGACCAATTTCTCCCCAACATATGGGAGTTCTGCAACGTCTTCCATACAACATCTCGAACAGCGGCATACCAATACTCGAACGGTAGCTATTGTTGTAAGAGAATTCTGCCAAGTGAAAATGATCATCCCAGCTTTCTCCAAAGTCTAACACACATACATGTAGCATATCCTTAAGCGTTTGGATAGTCCGCTCAGACTGTCCATCTGTTTGAGGATGATACGCCGTGCTGATGTTCAGTCTTGTTCCCATGGATTCATGGAACTTCTTCCAAACCCTCGAAGTAAAGCAGGTATCTCTGTCGGACACAATTGACAACGGCACTCCATGCTTTGCCACAACTTCCTTAACGAATATATTTGCTAATGCTTCTGACGAGATAGCCTCTCGTATAGGCAGAAAGTGAGCACTCTTAGTCAAACGGTCCACAATCACCCATATGGTATCATGATTCTTAGCTATAAGCGGTAGCTTAGTTATGAAATCCATGGTGATGTGTTCCCATTTCCATTTCGGTATCTACAGTGGCTGCATATTTCCATTCGGTTTCTGGTGCTTGGATTTAACCTGCAAGTAAGTCAGGCACTTACTGACATAATCTACCACCTCGTTCTTTATACCCGGCCACCAGTAGTCTTTCTTCAAGTCTTGGTACATCTTAGTAGATCCTGGATGAATCGAGTATCGAGACTTATGGGTCTCGTCTAAGACCCGAACTCTAAGGTTTCCATGTAGAGGAATCCACATTCGATCAAATATGGTCTTTACACCATGTGTATTATCTATCAACTCGTTCTGCTACCCAAAGATCCTTTCTTTCTTCATCAATCCTTCGTCCACAAGCACCTTCGATTAGACCTTGCTGATCTCTTCAAAGAAATCTGAGTTGATTATCAACTTATAAGACTTCACTATCGCAATGACTTCTTCATTCTTTCTGCTTAAGGCATCAGCGACTATGTTAGCCTTCCCGGGATAATACTTGATCTCACAGTCATAGTATTTTATCAGTTCTAACCACCTTCTCTGCCTCATATTCAGCTCTTTCTGCTCGAAAAAGTATTTCAAACTTTTATGATCTGTATATATAGTGCACTTGGTACCATACAAGTAGTGCCTCCAAATCTTGAGAGCATGCACCACAGCTGCTAACTCTAGGTCATGCGTCGGGTATGTGCTTTTGTGAACTTTCAACTGTCTAGACGCATAGGCTATGACCTTCCCTCGTTGCATCAACACGCAACCTAACCCTTGATGCGAAGCATCAGTTCAAACTACCAAATCCTCTTCACTATCGGGCAGAACAAGGATTGGAGCCTAGGTGAGTCTTCTCTTCAATTCTTCAAACGCTTCTTCTTGATACTTACCCCAACTGAATACTACAGTATTCCGGGTCATGCCGGTCAACGGTGTGGCTATCTTGGAGAAGCCCGGAATGAATCTCCTATAATAGCCAGCTAACCATAGGAAACTGCGTATCTCAGTCGGATTTCGGGGAGTCTTCCAATTATTTATCGCTTCAATCTTAGCTGGGTCCACGGGTAATCCCCTCATGAGTGATTATGTGACCTAGAAACTGCACTTCTCGTAACCAGCATGCGCACTTTGAGAACTTAGCGTACAATTTCTCCTTCTTCAAAACTTCAAGCACTTCTCTCAGATGCCCTGCATGATCGGACTCGCTCTTTGAATAGATTAATATATCGTCAATGAAAACGATGACCGACTTGTCTAGCATTGGCCGACATACCCTATTCATCATATCCATAAATGCTGCGGGAACATTCGTTAAACCAAACGACATTACGAGGAACTCGTAGTGTCCATACCGTGTCTGAAACGTTGTCTTAGGTATGTCTGCTTCTTTCACCTTCAATTGATGATAGCCCGATCTGAGGTCTATCCGCGAGAACCAGCTTGCACCTTGTAACTGATCGAACAAGTCATCAATCCGTGGCAACGGATATCTATTCTTTATCGTAAGCTTATTCAACTCCATGTAGTAAATTCATATTCTCATGATTTCGTCTTTCTTCTTAACAAACAACACCGGTGCGCCCCACGGGGAAACACTCGGCCTTATAAACCCTTGTCGAGGAGTTCTTGCAGTTGGGACATCAATTCTTTCATCTCGGACGGTGCCAGAAGTTAAGGTGCTTTTGCAACTGGCTGTGCCCCTGGTATTAACTCTATCTGAAATTTTACTTCTCGTTCTGGTGGTAACCCCAGAAGGTCCTCACGGAATACTTCTGGGTAGTCACATACTACCGAAACGTCTTTCACTTTTTTCATCTCGGCCGTAGTTTTGACAACATACGCCAGGTAGGCACTGCACCCCCGCCTTAATAAACCTTCGGCTTTTATCATCGAAATGACGTTAAGCCCTGAACTTTCTTTATCACCATAAACCGTCGCTGTATCACCATCTGAAGACTTCAGTCTTATCAATCTACTCTTGCACACTATCTGAGCTTCGAACTCTGACAGCCAATCCATCCCCGATACTACATCGAATCCTCCTAAGGTCAACACATACAGGGTAGCCGGGAATTTGTGTCCCTCCAACTCTATCTTACAATTCTTAATCATTCTCATAATTTTAACTGAGGTCTCACTAGCGGTCTCTACCATAAAAGTTTTAGGCACATGACAACAAATCATCTTAGCTGTTTTACACAACGAGGTAGCTACGAAACTCCTAGTCGCACCTGAATCAAATAATACTGAAGCGGAAATACCGTTTACTAAGAAAGTACCTGTCACAACATCGGGGATCTTCTTAGCCTGTTCCTGGGTAAGCATGTAGGCTCTCGTCTTTGGCCTGTTCTGGTCAACCACTTTCTTACCACTTCCCCCGGCTTCATTTGCGGTGCAATCTCTTGCAATATGGCCAGTCTTTCTACACTTGTAACAGACAGGCTCACTATTACAATCACGAGAGTAGTGCCCTGTCTTCCCTCACTTGTAGCAAGTATTCACTTCTAAGCCCTACTTGCACTCTCCCCCGTGCATCTTTTCACAAGTCTTACACGGCTTCTTCTCCAACACTTTCTGCTTCTCCTTTGAGTTCCACAACTGGGTACCCGGTCGCTTAGCAGGAGCAACCCACTTCTCTTTCTTCTCTTCCACCACCACCACATCATCCACTTATTTTCTTTCTTCTACTTCTTAAGCTAATGGGGATCCAGGGGCAGCGCCCCTGGCAGCGGGGTCTAGGGGCGTCAGCCCCTAGTAAGGTCCAAGGGGCAGAGCCCTTTTATCAAAAATCCATCAGAAAATGATTCGCATGGACCATTCGCTTCGCATGGCCCATTCGCTTCGCATAGCTGTGCGATGTGAATTCTTTTCCCTTCTTCGTTTTACCATTTTCAAACCATTTTCCTCCGTGACTCTTGTTTAGGACCCGATTTTACCCTTTTAATAGTTTTTGGGTTGTACCAACTATGCCCGTGTTTACAAGGTTTGGATATCACCTTTTTGTCATATAACAAACCCGTTAACACTTGGCCCATCAAGTTTATATTTTTCTTACATCTTACAACCCAATCTATCGTTCTATCAGTTTGCATGTCGAAATCAACCACAAAAACTTAACCTTGTTGGCCAAAACTCACCTTTTGGTCTCGGGTTCGAATATGGACAAACCCTAGGATCTTGGTGGTGTTTCTTCTTGTTTTATGGTGTTTACACCCAAGATTCGTTCTTCCTTTTGCACGGATTCGGATCCGGGTAGTGGAGAGAAAGTGTGTGTTATTGAGTGTGTGTTTGTGAAAGAAAAGAAATGGAGTAGAGTTTAAATAGGGGTTCCATAGGCCCTAGAGCCCATAACCTTTCCCAAGCCCAAATCCAACATAATCTAATCACTATCACATGATCAAATTAACGACACACAATTAATAATAAAATTTTCTGTTATTTACTATTCTCGAAATACGGATGTTACACCGGGTGTATGTGAGAAATTCTAAGGGTAAAAGTGCATTCACACCCGACTGTTGGGTTCATCAAATACAGTTAACATGAAGGAAGAATAGGAGCCGAGGCATATCAACTATCGAGCTTTTAGAGGAAACTCGGCAGGAAAGTGTCCACTTAGACCACCGTAAACCAAGAAATCAGGTAACGGTCCAGCTCAAGACCTTAACAAAAACTTAGCGCTAACCGGGTGGCAACCCAGCCTAGTATTCAGGTACTTTTATATTTTGTATTTTAACTTTGTGGGTGTAGTTCAGTATAAACCCTCACGAGACCATACTCGTCCACCAGGGCTACCGGGGGGTTTAAAGGGCTTATTGCGTATGCTAAATGCAACCGTGATTCCTACGAAAGTGAGTTAGGTCTTTTAACATTTTTACTCGTTTAACAAATTTGGTTATGAAATTCATTAATCTTGGTTGGTAATTTAAAATGAATGGTTTTGCAAACGGTTCAAAAGACCTATCTTTCTAATAATTGTGAGAAGCATGCTTCTACACATGTGAGAGTTTGCAGATTTTGTCTTGAGAGTTGAAGGGGTAAGTTCAATGAGAGATCACCGAGGGCACGAGAGTTGCACACGAGAGTTGTATTTTCTATCAGGTGATTTTGTTTTCATAACCTTATTTATTTTATTACGTTTTGTGTTAAAAGTGTAATTGTATAAATGTATTTATAATTAATAACCACCATTACATTAAGCCCGAGTCTGATAGTGAGTGGGAAAGATATTTTAACCCCGTCCCTATTTTAGTTGTTATAATTTTAAACATTGAGGACAATGTTTGCCTCAAGTGTGGGGATGGGGGAGAAATTAAAAATTTTTAGAAGTTTAATGTTACTTGAATTAAGATTTTTTGCATAATAAATGGAAAATAAAAGAAAAATCGGGGATTGTTTTTCAAAATCATTATATAATATGAGTTAATAAAAACGGGAACACACTTAATTTAGGATGTGTCGGTAGGCTCAGCTTTGAGAATGAAAGGATAATTTGGTTGTAGACTTAATTGAACTTTAAATTGCTTGATTATTAGTGGGAAACACCTTCAGGGTTTTGTTTGTTTAGCTAAGCCTGTGTAAGGACTGGAATGAAAGATTAGGCCATGCTCAAGCCTTTTGTTAGATTTGATCACCAAAAAGAAATTTTAAATATGAATAGTTATTGTACAATGCTTGGATAGGCTTAACGTTAGAGTATGCAAGATGGCTTATGATATAAACCTAAATAAAAATACTGCTAGTTTAAGTGGTTAACACTTCATAGGCGTATGATTTTATAGCCTTAAATCCTGTATTGATGGGATGCTCCAGGGTTCGGAGACCATGGGTCTGTATGCGGTTTATCATCTGGGTATGCGTAATTCCTAAGTGGAATTATGTATATTAAAAAGCTTAAAAAGAGCAAACCCGCAGTTTAGCTGTGAATTCATAAGTCATTAAACATGATCACAAAAAATGCTTTAAAAGTACAAATTCACTATTGACTTGATCATCCACGCTGCTAGTCATATGGGGTCCCCGTGCTCGCGTCTTATTACCATTAAGAAACGGACCACACGGGACACGTCATATGTAAGCCCTACAGATGAATTCGTGTATGCTCACCTATGGTGATGGACTTTGGGGTATTGCTTGATAACAGGGGTATGTCATGTAGTGGGGGCTATTTGCTAGTTAGTTACTTAATTGCACCTTAAACGTATCTAATGGCCATTCTGGTAAACTTTGATGCTTAAGTTTAGGTTTTGGTTCGATAAAAATATCCATGATTGTCTTAGCTGTTACATATGGGCTTAAAAATTGTACAAATTGTGCAAAATTTTGATCATCTAATCTCAAGGTTTACATAAAAATTGGGGTGGTCTGATTCGGTAAAACTATAATGAAGCATGGTAAGGCGGCTTCAGGGCTTTGAAGTGTGGGTTCCATTTTAATCATATGAAATAATAAAACTGTCGCATAGGTTTAAGTGGACAACAATATCGGCAATCGCGGTTTTTGTGTTCTTTGTGCTTAAATAAGATAATCTAAGAAGTATTTTGAAAATAATTTTTGATTCTGATTCCATTGCAAAGTCTTTTTCGGGACGAAAAAGGATAAGTTTGGGGATGTGATGGTTGGGTAAAAGTTAATTATTATTATATATTAATTAGTTATATTTAGGTGAATAAATTAATGAACATTGGTACTTCAAGCATTGTTATGTGTTTTCAGGACATTGGAAGTTAAAGAGCTTAAACGAGCTAATTCAGAGCCATCCAGATGAAGATTAAGCAAGCCTCGAGATGATGGAAGCATGGGGAAACATATATTGAGGGTTAAGAAGGATTAGGAAAAGGATTGAATGAGAAACCTAAAGCCAAAGTGAAAACTGAACAAGATGTGTTACCAGGAAAGTGTCTTTTAGTAAGTCGGGCATATCTCGGCCTAAAAATGAGTTACAGAATCCATAATTTATGAATTTCGGGTTTCTCGACGAGACGAATCTAAATATGAAGTCAGTTTACATCTTGTTGAAGTGAAAACTGAACAAGATTGGTTACCTGGACATGCAACTTCGCGATACGCGAAGATGCCTAAAGTCGGCAAAAATTAGGGTTTTGCCTTATATAAACCCATTAACCTCTCCATTCGGCATATTACCACTTCTAGAGGCAAAAGAGCCGTTCTAGGACGACTTTCAACCATCCAGAAGTTTCCAGTTCCATCATTGATCGTATGTTCATCAAGATAAGTGTTTTAATCGGTATGTTGATGCTTGGCTTAGTTTCCGTGTTCATTCTAGGCTAGGGTTTGTGTACTTTAACTTCTGATCAGATTCATGGTGCTTAAGGATTAAGAGTTTGATTGAGTTTATGATTTGATCTTGCTTGATTATTGCTTTGATTGTTTAAACAATTTATGTCATTGATTATTACTTGTTGCATCACTTGTTTGGTTGTGTTCATCAACACTTAGGGTTAGCTCTTGTGTCATTGAACTAGTAATCATCGGTCTTTGCAAATTAATTGGTTTTCATAACATAAATTGGTAATTGGGTAGACTAAGTTCAATTGTGTCAACAATTCAGTTAGGGTATCGTTTGTCATCACAATCAACCTATTAGGTCTAGCAATTACTGCGCAATCAAGTCAGTTGAATATGTGATTAAGTTAGATGTCACATTACACGAACCTAGAGTGAATACTTTTATTAATATTGTTTACAAATCATTTTTTTAGTAATCATTTAGTTTTAATTAAATCTTTTCTAAAAAAACCACTTGACATCGTTTGTCCGCCTTAGTTTAATAATTAATGTAGAAATATTAAATTAGCACTTTCTTTGAGTTCCTGTGGAGACGACATTACTTACCCGTACTTATTATAGGTATTTAAGTCTAATAGATAATTTTTTTTGAGTAGACCACGACAGCCTATGTCAACATGGATGCAGTCAAGGAAATTCGGAAATGCGATGCTTATCAGAGGCATGCACCACAAGCTCTGCCTCAAAACAACCTCGTTCCTGTAACCTCAGCATGGCCTCTTCAAAAGTGGGCCATTAATATTATGGCACCATTTCCGGAAGCACCCAGGCGGGTGAAATTCCTGCTCGTGGCAATAGACTACTTTACAAAATGGGTTAAGCCAAGCCATTGGCTCACATCCCGGCAGGAAACGTCAAGAAATTCCTCTGGGAATACATTATCTGCCGATTTGGTCTTCCCCAGACACTGGTCAGCGATAACGGTACCCAGTTTGCCGATAAAAACCTTCAAGAATGGTTGCCGGAATTGCAATAAACCAAGTGTTCACATTGGTGGCTCACCCACAAGACAATGGACAAGTGGAACGAGCCAACCGGAGCATTAAAGAAGACATCAAGGCGCGCTTGGGAACCAAACGAACGGTGTGGGTGGATGAATTGCCTCACGTCTTGTAGGCGCATAGAACCAGCAAGAAAACTAGTAACTCGGAAACCCCGTTCAGTTTAACATATGGCACGGAAGTAATGATTCCTGCCGAAATTGGTGTCCCGTCCGCACGAACGCTGTTAGTTGCCGACAACGAAAAAGAACTCCAATTAAACCTAGATCTCTTGGAAGAAAGGAGAGAGTTGGCCGCGATACGCGAAAGCAAATACAAACGCCAACTCCAAAAATACTATGACGCACGGGTCAAACTGTGCGAGTATAGCAAAGGAGATACGTTTTTCGGAACAATGAGGCATCAAACGCCGAATTGCCAGGAAAGCTAGCCCCAACTTGGGAAGGTCCTTCCAAGGTCAATGAAGTGTTAGGTAAAGGCGCATACAAATTAAAGAAATTAGATGGCACGCCAATACCTAGAACCTGGAACACAGCACAACTTCGAAGATGCTATATGTAATTTCATAATTTTCTTTTAGGCCTGCGTGCCCCCTTCACCGGCTTGCGTGTTGTGTAATTTGGTCTGCGTACCAAGTCTTTGTTTATCATCACAAATTGATGCTAATACGAATATAGTTAACGCGTAACTATCCAATTTTAAATTTTTAGCATTTTAGTTCCTGTACGGATAGGCCTGCATGACAATATTTATCTTAATCCTATATTTTAGATATATGGTGGGTTTAGCTAACACACATTTATATTGTAATTATAAAAGACAAAATGTAAAACCCATGTCATATATACAGCCAAAAAAGGGATTACAGAAACAAGACAAATATACAACAAAAAATATTCTTCTTCATGAAGATAGTTGCGGAGTTGATGAGCGCCATCTGCCGCCTCAGCAAAACCTTGGATAGCGTCTTGGGGGGGGAAATGCAGTTCGTCAAACGCGTCCATTTGTGCATCATACTTCCTATCCACATCTACTCCATGAAGTTCAAAATCCTCCAAGGAACGACCCTCCCAAGCAAAGGTTATCCCCTCCTGGAAACCTACCTTGCGCTCTGAATCACTCGACGCGCAAAGAAGATCAGCAAGGCAGTCTCCTAGGGTTGATCCTCCATGAATATGCGAGATAACCTATATAAACAAAGGCAAAAGCCAAGATGTGTCATAAATACACAATCAAGATGGAATCCTTACCTGAGGAAGGCCTTCCTTCATTAACCACGCTCGGTTGGTGGAAGCTCGTTCAGCCTCTAATTTCAGTGCGCCCTGATCACCAACAAAGCGAGTATTTTCTTTGATCAGATCTTCAATCGGTTGATCCTTTTTAGCAGTGGCAGCACGAAGAGTGCTGATCGTTTCCTCTTGAGCAGCAAGGCGGGCTTCAAGAGCTTGTTTTGCCTCTTCCGCCTCAGCAAGTTGAACCTCACGGGAACAGGTATGAGCGCGCGCGGCTTCAATGGTAGCATTTTGGCGCCAACACGCCTCTTCCCAGCTTTTGGCAGCAGAAGCCTGGCGTTGCCTCTCTTGCTCCAGAGTCCGTTCAGAATCTCTCAGCTTCCACCTTTGGGTATTAGCCTCGAGACGGTATTTTTCTTTCTCGTCTCGGAGCTCTTCAATGAGATTGTCCTGCAACCCCCAGTTCTGGCCCATAAAATTCCAGTCCCGGTATATCTCTTGAGTCATGGAGACCAAGTTGGCCAGATGATATATATACGAATTTCCAAGAGATACTCGGGTACGGTTATGCTGGTACTCGCGTTCCGCAGGAGGCACACCCTCGTGAAGAAACTCAAAGCACACTTCCCCGTCAGAAAATCGGGAAGAGGGAGTTAGATTCCATTCAGGAGCGTGCCGGGAGGCACCCCCTCGCAGAACATGGGCCCCTTCCTCCCTCTCTAAAGAATGAAGAGGTGGAAGAGGTGCAAAAACCTGCCCAGCAGGTCTTTCGATTTCATGGACAATGGATGGGGACAGGGGTAGCGATTCTGACGTTGGCAGCTCCCGGAAAACAGAAGGGGTGGCACCCTCCTTGGATTTCTCCTTGTCAGCAGCAGACAATCTGCTAGGGTCACCCTTAGCAGGGGGAGTATCCAAGAGGATAACATCGTCTACATAAAAGCAATGCAAAAATCAATCTGCTGAGGATTCAAGAACACACACAATTCTTTGAAAGATACTTGGCGTACTTTGCAGACGGACCGCAACACAGTCACGAAAGCGGGTCCTCTTCACATCAAGAGGAGAAGACGGAGGAGAAGGATTCATGTCCTGATTTTCACCAGCAACCGCCAAAGGAACGTTGCTAAAGGAAGCTTCATTCCTCTTGCGACCAAAAGCTACACCATGGGTATATTCATTAGCAAACTGATGATAAGATCAAATATAAAAAATATGTTACCTATCGCGAACAAACCCTCGAAGACCACAGGTTCCCGACGGGTCTGTTGGGGAAACAAAAAATTATCCTCGCTCTTATCAAGGATAGGGAGGTCTTTCTTGTCTCGGGCAGCAAGCTACATAGCCCCAGGCACGTTCACAGTAAGAACAGATAGCAGAAGACCTTCAGCTGCATAACAAGCCAATGTAAGAAATTGTATTAAACCTTAGAAATGTTTTAAATATACCTATATCCATTTGGCTTCCGGAAGTATGGCACCTCGTCCGGATAGGGCCACAGATGGCTCATCCTTTCCCTCACAATGGCAGATTCAGGGATGGGGCGCATCGGGGTTGCAGTATGGGTCAGCTACTGATACCACCCATCCCTTTCCGGACGTTCAACGTACGGAAGGGCGAGAAGTGGTTGGTCCGTCGAGCGCCAGTACATGGGTAAGAGGATGACGTCTTCTCGGATCCAAAAGAACTTCCTGGCCTCTTGAGGATCCAGAGGAGATGCATCCAAAGCAACAGCCTTCCGATCAGTCAGAAGACAAATATATCGGCCACCCCTACCGTACATACGGTAGAACACGGTAAATTTTTCGATGGTGGGCACGATACCATGCACCCGACAGCAAAATTCAAAATGACGCATACGCATCATCGCTGACGCATGAAGCTGGGAGATATAATCATATTCCCAGTTATCAGCTTACCCAGAAACCGGGTAACCGGAAACCGAAGATTCCTAGAACTGAAGAACTCGGCGAACATAGCCATCTTCCCCACCGAAGGACGGCTTGCCGTCGAACCTGGAGCCGGAATTCTGGAGCAATGCCATAAGCATTCACGACGTCTTGAAACCCCTTTGTGTCCCAATCAATGGTAACACTATCAATGGTTTGATAGTCGGGTCTCGACGACATCATATACTCGGCTAAGAACTGATTACAGCGAGCTATGGTTGCTAGAAATCAACAAGAGAAGTTTTCTGAGTTGGAGACGATGATTCCTTCAAGAATTCCAGCAAGATTAATGCAGTTCTTCAAAACACAATAAGAAAGAAAAAGAGAATCGACAGGTATTTATACTAGTCGCATTTAATGAAAAAGTAGGGAAACCAATCGCCGGCCAATCAAAGCAGGACATGTCAGGCGGGAGTTCAAAAGATTGAAATTCAAAATCCCGAGATACAGCTGTCCACAACTTGCATACCTGTCACATCCTATTCCTATGGAGAGCAGACCTGACATGTCAGTCAAGCCTCCAAAAATAATCGGCATTTCCTTAGTTCCACAGTAACAAGACAAACTAAATGTTTTGACTGACGAAGTCAAGCATTATAAAAGTTTTACAGAAAGAACAACAAGAGGACAACTCATTAAAGCAACGCACGGGAGTCGCGGATACCAGCATTATCCGCGACTAATAAGATAAAGATGACAAAACAAAGGAACACTAAGTACAATACGCATAATGCAATAGTGGAAAAGATGATTTCATTCCATTTATGTACAAAATTACAAAAGAAGATAGGGAAATACATTGATAACACTACACTAGACCTAATCCTCCTTAGGAGCTTCCTTGCCTTCGGCTTGTGCAAGTAGCCTATTCATGTGAAGCCGCAACTCGCCAACACAGGTGGGCTCACGGCGGTTCTCTTCAATATACTTCAATATGTCAAAAGAAAGGTTATCGAAGGAATCGTGATGCGCATCGTATTCCTTTTGACAATCTTGGCCGTGAAGCTCGAACTCGGCGGACAGGCGCCCTTTGCGAGCCATGGCATAGCCTTCTTCAAAATCGGCTTGGCGACCTGCCCGCGATGAGCTGACCAATAGGTCAGCAAGGCAATCCCCAAGTTCGGGTCCTTCCTTGATGAGCTTGACAATCTGGTACAATGAAAAGTTTGCATGATATACCACAAAAGAAACATAAGTTTGAAGTATCTACCTTGGGGATTCCAAATTTGAGAAGTCATCGCCTTTCATCTGTGGCATCGGTGAGAGCCTTTTCCAGACCCTCCTTCTCTTCGGAAACAGAGGCAAGGCTGTCGTCTTTCTCCTTCACCTTGGCCACGAGCCTTCGGACCTCTTCGTCCCGGGCGGAAATGAACTTGACCTGACCAGCTATCCGCTCCTCCAGGCGTTTGTTCTCAGCTCGGACAGCCTGGAGGGCAACTTCTTTTTCCTTGGCTTCCTTCCGGGCAGCATCCCTAGATGCTTTAGCTTTAACCATGCAGCTAACAGCACGCACGAGGTCAATTTTCCCAGTGACCCAACCCTTAAAAATCTCACGGCTAGTTGACAGCACGTTAGCCATATGATAGCTAAGTGCCTGCGCCAAACTAGCCTGAGTTTGGGAATGTATCTGGTTACACTTAGAGGGGGGATGCTCAAAGAACTCTTGGTACACACGCGGATTGGTAAAGAGCGCGTCTGGACCAAGGTTCCATGAGGGGCGAAAAAAGGAATCCCCTTGATCTTGGGATAAAGGATTCAAAGATCCCCCCTTTCTCACCCGTAGAAACTGGAGGGTATTTAGTTGTATCCATGGTAGTAACAACCTCTGTTTCCACCACCACCTCGGGGGGTGGCATGCTGATATCCTCCCCACCTTCAGTTTGCATAAATTTCGGAGGCAGAGAAGGTGGGCGAGAAGCAGTGACAGTTGCTAATACAAAAGTAGAGGGAAATTAGTAAATGTAACAAAAACAAAGAAAGTAAAGTCAGATTACCTGCAGGCTCCCGGGGAGTTGTCCTCTTATTGACTCGGTCACTTAGGCGAGTCAACTTGATCTTATTTAGGGTAGGACCCTCTCCCCCAACCGCAGTTACCTCCCCACTGGCGGAATCATTGGTAACCTGGGATGCCTCCCCACCAGTGGGTTCCTTGGCACCTTTGGATGCCTCCCCATCGGGGGGATCATGGATCGTCTCGGATACCTCCCCACCAGCGGGATCCTCGTTATCCTCAGTGGCCTCCCCACCAGCGGGTTCATCGGCATCAGAATCTTTACTAAGGCCGGATACACCAGCTGTATCCGCCTTCCTTTTGCGGCGGCGGATAAGATCTGCAATAGCACGCACAACGCTGGCATGAAAACTTTCCGGACTACCGGACGGGGAGCCTTCGCTAGTTGAATCTTCACTGGAAGACTCTTCACTAGAAGAAAGGACTATTGACCTGTCCGGGTGCATAACGGTAAGAGGTTTAGGGTTCAGGATATACACACCTTGGGTCACAGCAAACTCATTGACCGCGGGCTCGGTGCGACCGCAAGTCTGGAAAAGGAGGTTCCCTTGGGTATCCTCGAGAACAGGCTTCTGGTCTATCTCTAGGCGCATCCGAAACATGTTCCCTTCATCCGTCGGAACAAGAACTTCATAAAGTGAATTCCCTCCTAAAACAAAGGCAAAAGAAAAAGATGACATACAAGAAAGAATTACAACAAACACATGGGAGTCCGCGTCAGCTTAACATACCCGCCGCTGGCAAAGCTATCCACATTCCAAGGCATGTTTCGCGGATCTCCATTATAACCCGCAGATTACCAAATGAGCATCCGCGGAAGGAATCCACAAACAATACAAGGGACTCGTCACACATATGATCCCCACGTGATATGGGAGATCAGTTGTAACAAACTATTCTAGAAGATTCCCTCAATACCCCTGATAGCGACATCAACCAATAGAAATATGACACCTGGACACGTAATGGCCACCCCACAAACGGGCACAGATAATGGCCGTCCCATAATCGTGACCAGGCTGTCACATCCTATAAAGGCTCGACACGTGTCCTTTCATATAGTGAGGGAATACTTTGATAGTGACAACTCCACCAATCACCTTCCCCCACCTTCGGCTATAAATACGAAGATCATCTCTCCGAGGTATTCATTCACTCTCACACTCTCAAGCCTTACACAATATACTGGTACTCGTATTATTTCTGATCAGAATACAGTACTGATCTCACGCCGGAGGGTGGTTACGGGAAGATCCCCCATCGTGTTCTTTCTATGACGAGACTCACGGTGCTTTGTTTTGCAGGAAGATAGCTGGATCTGACTCCATTGTTACTCAGTAGACTCACCTGGGGTAAACGTAAGTCCGGACTATCCAGTTGGGATTTGTGTTTCTTCATACATTAATTTGTTGTTGTATTGGTCGGTATACATTATTATCAAAAATCAAAATCTTTAGTTCATGTTTGCTTGTAACTCTTGACAAGGTAACATATAAGTTTGCTTGTAACTTTTGAAGTAGCCATGTATAGTTGTCAGTGTGACAAATAAGGTTTTTCAGGTGCATACCAACCCTAAAAACATGAAATATATCCATAAAACTAACAACAAATAAATCATACACATAGAATATCACACCTTTTAAACAATTAATATGATGTTATTTGAGATCATCTGTTCATGTTTATCCAAAAAACATGATTAACCCAAAACCATATTACCTGATATAATAATCCTTAGAATTTGAAATTTATTGATCATGATAAATTTGTTGTCATCAATATTCTGTGTATGACAAATTTTTAATTGATTTTATATTTTACAATTAAAAGTGTATAATCAAGCAACATATAAAATTGAAAATTAAAATATAACAAAATGATTTGTCTCATTTCATATGAATGTAATTCATAGAAAAATGGTAAAGACATACTAGCCTTAAAGCCATTGTTCAAATAACAATGATTATTCTGAGTTAGGAGATTAGAAGATTTAAAATTGAATAAAGTGAAGGTAATGATTAATAGTTTAAAGTATTGGATACGGAATGTTTAAATTTTGAATACTAATATTGTGTTATTAGTTAATATTATGGAAAGTTGTTGAAATACTTAATTAATCGATATATATATTTTAATAACGTATAGAAGAAGAAGAAGAAGCAGCATCAAAGATTTTGGATTTTATGAAAGCATGGTAAATGACTTTTAACCTAATTAACTATTTTTTACAGTTAATATGAAAGTGGAATATCCTTGAAATGCAATGAGAAACATGATTAAGTTATAAATAATAAGAAAAATAAAAATAATAAACATTTCTATTAAGTTACATTAGAATTAAGGTGTGAATCTTAATGAATTTTTATAACATATTTTAATAATAAATGTTATAAATGTAATTTTTTAATAATTTTGTGTATAGCTTTATTATTTTGAATATAAACCATAATAAACACTTTAATTATGTACTAACCAAAAGAAAACACTAACCTCAATTCATTGTATTTGTATAAAAATAAAATTAATAAGTTAACATAATATTGAAATTATGTAAAAACCTAACGAAATCGATATTCTATGAATCTAGGTTTCAATATCCTGAATAATTTTTGGAAAGCGAAAATAGTGGGATAGGACTGAAACATATTTTTTGGTTTAAAATTTTGAATTCGAATGCTTTTAATTAAGTTTTATAAGGCATGTTAAATAAAATATATTTAAATGTATAGAAAATGTATAAATCAAGTCATAAAATATGTTTTTGAAGCATTTTGATCTAAAAATATGGAAGAATATATTGATCTTCTTATTGCTAAACAAATACATTTTCACAAAATCAATGGATATTGTCATATTTAAGCAACAATATCTCGCTTAATGACCCAATCAATTGAAAATCAATTAAAATTCGTTTTGAGGAAATGGCTAATGTATATGGACATGCACTAAGTCTATGAGGGTTATCTTGGAGCTTAAAACTATTGTGTTTTCAGTTTGTACAGAGAAAATTAAAAACTCCAAAAACATTCAAATATTGAAAAATTTCAAAAACAATGAAAAATGCTCCTCAAAAATGAGTTTTGAAGTAAAAAGGGAAAATGATAGTACATTGACGGGATTGATCTAGTACATGAATAAACTGGATTAAAAATTACCATAAGGCCAGCAATATTATATGCGAAGATAGGCTTGACAGACTATATAGGAACTGATAAGATATAAAGATAATGGATGCCGAACCTAGTGGAATTACATCTTGAAAGATTGATACTATATCTGATTTAAAGAAAAGTCAAAAGTTAAAATGATTACTTTGTGTGCATGCTTTCTGTTGGTACATGATATCAGTAGTTCAGTATCTAGTGTCTGTAATCGAGTTAGTATGTTTTGTATTTGAATTTAAGCGAAGTTGTGTCTCAAGTTCGCCTGATATGGGCGAACTTGTGAAACAAGCGAAGTTAGTGACAACTTCGCCTAAACATGTTAGGCTAAGTTGTCGTATGTTATAAATGTTTAGCTGCGGCTAGGTTTTTTTTTTTTTACTCAAAAGACACGTTGTATTGCAACTAGTAACACGTGATAGCAATGGCAACCCCAAAGCTTCAGAAAGTAGACTCCGATCTTTTAAAAGTCAAAAGGTTATCGGAGAAAGCCGTTTTGCCGTTCCATCAAAACTAAAGTGCCTGCCAGGGGTAAAGCACTGATTTAAGCATTGCAGTGCCCCAAGGAAATTATGCTCTAATTGCTCCAAGGTCTGGTCTGGCATGGAAGCGCTCGATTGATGTCGGTGCGGGTGTGATCGACGCCGATTACAGGGGACCGGTTGGGGTGATACTGACAGTTGATTATTGAGAAGATTATTACTCCTCAAGTTGTTGAGGTTGATGATCTGGATTCTACTGTTAGAGGTGCAGGTGGGTTCTGATCAACCGGTGTTTGATTATCTGACTTTTTATTTTACCACTTGATGCGGTCCTTTGAGAGTATAAGTTATCCTATATTGATGAAACATTTTGTCCAAACAGTTGGTGGGCCGGTTTCTTGTTTTATTAAGGATATTAGAAACTCTTGTAGTTATAAGCTTGTGATATGAGAAATCAATGATAGCTTCTATCAAATATGAATTTATAGACCAAAAAAAAAAAAAAAAAATAGCCGCAGCTAAACATTTATAACATACGACAACTTCCCCTAACATGTTTAGGCAAGTTGTCACTAACTTCGCTTGTTTCACAAGTTCGCCCATATCAGGCGAACTTGAGACACAACTTCGCTTAATTTCAAATACAAAACATACTAACTCGATTACAGACACTAGATACTGAACTACTGACATCATGTACCAACACTTTTATTTTTGAAGAAAATTCTGCTTTGTTTTTATTTTATTTTGCAAAGAAATTCAACTTTATTTTTTCTTTATTTTTATTCAAATATTGGATCCTCTCCTGCGCGATAAGATTATCCGACCTGAGGGTTAATATTTGAGTATTCTGCTTTATTTTCTTAGTGTTTCGTATAAAATCTTGGACTTTCTCCGCGCGATAATACGGGATTATCCGAATTGAGAGTTAAGATTTTATGCAACTTTAACTTATTTTTATCTTTTTATTTTGTTGAAATGGAACCTTATCTGCGTGTAATAATACCGATCTTAAGGGAAAATTTTGACATTCTGCTTTATTTTCCTTTTATTATTTTTGCATGAGTCACAGTTAATCAAAATTTGGAAAAATAAAGAAAAATGTACATGTGATATTCGTTGTATAAGAGATAGAAATGTTATGTCTGATTGATGGGGTCCACATATGGTTTTGTGCCTAATTGAACCAATTTAAAGCATATCGTAAAGTTTCCGACAAGTCTGTGAAAAGTTTAAGAGGACAATTATATCTGCAATCATCGTTGGGTTACGTGTATAATAATCATCGAAATTGAAGTGTTAGTTAGTGATATTTTTGTCAATATGATTCCCTGGTCAACTCACAAAAATATGCACTACTTTATTAGTATAGTTTTATATTCTTGTTTGTCATTTGTTAATTGAAAATTTTCGAAAATCCAAAAAGATTTTATTTCTTTTTCATTTCTGCTTTAGTTTCGATTTACCAAGCTAGTGAATAATTCAAAAGAAAAACAAAAAGATTGATCCCCAAAATTTTTAAGTTAATCGTGCTTAATATATTTACAACTGGTATCAGTTGTATTTTTAACGTAAAAATCTGTTTTAAATTAAACATTACCGATTTTTGGTTGATCGGGTATTTTAATGTATAAAATCAAACCCTAATGGGTTTTGGTTGATTATTTTATTTTAGTTTTTAAACCCTAATTGGTTTTAATATTATTTAATTCCTTAAGAGATTTGTATCTCTTTCACTAAGGGAAACTTGGTGATTCGTTAATTGGTTTAACGAATGTAAAGCCTTTCGTTATTTAAAGATTAACGAATGAGTTTCTCATTCGTTATAACTACATTCGCTTCCGTTGTGCATAACGAATGGAAGACATTCGTGTAACCATTAACGAATGGAATGAGCTTAATGTACCATCCGTTAAAATTTTATCGAATGACAATCTCATACGAATAACGTATATTCGTTAAAGTTTCACAAATGATCCTTATTCGTCTAAAAGAATTAACGAATAAGATTAATAAGTTAACGAATGAGACCATTTGTTAGTTCAAAATTTGAACGAATGACCTCGGGAAGTGTGAAGTCTGAGGGTTTAAAATCCCAAGGACAGACGAATAGGATCTCATTCGCCTGTTCCTATTCCTTCATCTTATAAACGAACCTTTGCCAAAATTTTTCAAAATCTTATACTTGCTTTTTAACCTAATATGTTGATTCGTTCTTGTTATACAGGTAATGGCGAGTATCATCATATGAGATTTATGAGAGTTTGTTGGTTATTTGAGGGTTTAATTGATTGGTTTGATTAATGCATGTTAATTGTACAGTAAACAATCATTAAAACGAAAATTGACTAAAATGGTAACTGATGGTTCGTGTTCGGTATATTAACCTATCTTTCGATCATGATTGTTAGAGTTAATTGTTGAATGCATTAGATGATTTGGTGTTTGCGTGATAGTTATCGTCGTTTTTGACTTGTATTAGTCAAAATCGATTGAAGATTTGACTTGGGATAGTCAAAGAAATCATTAACCATGATTCGTTATTCTGATAACGAATGAATGATCAGATTCGTTAATTTTATAACGAATGATTGTTTCAGAATGTGTTAATGAATGATAGTTGTATTCGTTAAACTTGTTAACGAATGCTTACTTGATTTGTTAACGAATGAAGCATAACGAATCAGGTTGATTCGTTAGATTCGTTAGATATTTAAAACTCATTCGTATAACATTTGTTAACGAATATGCATCATTCGTTAAAGGCAACGAATGGAAACATATAATGTATAATGAATGTCTCATTCATTTAAATCTTTTAGCGAATGAGATAATCCTTCGTTAATCAGTATTGAATATTATACTAATGTTTGTTATCTTTAACAGAAATGGCCGACGAAAACGTTCAAAATCCTGCTCCCGAGCAAAACCCGATGGTTAACCCTGCTGAAGCTGAACCTGAACAAGCACCAGTACTCTTGTCATGGAATGAAAGTCATAACATCTGTGCATATCTCGAGCCACAATTTGAAGATACACCGATCTTTGGCGGGATGATCAATTTCTTGACCCGATCGAGAATTTACAAGGCCATATCCACTCACAATGTGGTTTATCAGAAGATTATACGTGCGTTCTGGGATACAGCTCGATTGAATGAAGCAGAAAATCAGATCGAGGCTGTTATTCAAGACAAGCGAGTGGTAATCGATGTTAGAGTTATTCGAGACTCATTGAAATTTATTGATACCATTGATGATAGGTGTGAGTTCGATAAGGATTTGATTAGAGGGTTATTCAGCCGTGTAAAGTATAATGGCAATCTGGGTAAATCCATGTACAATAAGGCTAACTTGTGTGAACAATACAAGTACTTGTTGCATGTGTTGATACACTGTCTCGGTGGACGAATAGGTGGTTTTGACGAGTGTCGAGCTATGTTACAATCTGCTTTTGTCGCCTTGGTGTTGAATAAACCATTCAAGTTCTCTGAAATGGTTTATTATCACTTGAAGGAGAACTTGACGAGTTGCCATAAGTTTTTAATGTATACAAGATTCCTCCAGATGATAATAAATGATCTCCAACCTGAGTTGATTAAAGATCATGATGATGTGATGAAGTTAAAACATATGGATGAGGAGACCATGAGACTTTTGAGATCGTACCGAGGTCAGAGTCTTGCAGATAGACCAAAGTTCAAGCGGTTGATTGGTCACTTGGTGAATATTGATTATATTGCACCACTAATGATTGTTGGATTCATGATGATTCCGATTCTGAACGTGAAGGTGGTGGTGGTGGAAATGGTGGTGATGATGGTGCTGATGGTGGTCCAAGACCACAGGCTGAGTTAAGTTATGAGCAGAAGCGTAAGCATAAGGGTAAAGACCCTATGGTGGAAAAGGGGGAGAAACCAAAGAAGCAAAGGGTACGACGTGGCTCAGGGATTGAAATTCCTAGTCAACCTTTCGTTAGTTCGACTCCTCCAGTATTTATTTCGAGTTCTATTCCCACGTCTCCTATGCCTCCACAGATTCCAAGGTCACCGACACCGGTTCACATACCAGTATCTTCGGTACCTCCTGCTATGACCTTGATTACAACTGCACGACCAGATCCTGTTTTTGGTGATATACTTCAGACAGTGTTGGCTCGTATGCCTACACCACAGCCAACAACTCCAGTGACTCCTGTTACATCTACACCGTTGCCGAGACCTAGCATTCGTTTATGACTTTTAATTGTCCTCAGGGTCCGATGCAATTACTTCATCCTCGTTTTTATGAGTTGTCTCCCAGTGCCCAGTGGTTTAACATAATAATCTGGTGCATATGCAACAAACCCAGATTCAAGCAGATCGTTCATTTCAAGAACAGATGCGGGCAGAGCAGCGGAATATGTTTAGACATATTTAGTTCATTTAGCGAGAAAATAGGGAACTAAAGCCCTTGTTGCTGCTCAGGGGGAGAGATTAGATAAGCAGGATGAGATCATTCTTTAGTTGACATGTAAAGAAGATGAGTTAAAGAAGTTAAAGAACAATGAAGATGATCAAGATGGAGCAGGTGGTGGGGTAGATCAGCAACCGGGCGGAAGTTCTGCACCGTCAGCAGGTAATAAGACTGATTCAAGTATTGGTGGTGGGTCTGGAGATAATCAGATGCAGATTGTGCCATACAATGACTACATGAGAGCCAAACCGATTGATGTTATTCAGGCCAATATGATTTTGTTTGTGGGTGTGGATGTGATTGTGTACAGTATGGTGAATGCAGATGAGATCGAAGAAGGTGAATTTGTTGATCATTCATTAACAAAAGAAAAAATTACCTTACTTCTGGATCTAAATGAAGAAGAGGTGGATGTGTTGAGTAAGAGTGTGGACGTGGATGTTGAAATAGAAGAAAGTACTAATACAGGCATTCCACACGGGAATGTGCCTGATTTTGATGAGGTAGAAGTAGAAGATGTTACTGCTGAGGAATATCCTGAGTTCTACACTGACAATAACAATGACCCAGGAATTCCATTTTTCACTACAGAACATTTTGATGCAGCAGAACGTCGTTTGTAGGAAGAAAAAGATAAATTTAAAGCTGCTGAAACAAGTCATGTCTCTGTTATTGAGAAAAAGCACAAACGTGCTTTGGATAGTATGTTTGAGCATAACGTAAAGAAGATGAACAAGATGATCGAGACATTTCGTTATCATGAACAAGAAGAAGTCAAATTAGCAAGGGCTCGAGCATCGGCATACCAAATGACAAAGTATAAGCCAGCAAAAGATGTAAGAGGTGATTTGGTGGCATGGCAGTATGATTCAGATCTTAAGGTATATATCGTTAAGTAGGAGCATGGTATTTATTACTTCAGACGCCCACACGATATCTTATCTATGCCCAGATGGGATGTGAGAACACTAGCTAATCGACTATTCGTGAATCGTGGGGATGATAGGTGGGCTAGTTGGTTCTATAAGCAGTTATTACATTAAACCCGTTTCGGTTTCAAGTTCTTCAAGCCACAGGTGCCTACTCATAAGTACATTGATGAGATTGATACTCGCACAGGCTGGAGAAAGTTGATATTACAGGTAAAGCCGCCGAAGACGATGAAGAGGGTTCCTATGAAGACATTTCCTTAGAGTCTATTCACCACGTTTAATTATTGGTACAACGACAACGTTACGGGTGAAGCGGTTATTGTATATGGTCACGGTTTTAACACGAAGACAATACGTGTGATTGACCCAATGTGGCTAGTTAACTTATTTGAGTCTGAAAACGATGCGTTATTTACAAGTCAGATCAGATTTGCTAACGTAAGCGACTACGAGCTTGCTATGTAGTTTCAGAAGGTTGTTAGAATCTGTTATGCATACAAGATTCACAGTTGCGTTGATTGGAAGACCAAGATGTAAATGATAAAGTGTTCGAGACGAGGGGGAGTTTGTTGATACATGTTTTGTACGTCTCGATCTTTAACAGGGTTATTAATGTAATAGATTAAAGTATAGGGGTTATAATGTAATTATGGTAAAAAGGCCATTCGCTCTATTGTAAGTTACATTCGTTACTCCGTAACGAATGTAACACATTCGTCAAAATGTAAGCTCATTCGTTAACCCTGTTTAACGAATGAGATAACGAATGAGGGCCATTCGCTATCACTTAAAGTATTAACGAATAAGCATGTTTATTCGTTAAGGTATTTGTAACGAATGACCTATTCGTTAAGTTAAGTTTAACGAATAGGGTCATCTCCTATATATATTCCCTATAATCTATTCTAATAGAAATAGTTCTGATTATTCCATCTTAAGCATCGTTACTCTGCCGAATTGTTCTCTCAACACACACATCACTCACACATAATGTAATCAAGTCTAATCGTATTAATAATCAACATGAACATCGATGTAATCAAAAGATCTAGATCCTTTATAAGCTCTCTCAGGGGTCTTATGGATTTAGCAATATAAGTGGCACTATCGTCACCGGCTCTAAGAGTGATCTTACCATCAAAAACATCTACAAGTGCCCTAGCAGTACGCAAGAATGGACGACCTAAAAGAATAGGAACTCTTTCATTGGCCTCCATATCAAAAACCACAAAATCTACGGGGAAAACTAAATTATCGACTTTAACGAGAAAGTTTTCTATAATTCCCCTGTGGTACTTCACCGAACGATCAGCTAAAGACAACGACATACGAGTGGGTGCGAGCTCTCCTAGGGCTAGCTTCTCAAACAATGAATACAGCATTAAGTTTATCCTAGCTCCTAGGTCCGCTAACACTTGGCACAAAGTATCCCTACCGAACAAACATGGAACAGTGAAAACACCGGGATCGGGTAACTTTTCCAGAACCTTATTGAGCACTACCGCAAAACACTCACCGTTCAGTGGAACGGTCAAAAGCTCCTCCAGACTTTCCTTTCATTTAAGAAGATCTTTCAGAAACTTGGCATATTTCGGCATGCTGGAGGGCCTCGATAAACGAAAGATTAATCCTAAGCTGCCTAAACATATCTAAGAAGTTCCCATACTCTCTATGAAATTTCTGATTCTTAAGACGGGCTGGATACGACACACGAGCATGATCTATAAGTGGTGACGGCCTAACATCTCTCGGTTTCTTCTCTTCACTCCCTCTGACTATGGGCTCACTGGTTGGTGCGGTACTTGTTGGGTCTAGCCTAGGTTGCACCCTCCCAGGAATCTCCATCACTATCTGCTCATCCACTAACTCATCCTCCTCTTCTCTCTCAACCTCTATCTCCGGACCTAAAACCCTACCACTACAGGTGGAAATGGCATTTAACTGAGCGGCCCGATTTTGCTGAGTGGAACCCGAAAACTGACCTGGGAGTCTCTCATCTAAACGTCGGGCTATATCACCTATGGTTCTTTGAAGATCTAAGAGTGCGGACTGGTGATTCCTCAAAAGCATAGCATGATCGGCAATTTTTTTCTGAGTTTCCTGTTCTTTAAACAGTATTTGCTTCATCGTCTCTTCTAACCTACCCATACCACCACTCAAGTCCTGCCCATTACTCCTACCTTGACTACTTTGATCCCCACTAAACGACTAATCCTGCCCCTGGTTAAGATTTGAATTTGATTGGAAACTAGGAGGTGCACTGACGGGTGGATCATAGAGCCACCCTTAAGTGTAGTAATTCTAACTAAATCGCGTGCGTTTATGTTTAATTTCAAGGATTTGGAATACTACATTATATTGTGTGATTGCAGGTTTGAAAAGCTAAAGGACGGCATTACAAGATCATAGGCGAAAACGGTGAAGAAAAAGGAGCTGGAACGAGAAGATTATGAGGAAAACAAGAAAACCGGGAGCCAGCCCCACCGTGGCCCACGGTCCACCTGAAGCAAAAGAAAAAGACCACACCGTACCGTGGAAGAAGGAAGGAACTGTGGCCAGGACCGTGGCCCATGGTCTGGACTGTGGACCACGGTCCGATCATAACAGCTAACCATCTTGGCTTTAATTGGCCGTTCTGGGCTAACCTTTTCATTATCTTTTCATCAAGAAACATTGGGGGATGATTTCTAGGAGTGAAGAACAATATCTTGGGATTGGTAATCATTGTTTGGTGCATTTTTAATTCGTTTGATGTTGCATGCAATTGATATTATGATGATTTCTCAAACCATGAGTGGCTAATTCCTCTTGGTGATCATCTTGGATGTAGGGTTTAATTGATACACTATGTTATGCTTTGATTTATAGAATAATGACTTTGTAATGTTTGTTGAGTTGTTATGGTGTTTGATTAATTTTTTGTAAATTGTTGCTTGTGTTTGATCATGATTTAAACCATACGTTCTTGGTGTCATTGGCAATTGAGATATCATGGGAAGAATTAGGGTTAAATATTAGTCAATTGATTATCGGGTAACAACCTTGCATTTTGTTAATCCAAGTACTTAGTTCCCTTTTATCACAAACAAGTAAACAAACATGAACTATGTCTAGGTGGTTCTTTCTAGTAAGCATGAACATTAGTGTTGATTTAAACCTGAAATCTAAGATGATCGCTTTCGTTTAATCTGTTTACAATTCTCAATAGTTGTTTTGCAAGTGTTTTATTTTATTTTAGTTAATCTAAAAATCAAACAATCAAATCTGAATTTACTTTTATACAATTTTAGTTTAATTCTATTTTATGTTAAAGCTACTTGTTAACACATTTTTTCACAAACTCCTCGTGTTCGATACCCATTTACCGCTATCTATTTAGTTGTAATTGGTTTATTTTTGAGTGAGTCTTCGACCTCACGCCAAATTTTGGCGCCGTTGCCGGGGAGTAGTGCGCAACGTGTGTTATTTTTTTGTAGTTTTTGTTTAAATTGTTATTGTCAATTTTACGCAGGTTGTGCTAGTGTGCAGGTACTTACAAGTATATGCATACAAGACGCTCTCGGTCTTCATCACCGTTAGCGTTTGATCCTGAAATTGAGAGAACCTTTCGTCAAAATCGGATTCTTCTAAGGGAGAACAAGATTAGTGGGTCACCAAGCACAAAAAGTCGAACAACTAACACCATAATCATGACTTCGGAACAAACTTTACCGCCAATGCCCCCACCCATTAATCCACCAAACCCACCATCCACTGCACCCATTACCACCACCAATTCCACAAGTGAACCTACTTCAACTGTGTTTAGCTTTCAACCACCAATCAACCTTCCACTTTTGACAATTTTTATGCCCACTCAAGGACAATCTTCAAATTCATCACAACAATCACCTTTTCATTCTCAACAACACCCAATTTACACTCAACAACCATACACGTTTTCTCAAGACCCACCCATAACCCATACTTCACCGAGTCAGAGATAGGGCCCGCATTTGTTTGGTGGGCCACGGTATGGTGATGGTAATGAATTGAAGAAGGGTATGCGAGTTGAGTTGATGGGAGTCAATTGAGGGTTCAAGGGCAATTTGGGTATGGACCCGAACTTCAACCGCAACAACAAATGCAACAATGGGGTGGACCTCAAATTATTCAAGAACAACCGCAGCAACCACAACCATTGCAACAAGTTCCTCAACAACCCCAATACCAACAACCTCAATTTCAACAACCATATCCTCAACAGCAATTTCAAACAATGTGCGACAAAGGCCCGTTTACCGTAAATGGGCCAACCAAGAGTACCATTGGGGGTACCAAGAAGGCATGCAAGGGAGATGGTTAGGGGAATTGAAGCTCATTTTAGACCGGTCATCACCAACAACCAATCTCCGGTGGTATTCCTCAAAACCAAAATGGAAGAACGTTTGAGGTGAGAACTAATGCACTCCAAAGTTTACCAAAGTACAAAGGTCTTGCAACGGAAGAACCCTATTTTCACTTGGAGGCATATGATTCTATTTGCAACACAATCGGAGGTCAAGGATTCTCACCGGATGGGGTAAAATTGGTTTTATTTCAATTTTCGTTGGAGGATAAGGCGAAGAGATAGTTTTACACATTGCCATCCGCATCGATTTCATCCAAGAATGAGATGCCTCAAAACCCCATACAAATTCTTGAAATCTTTGATGTTTGGGGCATCGACTTCATGGGACCGTTTCCCACGTCGAATGGTAATAAGTATATTTTGGTGGCGATTGATTATGTGTCGAAGTGGGTGGAAGCCCAAGCGTTGGCCACGAACGATGCATGAGTTGTTGTGAGGTTTCTTAAAAAGTTGTTTACTCGTTTCGGTACCCCGAGAGCTATTATTAGTGATCGGGGCACCCATTTTTGTAATACCGTCATGGAGAAAGCATTGGCTCGATATGGAGTTAATCATCGTACCTCTACCGCCTATCACCCTTAAACGAATGGTCAAGTCAAGAATGCAAATCGAGGGGTGAAGAGGATTTTGGAAAAGACAGTTGGAGCGAGTCGAAAGGATTGGTCGGAGAAGTTAGACGATGCATTGTGGGCATTCCGAACCGCGTACAAGACTCCGTTGGGTACTCCACCGTTTATGCTTGTTTATGGTAAGTCTTGTCATCTTCCAGTTGAGTTGGAGCATCGTGCTTATTGGGCGTTGAAGACGGTGAATGTCGATCTTACAGAGGCCGCGAGGAAAAGATACTTTCAGATTCATGAGTTGGAAGAGCTTCGGGATGCAGCATACTCTAGATCGTTGAACATCAAAGAAAAGATGAAAGCTCTACATGATCGGCGTTTGAAATGTGGAAAAGAGTTCAAGAAAGCCGATAAGGTATTGTTATTTAACTCTCGTTTGAAGGTGTTTGCAGGAAAGTTGAGATCGAAGTGGACGGGACCGTACCTGGTGAAAGAAGTTTTCCCGTGTGGAGTGGTAGAGTTGGAGAATCCAGATAATGGAACGTCCTGGAAAGTGAACGGTCATCGTTTAAAGCACTATCTTGGAGGACCGGAAGAGTCTATCGAGATGGAGGAAACTCCTCTCGATCCTTCGCATTGAATTGTCACACATGATTCTTGAGTGAATACTCAAGTGTAGAGTTTGTATATTATTTCTTATTTTTACTTCTATTTTATTTTTATTTTTCCTTGAGTCACTAACGTAGTTTTTTGTAGTTTTTATTTGTTTTTAAGTTTTGAAAGTTTTGAAGGAAGAGAGTGTGAGATAGAAGATCCCCTTGAAGTATAATGCAACATTCAAGTGTGGGGATGGAGCAGCAGGAGCCGTATACTTTTCTGATTATTTACTTGCTGCTTTTGTTCATGTTTATTAGTTTGGTTGGTTGGTCTGGTTACGTACTTTAAATGATTATATCTATCAAATTGATAAGATGAATTTTTAGATATTGTTTGTATTGTTGCCGTTTCCGTTCATGTGCGAGAGAAAGGAGATACTGGATGTTGAGCACGTTCGGAGATGGAGGGCATACATGGATGAAGACTTTAGCGTCATACTTCACTCGCATATTACCAGCTAAGTCTTTTCCTTTTTACTTTGTTTTTATATTTTTTTTAGTTTTTAATTTTTAGCTTTGTTTTCTTCTTATTTATTTTTTGTATTTTTAGGTTTTGTTTTTAAATTGTTTGGAGTCGTGTTTCCGTCCCTGCATTGAGGACAATGCAAATTTTAAGTGTGGGGATAGGAACACATGTCTGTAACTTGTTTTGTCATCTTTATTAAAAAAAATGAAAAAAGTTTTGAAAAAAATGTCCCTTGATTTTGTTCTTTTTGCGTATAACTGGGAGATGAGGATACTTATCGGGAATCGGTTTTTCAAACTACTACTAATAAGATATAATTAAAGAACACACACTTAACTTGGGATGTGTCGGTAGGCTCAGCCTTGAGAATGAAAGGGCAGTTTGATAGTTGGTTTTAAACGTGATAATATGATTTTTAGTGGGAAACATGTTATGTCTGTATAAAATACGAGATGAAAGGTCTGCCATACTCAAGCCTCATTTTTAGTCCGATTGTGAAAAATTATGAATTTTATAGAAATATGAATATGCTATTATACAATGCTTGGGTAGGTTTAAACGTTAAAGTATACCATGTAGCCTGTGATATAAACTAAAAAACTTACACTTCTAGTTTTAGTGTTTAACACTTTATAGGCGTATGGTTTTATAGCCTTAAATCCTGTATTGATGGGATGCCTCGAGTTCGAAAACCACGGGTCTTTTTACGGTTGTTCATCTGGGTATCTTCGGATATTTAAATAAATAAAAGCTTTAAGCATAAACCCGCAGTTTACTGCCACTACACTCACTTACATCAATTACAGTGAAGTAAAATCTTGATGATCCAGTGATCATCTCGCTGTTAGTCATACGTGGTCCTCTTACTTACGTCCCATACCATTAAGAACAGGATCAACTAGAGACATGACATATGTAAACCGACAGATGGAAACTTGTAAAATCACATGTGGTAATGGGTCCGGGGCATTGCTTGATAACGGGGGTATGTCATGTAGTGGGGAAAACTAGCTAGTTAGTTGAATAATTGAACCTTAATCGTTTCTAATGGCTGCTTGGTATACTTTGATGTTTAAATTTAGGTGGATAAACAATATCCTTGATCCTCTTAGCTGTTCATAAAAAAAATGTGCAACAATGTTTTAATATGCTATTATGAGGTTTAAGTCAAGTTGGGGTGGTTTGATTCGGTAAAATCTAAAATAAAGTGGGTCTTGACTGTGGGTTCCATTAGATTATATACAATAATAATAATAATAATAATAATAATAATAATAATAATAAATAGTTGGATCTTACTTGTCTCGGTAAAGACAAAGGCATGGGTTTAAGTGGACAACAATATCGGTGATCGCAGTTTTTGCGTTGTTCTAAATTTTAAGATAACCTATATGTTTTTAAGATCGTATTTCTCCGATTCTGATCCCATTGCAACTAGACTTTTTCAGGGACGAAAAAAAGGATAAGTGTGGGGATATTTGATATAACGTTTAATATATATATATATATATATATATATATATATATATATATATATATATATATCCCGTGTACATTTTATTTAATATTTAATAGTTTTATTTAGTTTATTAGTAAGAAAGTGGGTACTTTAAGCATGCTTTTGAATTTCAGGTTATGGTGCATTAAAGATACATAATGGAAGCTTAATGTTGTAACGCCTCTTATACGTCGTTGTTCAGTGCGCGTATTAAAGTGGTCATGCAAAACTATTAATAGAAATTACTTTGAGAACCAAATAAATATAAAAGAAAACATGGAGGGGCTATTGTGAAAATGTGAAATTAATTCCCTTTCTTAAGGAATATATTCATGGAGGGTTTATTAGCAAAGGCTATGTGATCAGATTGTTAGGCCCATATTTTAACCGCCTCAAACAATGTATAAATTAATGATTATATGGGATTCACAAAGGGGAGCCGTGAAGAAAGATATATCGTCAGGCAGAAGGCAGCGGCCAATATAATATTTTTCTTTTCGTGCGTTTGAGTTTGGAGCAAGACAAAAGGTTCATATCAATATTACTTAAATTAATCCTTGGTGGTTGAGCATAGGGAGAAGAAAGTGGCAGCAGGCATCAGTCATCGTTATTATTATTTTATGTGGACAAGAAGCAGCCATCAAATATTCTTTAATTGGGAGCAAACGCCACAAGTCAGGAATATCTCCGAGAGCATCCGGGTTCAACACCTACTCATCCGAACATCATTATTATTTGGTTTGAATCTATTATTTTAGTAATGAATTTATTGTTTAAACCTATTTATTATCTTTTTTTCTTGAGTATGGTTGTTAGCTAAACCTTTAGACTGCCTAGGTTATGATGAACCTACTTTGATGTTTTGATTTGACTTGGGATTATTTATCGTTATGGTTTTTATGTTTTAGTAAAAGATTTATTTATATTAAATTGATGCATATGGATGCATAGGATTGTTTGATGAGTTTTGTTCCATAGCTTTCCTTGATTATTGTTTGTCATATGATAGGGTGCTATTAGATCAATTGCTTTGTGTTTTTGATTATTTTATGATTGATGTCATGATAAGATCCTAGGAATAATATTGTCAAATAAACCTAAGTGTGCTGCTAACCTAAAATCTTTAAAGTGCTAGGTTATTGATAGATCTTTATTATTTAATCTTGCTAGATTTAGTTCTTCGTAAGGAGTCCGTCTAGGTTAGATTATTTATTATTGTCTATTAAACCAATTAAATATTTTAAATTGCCTTTGATTTCCGCGCTGTAAGGTAGGATTTCGTTATAAAGGAACTAGATCATAATTAATTAGGTCACCGTAAGGGAACTTGATTTCTAATACTGGTGTGCGTTAAAACTTGTTAGAAACCCATAGGTGTCTCTTGAGAAGGGTCAAGGGTCATGTTCGGGTTTTCTTTTAAGTGTCTATTTTACGATCCCATTCCATAACTAAATATTTTCCCGGGTTAAGTCATAACTGAAATTTAGGGGATTCTAGCCTAGGTAGTTTTCTCAGCATCATCTTGTTTTCACAACAAACTTTGTTTTCGTTTAAATTACTTATTTTCTTAATTAGTTTTTAATTATAGTATTAAATTAGTTTTTTTAAATAAAAACCCCCCAAATAAATATAATTAATTAGTCGTGTTTTCAAGTCTAATTAGCTAATAAACGTAATTTAGAGAGTCTCGTGGGTTCGATATCCGGACTTACTTAGCTTTACTAGAGTCGACCGGTTCACTTGCCGGTTAGTAGTTTAGTCGAGTTTTAGAGATTCTAGAGTATTACTTAGTGTTTATTTTAGTTAATAATTATTAAACTACTTTTAGCACATCAAGTTTTTGGCGCCGTTGTCGGGGACTCTTGGCGATTGCGTTATTAGATTTGATTAGACTTGCTTGCTATGTACGTGCTATTTGTTTTATTTATTGTTTTGATTCGTAGGAGTCTAATTTTAAGTGTTAGTTATTTTAATCTATTTTCAGTTTTTCTTTTCTTGTTTTTTTTTTATTTTTTTTTCGAGTCTTTTATTAGAGTCTACCAATTTTGTTTTGTTTCTTTTTCAGGTACATGCCACATCTGCGTTCGCAAGGACCGCCGTTCGATTGTTTTGGACCTACTCCGTTGAAGTCCGAGGCAAGTTCGTCTGAAAAGCAACCGATCACCATAGATACTTCACCGAAATGATCACCCACAAATTCACCCGCAAATTCACCACCACCAAGTCCTAGACCCGTTCCAATGGCCGAGAATAACCGCACCGTGTACCAGCAAGCTTTTGAAGGGTTCCATGGAGACCACTCACCCATTGTCACCCCCAACATTAACAACCCTAACTCGTGGCAGATCCCATCCTATGTCATGAACAACATCACCAATCACCATTAGTTCCATGGCCGTGAAGATGAAGATGCACCTGCACACATCAACCGTCTGACCCGTGTGTTCAAAACGTTCAACTTGCAAGGTGCTACCAGGGATGCGATCTTCCTTCACCTGTTCTCGTTTACACTTTCGGATCGTGCCGCCATTTGGCTCGATTCGCAACCTGCTGGAACGTTCACCACATGGGAGGCGCTTCGCGATGCATTTCCCAAGAAGTATTTTCCACCTGCTAAGGCCTCTCGCCTCCGTGATCAGATCCACTCCTTCCACATGGAACCAGATGAGGCATATTACCAAGCTTGAGAGCGTTTTCAGAATCTGCTTTTCCGTTGTTCACAACATGGGCTCACACCTTGGGCCCTCGTTGAGAAGTTTTACAATGGGATTACTTATGAGGCTCAAGTGAGGTTTGACACAGCCGCTGGGGGCAATCTGATGGACAGGAAGAACGTGATTGAGTGTAACGAAATGTTTGAAAGTTTTGCGCAATCTGAATAAGCGAAGAAGCCACGAGGCGGGAATTCCAATCCCGTCACCAGTAAACCCTCATCTGCTCGAGGTGTGCACCAGGTTAATCTGGATACTGGTATGGCTGCTACTTTGGAGAATCTCACCCGAGAGATAAAAGAGTTAAAGACTAAGGTTGATAAGTGTGAGATGTGTAGAGGAGGTCATGGTACGCTGGAGTATTACTTAGTGTTTATTTTTAGTTAATTTAGTTAATAATTATTAAACTACTTTTAGCACATCATAAACCCTTCTCATAACTCATCTCGTAATGTTCCGATTAATCATGTTAGTGTTTTGAGAAGTGGTAAAGAGTATAAAGCTAATTTGTCACCCGGTTTGGTTGAGGGTGAAGTGGAGGATATCACGGGTAAGAAAAGTGATGATGAAGAAATTGAAACTAATAAACCCACTAAACCTGTCACTTTTGAGAAACCGTTGCAAACGTCGGGTCAAGCTCCAAATTTAAATGATAAAAACAAGGAAGTGGAATCAAATGTAGTTCCATTTCCTTCGGCTTTGCTTGACCCGGGCAAGAAAAATGTGATTTTAAAACGGGGTCCTCAAAAGGAGGAAATGTGGGAAGTGTTTAAACAGGTTAAAGTGAATTTACCTTTACTTGAAGCAATAAAACAAGTACCCGCTTATGCAAAATTTTTAAAAGAATTATGCACTCAAAAGAGGCAACAAAAAGTACCTAAACGGGTAGACTTAACCGAGTGGGTAAGTGCGGTTTTAAAAGGAGACCTCCCTCCTAAGCTTCAAGATCCGGGAACACCCTTAATTAACATTCAAGTGGGTGATTTTCAAATGTCTAGAGCGTTATTGGATCTTGGGTCCGAAATGAGTATTCTTCCGGGGGGTTTATATGACCAATACGACTTTGGTTCATTGAAACGTGTGGAGACCATGGTTGTATTGGCCGATTTATCTCACAAACTTCCCTGTGGAATCGTACAGGATGTAATTGTGAATGTAGAGGATTTTTATTATCCTGTGGATTTTTTGGTGTTGATTATTCATCAGGTGACTCAAGTCAACAACAAAATGTTATCTTGGGTCGACCATCTTTGAACACGGCCCATGCAATCATTGATTGTAGATATGGTACCGTTGATATGGCTTTGGCAAATGGAAAATGCGTTTAAATATTTTTACTAATGTTGCTAATTCTTTGAGTGGTGAAGAATGTTTTTTGGCAGATGTGGTGGATCATTGCAATCCTCATGAATATTATGAGGATTGTGTAGAGGCTTGTCTTTGTGATGATTCTGAACAGGTACACATTTGTGCTTTGCGGATGGAGGAACAAAAACAGAATGCGCTAGCTCTACAAGAGGGAAGACCACTATGGACACAACAATGGGAGAGTTTGCCAAAGGAAATCAATTCGGATACGAAACCATCTTTGGAGTGTCCACCAAAGGTGGAGTTGAAGGAGCTCCCAAGTCACTTGAAGTATGTGTTTTTAGGGGAAAATGAAACCCTCCCGGCTATCATTGCTTAGAATTTGGAGAAAGAGCAAGAGCGAGCATTAGTGAAGGTGTTGGAAGCACATAAAGCAGCTATTGGATGGACGCATGCAGATTTAAAAGGTATTAGTCCTTCTATTGTTATGCATAAAATAAATACAGATGAGGACGCTAAACCAACAAGGGAGACTCAAAGGAGATTGAACTCGAATTTACGGGAAGTGGTGAAAAAAGAGGTAATCAAGTGGTTGGATGCAGGGATTATTTATCTCATTTCAGACAGCTCATGGGTGAGCCCGACACAGGTAGTGCCTAAGAAAGCCGGTATCCAGGTTATAAAAGATGATAAAGGTGACCAAATTGCCATCCGACCGGTAACCAGGTGGCGAGTGTGCATTGATTATAGAAAATTAAATACCGCCACCTCAAAAGATCATTTTTCATTACCATTCATTGATCAAATAATTGAAAAACTTTCGGGTCAAAAATATTATTATTTTTTGGATGGGTATTCGGGTTATAATCAAATTGCAATTCATCCCGATGACCAACACAAAACCGCTTTTACTTGTCCATATGGCACCTTTGCTTTTAGACGGATGCCATTTGGATTGTGTAATGTCCCGGCTACTTTCAAAGATGCATGATGAGCATATTTTCAGACATGGTCGGGAATTCACTTGAGGTTTTTATGGATGACTTTTCTCTTTTTGGTTCAACTTTTGAGTCTTGTCTCAATGATTTAGAAAAAGTTTTAAAACGTTATTTGAGACAAACTTGGTGTTAAGTTGGGAGAAAAGTCATTTCATGGTACAAGAAGGTATTGTGTTGGGTCATGTGGTTTCAAGTAGGGGGGTGGAAGTTGATCAAGCAAAAATTAGAGTAATATCATCTTTGCCACCCCCGAAAAATGTCAAAGGGGTGAGATCATTTTTGGGACATGCCGGATTCTATAGGAGATTTATTAAAGGTTTTAGTGCAATTTCAAAACCTTTATGTAATCTTCTATTAAAGGATGTCCCCTTTGAGTTTACTAATGAGTGTTTGAAAGCATTTGATAGTTTGAAGGAGAAGTTAGTGCAAGCACCAATCCTACAAACACCGGATTGGTCAAAGCCTTTCGAGATTATGTGTGATGCTAGTGATAGCACGGTGGGAGCGGTTTCAGGTCAAAGAGTGGACAAAAAGCCAGTGGTGATCTATTATGCGAGCAAAACTTTATCCGAGGCACAATTGATCTACACCACCACCAAAAAGGAGTTGCTTGTGGTGGTGTATACCTTAGATAAGTTTCGCTCATATATTTTGGGAAGTAAAGTTGTAGTATACTCGGATCATAGTGCGGTGCGTTATTTGATGGAAAAGAAAGATGCAAAGCCTCGTTTGCTTCGTTGGGTATTGTTGCTACAAGAATTTGATCTTGAAATCTGTGACAAGAAGGGTTGTGAGAATGTAGTTGCGGATCATTTGTCACGAATTACCATTGAGGGTGTTGATGATCCGAAAGAGATAAACGAGAAATTTTCGGATGAACAATTGCTTGTTGTTTCAACTGCACCGTGGTATGCTCATTATGTCAATTATTTGGCCACGGGGGCAATTCCGGAATTTTTGTCAAAGAAGAGAAGGCAACAATTCACAGCCCAAGTTAAGCAATACATTTGGGATGAACCGGATCTCTTCAAGATTGGAGCAGACCAAGTAATGAGAAGATGTGTACCCGAGAATGAAGTACAAGAGATTTTGAAACATGCCCATTCATCGGCATGTGGTGGCTATTTTAGTGGTTCTAAAATGGGGTACAAGGTACTTATGTGTGGGTTTTATTGGCCAACAATTTTTAAAGATGCCAATGAATATGCTAGGCATTGTTTAAATTGTCAAAGAATGGGGGGTATATCGAAAAGAAATGAAATGCCTCTACAACCTATCTTGATTGTTGTAGAATGGGGGGTATATCGAAGAGAAATTTTCGGTCCAGACCGTGGGCCACGGTTCCTTCCTTCTTCCATGGTACGGTGTGGTCTGTTTCTTTTGCTTCAGGTGGACCATGGTCCACGGTATGGACCGTGGGCCACGGTGGGGCTGGCTCCCGATTTTCTTGTTTTCTTCATAATCTTCTCGTTCCAGCTCCTTTTTCTTCACCATTTCGCCTATGATCTTGTAACGTCATCCTTTAGCTTTTCAAACCTGCAATCACACAATATAATGTAGTATTCCAAATCCTTGAAACTAAACATAAACGCACGCAATTTAGTTAGAATTATTACATTTAAGGGTGTCTCTATGATCCACCCGTCATGCACCGGGGGAACGCTAATTAGAGTTATAATTATTATTTTTAAAATTGTTCCAGTTTGAATTATTATTTCCATTAAAAGTATTAGGAACCCTATTTTTCCCTCCTGCGAACTCTACCTGCTCTTGACTCATCAACGGACAATCTAAAGTCTCATGCCCTCCTCTATACAACTCACACTTATCTACCTTAGCCTTAAGTTCTCCAATCTCACGAGTTAGGCTCTCTAAGGCAGTAGCCACAGTAGTATCCAGATTGACCTGGTGCACACCTCCGACGGATGAGGGTGTACTAGTGACAGGATTTGAATTCCCGTTACGTGGCTTTTTAGCAAACTAGGATTAGGCAAAACTTTCAAACAATTCATTACACTCAACAACATTTTTCTTATCCATTAAATTACCTCCAGCAGTAGTGTTGAATCGAGCCTGAGTCTCATATGTCAGCCCATTGTAAAACTTATTAACAAGAGCCCAAGGAGTAAGACCATGATGTGAACAACGGGATAGTAAGCTCTGGAAACGCTCCCAAGCTTGATAGTACGGCTCATCCGGCTCCATGCGGAAAGAGTGAATTTGATCACAAAGACTAGATGCTTTGGCAGGCGGGAAGTATTTCTTGATAAATGCGCAGTACGCAGCGCCTCCCAAGTAGTGAATGCTCCAGCCAGTTGTGAATCGAGCCAAGTGGCGGCTCGACCCGTGAGTGAAAACGGGAAAAAGTGAAAGAAGATTGCATCTTCATTAGCACCTTGCAAGTTGAATGTTTTGAGCACACGAGTAAGACGGTTGATGTGCGCTGGTGCGTCTTCATAGTCACGACCATGAAATAGGTTACTTTAAGTGAGATTGGCTTTGACGTACAAGGGAATATGCCATGAATTAGGGTTATCAATTACGGGGGTGATGATGGGTGAGTGGTCTTCGATGAAACCCTCAAAGGCTTGCTGGTAAACGGTTCGGTTGTCGGCCACTTGAATATCGAGATTGGTTCTGGGACTCTGCGGCGGTGAACTGTGTGGTGATGACTTCGGTGGAGAATCTATTATGATCGGTGATGATGAACTGGCTTCTGAATTTAACGGAGGTGGTCCTTGCGAACGAAGATGTGGCATAAACCTGAAAAACATACAAGACCAAATCAATAGACTCTATGCAAACACCACAATAAACTAAAATATAAACATATAAACTTAATCTTAAAATTAAACTAAAATTAATTAGACATCTACGACTCAAAAACATAACAAAACAAAACAAGTAGCACGTATGTAGCAAATAAATCTAATCAAAGCAAATAACGCAATCGCCAAGAGTCCCCGACAACGGCGCCAAAAACATGATGTGCTAAAAGTAGTCTAATAAAAACACGCTAATCTAGACACTAAGTTATAAATTCTAGACTCTTAAACATAACTAAACTACTAATCGGCAAGTGAACCGATCGACTCTAGTATAGCAAAGTAAGTCCGGATATCAAACCCACAGGACTCTTTAAATTACGTAACTAGCTAATTAGACTCAAATAATACTGACATGACTATTTGTTTGTTTAAAGGGGGGGTTTTGTTTAAAATACTAAATTAAAACTAATTAAGAAAAATAAGTAAAATAAACGAAAACACAAGTTTGACTAAATAAGATGATGATTAGAAAACACAAGAAAACTACCTAGGCTAGAATCCCCTAAATTTCAATTGTTAATTAATCAAGAAAATATTTAGTTATGGACTGGGATTGTAAAATAGACACCTAAAGGAAAACCCGAACATGACCCTTGACCTTTCTCAAGAGACACATGCGGGTTTCTAATAAGTTTTAACGCACACCAGTATTAAAAATCAAGTTTCCATACCACCTAATTAATTATGACTTAGTTCCTTTATACGAAATCCTACCTTCCAGCGCAGAAATCAAAGGCAATTTAATATATTTAATTGGTTCAATAGACAATAATAAATAATCAAACCTAAACGGACTCCTTACGAAGAACTAAATATAGCAAGATTAAATTATAAAGATCTATCAATAACCTAGCACCTTACAGCTATTTAGGTTAGCAACACACTTAGTTTTATTTAATTAATAATTGTTATTCCTATGATCTTAATCGATATCAATAATAAAATAGTCAAAAACACAAAGTAGATGACCTAATAGCAACCTATCATAATGACAAACAATAATCAAGGCAACTATGGAATAATAACAATCAATCAAACAATCCTAAATATCCATATGTATCAATTTAATAAAATTAAACCTTTTGCTAAATCATTAAAACCATAACGTAAATAAATCCCGAGTCAAATAAAAACATCAAAATAGGTTCATCATAAGCCTAGGCAGTCTATAATGTTTAGCCTAGCATCATAAAATAAAACAAAACAATAATAAACGAAATCATGGCAAAAATAAATAAGAACGGAAGATTAAAGGCGATAAATCTCGTAGTCTTCGTCCTTGGATGATAAGCACTTCGCCGGCTGATTCCTCGCCTCCAAAACCTCCAAAATATATGATCTTGAGCTCCCAAAATCGTCCAAGTCGGCTGGCTCCTTCAGGTTATGTTTAAGGTTGAGTTTAGGGGTCTTTAAATAGGAAAATACAAGCCAAAACCTAAAATTCGTGGAAGTTTCTGGAAGACGAGCCCACCGCACCGCGTGGTGGGCTTTGGCCTCCCCACCGCGCAGCGCTCTGGATGAGGGGGGGGGGGCAAAACCGGTCCGGTTCGTTTCCTGATGGTCCGGTTCTCCACTTCAGCTTTTTTTCGCTCATTTTTCGCCCTCTTTTCACCAAAATTAAAACCCGAAACCTAAAATATAAAAATAAATTAGTAGTATACAAATCCTAATATAAACCAAACATAAACTATTAAAATATTATACAAAATATACAAGGGATTTATACATATTTAGCCTTATATCACATTTCAACACTGGTGATAATCTCACTCAACTGTATGTTGACAAACTCTATTGTATTTTCTACGCATATGCAGGTTATCGATTGACTTGAAGATTGAAGTTTTGGACACTTATTAAAGACCTTAGGGATTAATGAAGACAAATTATCTTTAATTTTTGTTTGGGTTATATTTGTTTTGTTTGGCTTATTTGTGTGCACTTTAAATGAAATAATTAACTTAATAGTTATTGTCATTTTTTTATGATAGTACATTTGAGCTATGAAGAATAAGCTCATGCCCCTGCATTTGCGTCTTAGTTTGGGGTGTGACAATAACAACAGGCTAAGCTCCTTAAAATGGTTCGAGTAGGTTGATTTGTCGCCACCAATCTGTTTAAGTTCCCAAAACTCCATCTCGAGCCTTTGCAGTTCACGCTCGGGATGAAACTCCTTCTTCATCGCATCCTTGAGCTCCTCCCAAGGCATAGCCAATACATCTTCAACACCTTGGAGGGCCTTAAAGGTATTCCACTAAGTGAGCGCTCGACCCTCGAAGACGCTCGAGGCGAACCTGGTCCGTTTGTCATCTGGACATTCACAGTGGATGAAAAATTCTCTCCATCCTTTCGAACCACCAGAGGAGCTTTGTTAGTACATGAATTGTGAAAAATGCTAGGAGTTGAGCCGACGTGTCACTTAGTTTTTGTAATGAGATTACAATATGCAAAGATAGCGAATGAGGATCTCTAGATAACGAATGAACAAGAGGAGCTTAAACGAACGTGCATGTGCCTACATTACAAATTTAATGAATAAAGGATGATTGGAAGGCATGCATGATGAACGAATGGGAGCATGCATATGAGATGATCAAATGGCTAACGAATGTGAAGCTCAAAGTTCATGAATCTGCATGTAATATAAATAGGTTAGTACATGAAATGTGACAAGTGTTAAGAATTGAACCAACAAACCAACAAGTCGCTTAGTCTTGGTTTGGTAGTTAGAATATCAATTAACAAATGGGATATGCTAACTAACGAATGGGAATTGAATGGAAAATGAAGCATGCATCTAACAAGTGAGAAGTAAATGACTAAAGCATGCATAAATGAGTAAGGAATGTGTAACATCCGCATTTCTTAGATTAATAATAACTGAAAGTCTTTATAATTAATTTGTGTCGTTAATTTAATTGTGTGTAAATCTTGGATAATAATTGGATTTGGAATTGTGAGTGGGTTGTGGGGCCCATAGCCCCTTATATAAAGCCAACCCCTCCACCCTTTCACCATTTTCTTTCTTTCCACACACACACACACCCTAGAACACACACATACTCTCTCAAGACCCGAATCCAAATCCGGGTTAAAGTAAGCAAGATTTTAGCGTGCAAGAGTCTTCAAATAGCAAGAACACGTCCAGATCTACGTATTGTCCAGATCTAAACTCGAACCCGCGAGCAAAAGGTGAATTTTGGTTTAGAAGGTTAAGTTTTATGGTCGGATTCGACATGAAAACTGATAGAATGATAGATCGGGTTGCAAGATGTAAGAAAAACATAAACTTGGTGGGTTATAACCTCATGGCTGTGTTATAGAACAAAAAGGTGATGTTTGGACCATGAAAAACACGGGTACACAAAGTTGGTACAACCCTAAACCCATAAAAAGGGTAAAATCGGGTCCTAAGGAAGAGTCTCGGAGGAAAATGGCCTTAAAATGGTAAAAATGAAGAAAAGGAGGTTATTTCGCTTAAAACGAAATCGCATCGATCAGCCAAGCGAAGAGAAACCTTCCCATGCGAAGCGAAATTTTCCCATGCGAAGCGAAAAGTCCATGCGAAATGGCCAGGCGAAATTTCATGCGATTCATTTTCTGATGCATTTTTGGTAAAGGATTATTAATGGAAATAAATTTTTTCCGAGCTGATTGATAATTTGTTTGATCAGCTACAATGTGCAAGCTGGTTCTCGTGAATAGATCTCAGATCGGGTTATCATCAGCTGAAGGTGAAAGAGGCGGACATCCCTAAGACAGCGTTTCGGACGCGGTACGGACACTACGAGTTCCTCGTGATGTCGTTTGGTCTAACTAACACTCCCGCAGCATTTATGGACATCATGAATAGGGTATATCGTTCGATGTTAGACAAGACATTTATCGTTTTCATTGATGATATATTGATTTATACGAAGAGCGAGTCTGACCATGTTGAGCATCTGAGGGAAGTATTGAAAGTTTTGAAGAAGGAGAAATTGTATGCAAAGTTCTCGAAGTGTGCATTTTGGTTGTGAGGGATACCGTTTTTAGGTCACATAATCAATCCCGAGGGGATTACTGTGGACCCAACCAAGATTGAAGCGATAAAGAATTGGAAGACTCCGTGAAAACCAACAGAGATACGCAGTTTCCTAGGGTTAGCTGGCTATTATAGGAGATTCATTCCGGGCTTTTCCAAGATAGCCGCACCATTGACCGGTATGACCCGAAAGACTGTGGTGTTCGATTGGGGTAGGTTCCAGGAAGAGGTGTTTGAAGAATTGAAGAGAGGCCTCACTCAGGCTCCAATCCTTGTTCTGCCCGATGGTGACGAAGATTTGGTAGTCTACTCTGATGCTTTGCATTAAGGGTTAGGTTGCGTGTTGATGCAACGAGGGAAGGTCATTGCCTATGCGTCTAGACAGTTGAAAGTTCACGAAAGCACATACCCGGCGCGTGACCTAGAATTAGCAGCTGTGGTGCATGATCTCAAAATTTTGAGGCACTACTTGTATGGTACCAAGTGTACTATATATACAGATCATAAGAGTTTGAAATACTTCTTTGAGCATAAAGAGCTGAACATGAGGCAGAGAAGGTGGTTAAAACTAATAAAGGACTATGACTGTGATATCAAGTATTACCCGGGAAAGGCTAACGTGGTTGCTGACGCCTTGAGCCGGAAGAACACATAAGTCATCGCGACAGTAAAGTCTTATAAGTTTATAATCAACTCAGATTTCTTTGAAGAGATCAGCAAGGTCCAATCAGAGGTGCTTATAGATGAAGGGCTGATGAAGAAAGAAAGGATCTCCGGGCAGCAGAACGAATTGATAGATAATACTCATGATGTGAAGACTAGATTTGATCAAATGTGGATTCCTCGATATGGGAATCTTAGGGATCGAGTCCTAGATGAAGCCCATAAGTCTTGATACTCGATTCATCCAGGGTCTACTAAGATGTACCAAGACTTGAAGAAAGACTACTGGTGGCCGAGTATGAAGAACGAGGTGGCAGATTATGTATGTAAGTGCCTGACTTGCTTGCAAGTCAAGACAGAGCACCAGAAACCGTATGGAAGATACAGCCTTTGGAGATACCCGAATGGAAATGGGAACACATCACCATGGACTTCATAACTAAGCTACCGCGCACAGCTAAGAATCATGATACCATCTGGGTGATTGTGGATCGTTTGACGAACAGTGCTCACTTTCTGCCTATACAAGAGGCTATCTCGTCAGAAACGTTAGCAAATATGTTTGTTAAGGAAGTCGTGGCAAAGCATGGAGTGCCATTGTCAATTGTGTCGGACAGAGATACCCGCTTTACTTCAAGATTTTGGAAGAAGTTCCATGAAGCCATGCGAACAAGACTGAAAATCAGCATAGCGTACCATCCTCAAACAGATGGACAGTCCGAGAGGACTATCCAAACCCTTGAGGATATGCTACGTGCTTGTGTGTTAGACTTTGGAGGAAGCTGGGATGATCATTTGCACTTGGCATAATTCTCTTACAACAACAGTTATCATTCAAGTATTGGCATGCCTCCTTTCGAAATGTTGTATGGAAGACGTTGCAAAACTCCCGTTTGTTGGGAGGAAATTGGTCAGAAAGAAATTGGAAGTTTGGAAGTGGTTCAAGAAACCTATTCGAAGTTCGATCGGATTAAGGCCATGATGAAAGCTGCCCAAGACCGTCAGAAGTCTTATGCAGATAAGCGGAGACGACCGATTGAGTTTAATGTTAGGGACCACGTGATGCTTAACGTCTTGCCTTGGAAGGGGATTATTCGTTTCAGGAAGAGGGGAAAGTTGAGTCTGAGGTACATTGGACCGTTCAGGATTATAGCCCGGGTGGGCGAAGTGGCCAATAAGTTGGATCTACCTGAAGAACTGGAAGGAATCCACTCTACCTTCCATGTTTCCCATCTGAGAAAATGTCTAAATGATGATTCATCTCACGTGCCTCTTTTAGACATTGAGGTAGACGAGCAGCTAAATTATGTCGAGCAGCCAATTGAGATAGTTGACCGCAAGGAAAAGCAGCTTCGTCGTAAGGTTATTACCTTGGTGAAAGTGATATGGAAGCACCGTAAGAGATCAGATGCCACTTGGGAAGTCGAAGAAGAGATGCGTAAGTTTTACCCGCATTTGTTCAGAAGTAATAGTTAGGTTTTGGGGACGAAGCCTCTTTTAAGGAGGGTAGACTTGTAACATCCGCATTTCTGACACTAATAAATAACAGAAAGTCTTTATAATTAACTGTGTGTCGTTAATTTAATTGTATATAAATGTTGGATAATAATTGGATTTGGAATTGTGAGTGGGTTGTGGGGCCCACAGCCCCCTATATAAACCCAACCCCTCCACCCTTTCACCATTTTCTTTCTTCCCACACACACATACTCTCTCAAGACCCGAATCCAAATCCGGGTTAAAGTAAGGACAATTTTAGCACGCAAGAGTCTTCAAATAGCAAGAACACGTCCAAATCTATGTATTGTCCAGATCTGAAATCGAACCCGCGAGCAAAAGGTGAGTTTTGGTTTAGAAGGTTAAGTTTTATGGTCCGATTCGACATGCAAACTGATAGAATGATAGATCGGGTTGTAAGATGTAAGAAAAACATAAACTTGGTGAGTTATAACCTCACGGGTGTGTTATAGAACAAAAAGGTGATGTTTAGACCATGAAAAACACGGGTACACAAAGTTGGTACAACCCAAAACCCATAGAAAGGGTAAAATCGAGTCCTAAGGAAGAGTCTCCGGGGAAAATGGCCTTAAAATAGTAAAAATGAAGAAAAGGAGGTTATTTCGCTTAAAACGAATTCGCGTTGCTCAGCCATGCGAAGCGAAACTTCCCATGCGAAATTTCATGCGATTCATTTTCTGATGCATTTTTGGTAAAGGACTATTAATGGAAATAAAAGTTTTCCGAGCTGATTGATGATTTGTTTGATCAGCTACAATGTGTAAGCTGGTTCTCGCGAATAGATCTCATATCAGGTTATCATCAGCTGAAGGTGAAAGAGGCGGACATCCCTAAGACAGCGTTTCGGACGCGGTACGGACACTACGAGTTCCTCGTGGTGTCGTTTGGTCTAACTAACGCTCCCACCGCATTTATGGACATGATGAATAGGGTATGTCATCCAATGTTAGACAAGACGGTTATCGTTTTCATTGACGATATATTGATTTATTCGAAGAGCGAGTGTGACCATGCTGAGCATCTGAGGGAAGTATTGGAAGTTTTGATGAAGGAGAAATTGTATGCAAATTTCTCGAAGTGTGCATTTTGGTTGTGAGAGGTACAGTTTTTAGGTCACATAATCAATCCCGAGGGGATTACTGTGGACCCAACCAAGATTGAAGCGATAAAGAATTGGAAGACTCCACGAAACCCAACAGAGATACGCAGTTTCCTAGGGTTAGCTGGCTATTATAGGAGATTCATTCCGGGCTTCTCCAAGATAGCCGCACCATTGACCGGTATGACCCGAAAGACTGTGGTGTTCGATTGGGGTAGGTTCCAGGAAGAGGCGTTTGAAGAATTGAAGAGAAGACTCACTCAGGCTCCAATCCTTGTTCTGCCCGATGGTGACGAAGATTTGGTAGTCTGTACTGATTCTTCGCATTAAGGGTTAGGTTGTGTGTTGATGCAACGAAGGAAGGTCATTGCCTATACGTCTAGACAGTTGAAAGTTCATGAAAGCACATACCCGACACATGACCTAGAATTAGCAGCTATGGTGCATGATCTCAAGATTTGGAGGCACTACTTGTATGGTACCAAGTGTACTATATATACAGATCATAAGAGTTTGAAATACTTCTTCGACCAGAAAGAGCTGAACATGAGGCAGAGAAGGTGGTTAGAACTGATAAAGGACTATGACTGTGATATCAAGTATTACCCGGGAAAGGCTAACGTGGTTGCTGACGCCTGGAGCCGGAAGGACGCAGAAGTCATCGCGACAGTAAAGTCTTATAAGTTGCATCAAGGGTTAGGTTGCGTTTGAAGAATTGAAGAGAAGAGTCACTCAGCTCAACCCCAGCAAAGGGCTCTGCCCCTTGGACCCTGCTAGGGGCTGCCGCCCCTAGACCCCGCTACCAGGGGCGCTGCCCCCGGACCCCCGTTAGTTGAGGGTTTCATTAACGTAGATGTATGAAGTAGTAGTAATAGATAATTAACACTCGTGTTACACAGTTAGTCGTGCATAGCTAAGGAATGGTATTACTATTAACTCGGAGAGAAACCGACTCCAGGTGAGTTCTAGCCCCTTTATCTGTTATGTTTTTGGGACTGTGTGCATACTCCTATGTGATGGATAATATACTTACTTGAATGGCAAGTGTATGATACGTGTATGATTGTGTATTGAATGTTAGTAGTACTGAATGTTATATGAATGAGTATGTATATACATTTTATAACTAGAAGATATGTAAAGTATGCACGTATGATGAAATATATGGATGATTGATGAGATTGGTATAGTTGTATGGTTGTATGGTTATTCGAGACAGAATGGACCAGAACCTTAAAATATCTGAGATATTAGGGACCAGACCCTTTATAATATCTAAGATGTTAGGGACAAGACCCTTAAAATATTTGAGATGTTAGGGACCAGACCCTTATTAAATCTTAGATGTTAGGGACCAGACCCTCATAATATCTGTGATGTTAGGGGACAGACCCTTACAATATCTGTGATGTTTTAGATAGAATAGCTTATGGTATACCATAGGGTTTTATGAAAGAAAGTATGTAAGTACGTATGCATGTGTATAAAGTATGTATGAAAGAAGAAATAATAAGTAAGGTATGAATACGTATCTTCGGACACGTATGAGTAAGGATACGAATTTAATGTATGTTAATTGATTATCTAGAACTCACCCAGCGTAGCTGACTTTTAGTATGCACGCAGGTAAATAGATTGAAGGAGCTGGCTTGAGGATGACACACGGTAAGGACTGGAAGACTGGCATCTTGAGGAGAAATGTTATGAACTGTTATGTTATGTTTTAAGACAAGTTAACTTTTGTAAAGACAAGATTCGATGTTTTGTAATGAAATGCATGAAGTTTTAATTATTCCGCGAAAGTTTTAATTAACTTTGATTTTAGAACTGTTTTTATGAGTAAATCCAACACCAAATTAAGGCTAGCAGGAACGGGGCCTTACAGAATGTGAGATCAAGTCTTAACGAATGTACATGATGAAGAATTAATAAAAGAGAGGTGATTGGAATACATGCTAACTAAATGAATGAGCAGAGGACTACATGACTAACGAATGGAGCATGTACACTTAACGAATGTGAGAGAGCATGTTAGAATAACGAGTTAGTTAGTTAGTTAGTTAGTTAAACAAATGAGTGCATGTAGTATAAATAGTGATTAGACAAGTACTAGAGTTGTTCATTCTTACGAGAGACCGTTTGTACCGTTACTCTGTCGAAATTTATATACGAGCTTCAACGAGTTATTATTTACATATCGTCTTCGTACTCGGTTGTTTCCGTTCACCGATTAGTACCGAAACGCACCGAAACATTCACCGTGCATTTTTGGTTTCGTAGATCAATATCGAGTTCATCGATCCTCATCGGGAAATAAAAAGCTTAGTGGCATTTTCCTCGCCAAGATACGGAGATGGTTTAGCACTCATAAAATTCTTGTAGTGAAAGTTGCTCGGGGCAGCTGAAGTAGCAGATCCATTGGAGTTGATACTTTGGATCTGAGTCACAATCTCGGGCGTAGAACAACAAACTCTCAAGTGATTCTAGCAGCCAAACGACGATCATGAGCAACCAGTGGACGACATTGGTTACGACGATGATTTCTTAGATAAGACATTCTGTGGGGACTAAAAGTGAAATTTTATGAGATGATAGGAAAGTTGTGTAAGGGAGTCAATAAGTGACAATGAGGGAATGCAGTAAATTTTGTTAGTGGTGCGTCATGACTTGAGGACGAATCACGAATTAAAATAATGTGAATGATTTTGAGGTAATCAAATAAATAAACAATGTTTATTTCAAATTTAAAAAGAACATGTTATTGGGTTAGGCTTTCCATGGTAGCTTGAGAACCCAGTTTAAATAACGAAGCATATTAAACGAGTTGGACTCCCATGAGCTTTCCATGACAATTTAAATGGCCCAACTAGACAATGCAATATAAACTTTGCGAATTGGGCCTCCCATGAGTGTCCAATAACCGTTTAATGGCCCCGTTAAATAATGCAACTTAAATTTTATGAATTGGGCCTTCCATGAGCGTTCCATGGCATTTTAATGGCCCAATTAAATAAGGAGTAACAAGCAATTGAGTTGGTCATCCCATGAGCGTCACATGGCATTTTAATTGACCCAACTAAATAACAAATTATCAAATCAATGGAGTTGGTCGGCCCATGAGCGTTACATGGCATTTTAACTGACCCAACTAATTATCGAATTAAAAAATTCAAATATGGCAGTTGGAGTATCACGTGAACTACCACAGGTGATACTTCCAACCAAATATCGAATCAAAACGGGTTGAGAAATGGATAGTTAGAGTGTCCCTGGGTTGTCATGGATTTTTTCACCCAACTAGGTATTTAAAATAATTAAAAATAAAATTTTAAAAATTTTCCTGAATTTAGCCACGAACCACCGTGAATTCAGTTTTTTTATAAAAGGAATGTAACTATTTAACCGGTTACATTTAACCGCTTAGTGTTCCAGTCTTATGACATCTTGTTCTGCTTTGGCCAAGAGGCTCGAGTACTATGGTCAGGTTATCCTCCAGGTAAGGAATAGCGTCTTACCTTTGGTTCTTGGAACCGTTTTTCCAAGGCCCAACTCACCATTCTCTCACCCCCTACGGCTACTAACGAACATGTCATACTCCCATGCCCTAAGATAATCTACTATAAATAAAAGATTTGGAAAATATTTTTGAAGGTGAGGCATGGCATCAGAGTTTGTGTGGGTGTAATAAATAAATATAAAATAAATAAGCTAATTATGTTGTAAACAATTAATAAGCACATAAGGCAGTCAGATAAACACGAATGGGGTCCTAAGCATATGTCTGGGACAATTTCTAACGACCTATCTTAAAACATTTGACTATGATACCAATCTGTCACACCCCAGCCTACAGCGGAAATGCCGGGGCGTGAGTTGATTGTTCAGAGCTCAAAGGTACTATCATAAAATAAAATGACAATATCTATTAAGTTAATTATTTCATAAAAGGTGCACACAATTTCCAAACATGACAAATATTTCAAAACAAATAAAAATAATCCCAAACAAAATTTAAATATAAATTGTCTTCAATTATCCCTAAGGTCTTTTCTAAATGTCCATCACTTCAAGCTTCAATTCAAACAAAAACCTGCATATGCATAGAAAATAAATAGAGTTTGTCAACACAAGGTTGAGTGAGATTATCACCAGATTTTGCATGATGTAATAATACAAAAATAAAAGTTATGCCCTTTAACAGGTATTAAACGAATTAACCAGTCAACACCCTTCAATCTCAGAAATTGATTGAAGGTTATTGACTAGGGAATATGCATGAATGATTTTACAGTTCACAACTTACCCAGAAAGTGTATGGATCAACCTAAAAGTGAAGTCAAAGGTTGTTGCAAAGACAAAGTCAAACACCGAAGCTTAAGTCTTCAAGTAAAATGGCCAAAATGAAGAGGAAAATGAGGGGCAGAGGTGGGTGACGGCTAGTAATGATGTAATTAGGGTTTAGGGAAATTGTGACAGGTATAATAGGTGTTGTTTATATAATATATGCAAAACGAACCAAATATGGCTATTTTACTCATTTAAGAAACCGAATAAGGCTTTAATGACTAAATCAACTAAATGAGCAGCCAATATTCATTTTTGAGGGGGTAATGTATATGGGCATGTACTTAGTCTACATTAATTTTCTTGGGGCTTAATTCACGTGATACGATCCATAAATAAGCAATTATGTGCCAAAAACGAACTAAGAAAGTATAACAAACAAATAAATCTGTGCAGGTGCCTCACAGCGGCGCGCGGTGGCTAGGACCACCTGTGGTCACGCGGCGCCCCGGGTCCAAGGGGGAACATTTTTTTTTTTGGCAGTTTAGGTCCTTGTACTTTATAAAAAGGCTATATATTGAATATTTTAGGAATAAATCAAGGATTGAACATCTTTAAGCACTTAAAGGGTACAAAATGAAAATACAAATCTTAAATACTCACAAATTCTTGATATTATTAATGATAGAGATCCGAATAATGTTCGTAACCCAATAAAATGAATACAAATACGAATAAGGAAAAACCAAAATGTTACACAAACCTAACCCAACAAAATACTTACACGGAAACCCCCCCCCCCCTTGTGCAACACGTGCGATTCACCACTCTACTACCATGATGTCTAAATACTTCAAACTGTGATAATTTAGGCCACCCCATCAACTCTTGCCACGTTACTATACATACTTAACACCACACATTTATTTTCACGACCGGTTACTTCATCCCCACCTTTTGCCTTACCTTATGCTCGTACCTCAAACTCGCTTCTATTGTAGAACTCGAGCACACCCGCTATCAGGCTTAACTTGTTTCCGTCATGTGATACCTTACCCCACATTCCTTGTCTACTTAATGTTTATTGCTCTCCGACGTCAATACCTAGTCTTTTCAAACTCATCAACCATGATTGAATTTTAAATAAACAAATTTTTCATGCATATTTTCCGCGTTTTCTCTTTTATAAACACCTTCAACTTGAAATTTCAAATCTTGATTATTTAAAATAGTCAATTAATAAATATATATATTCAAATATACATAAAATATTTTGTTATATGAAGTATATTCATGATAATTTCTCTCCAAAAAGAAATTTCATTCTAACCAATTGGTTATTATTATTATTATTGTTATTATTATTATTACTAATACTACCATTATTATACTTATAATATTTTTCAAGGGTTATTCTTGATATTTTTTCAGGGTTAAAATAAATTTACAAATAAAGTAAAATCTTATACTTCAAACAAGTCCTAAGCCGTAAGGCTATTTTACTACCACTATAAAAGTTTTACCTTCACCCAATCATTTTACATGATGATCCTCTGTAACGTTTTCGTAGGGAGCTGCCCTAACAGAAAAATATTTTACATTAGAAGTTTCTAAGCTTTAGCACTAGCAAAGGATATCTTTATCATGCAAATTATTATTATAATTTTCCTTAAGTTACAAAAGCATCACGTTTTTACAACCGAGTTTTACAAACTTGAATGAATCTCAACGATCACTTATTTTCCTTACTTTACCAACGCCAAGAAGTTTCGGGTTAACTAATCATATAACCGCCCCCATAACTACTTTCATATCACCACCCATCTTCGAGAAGACAAGCATCACAAACTACCCTTTTGTTTTTTTTTCTTTCTTTCTCCTTCGTGTATATTTATATACATCTTTAGTATTCTGTTTAGACATACTCAGAATATCTGATGTATCAAATTCTTTCAAAGACTGTTTACGAAGTTTATGTTGAGTTTGGTTGTTCGTTAATTAGTGAGCTATTTTCATATATTATTCATAGTTGCATTTTCAAATCGGTTTACTTTTGCCATCTCAACTTTGTGGTCTACAACTGATTTCCCATAAACATAATCGTTTAGTGGGAATTGGGACCATGTACATGTTGAGTTTATTATTGTTTGATTAGTTGTTTGGTTCTCTTTCGCACAATGCTTCCTCGAATTACTTTATGATACTTGTTTCATCAAATTGAGACTAATGTCTTACTTTGATCTCGAAGTTTTAATTGTTTACTTTATTATACTTAATCTCAATGTTGCCTTTATCCACATTGATATTTCATTTGAGACTTTAGTGTCATTATTGACTTAAGGAACTTGAGCTATTTTGATATTTGATACTAAAGTTTCGTTTATCTATCTTATTCTCGGACCCAATGCTTTATCGACTTATGTGTTTATATTTTGTTAGCTAAATGCTACATTTATTTACCCTGTTATTCTCGACTACAATATTTCGTTTAATTACAATGATGTTTACGACCTTAATGTTTTCATTCATTATTCTTACTATTTTAAGAACCTCGTTTAATTTGCTTAAACTTCAACGATTTCATTTATTTGGACATAATCACATCCTTGTTCTCAAGGACTTTTTTTTATATATTTTGTTAAATTTTGATTTCTATAGATCATTGTTTTTAATTTCCAAGTTTTCACATAAAAAAATTTATTGTATTTATTGTTTATATCTTAAAACCCACACATTGGGACGGATTATGTGGATCATCCGACGATAAAGGTAATTATGGGTCGACACATAACTATCCAAGTTATCGCATGGAAGACATAATAAGTCCGGTTGTGTGCAATAACTCAAAACCTAGAATGATTTTGAAGGACGGGACAAATACAGTATGATAAGGGCATGGTGGATACGAGCTGGTACGTCCTATATATAAGTGTCATTGCCATATTCTCATTTTGGCATCTTTTGGGCCACCCAAAGATCAACGTTATTGTTTTTATTTAATTACGTATTTGTAAATTTGTTAAAACCTTTTAACAACTCATTGTATTAGTTGTTTTATTTTAAAATTTTATTTTTATTTTAATTTTGGGACGAAATTTCTAAAAGTTGTGAATCCTATAACATTCGTTACTTTTCAAACCCGAAAACCCAACCCATTTTGAATTTTTGGTTTGGTTTACTTTTTTTTCCTTATTTTACCGATATTTTAGCAACAAATCTATATATATATATATATATATATATATATATATATATATATATATATATATCTTAATGTTATTAATTAATTTTCGTTGCACGTTTCTATGCGACAAATCGTTATTTTGGTATCTTTAATTAGTAGTATTGTTAAATCGAACCGTTTCGTCGTTTCATTATATTCGTGTTTGACGTTCATCGCTAATATAATATTCACGAGGATTTAAGTTAATGTTCTTTTGTTTTTATTCATTTTGTTTGATTAACAAACCTCCGAGATGTAGAGTTTTATGTTTAATCGATACGCAACCTATCCGAGTATAATATAACTATCATCCAAGTATTATAACTTATTATTTCGGTTAAAACTCATTTCAATGTTCAAGGTTCAATTCGCAAATTACTTTTAAAATTTGTTTTATAATAACTTGAAAGATCAAGGGCTGAAAATATAACTTTTTTAAATTATAATATAATAAAACAAAAATCCCAAATCACCCCGTCACCCCTTATGTATTTCCGGGCAGCCACCGGCCCTGTTCCGGTGACCAAATATTAGTCCGGCAGCTTCCATAACACCTCAACACGTACGTTATACCTCAATTAAAGGCTTATAATCACCTTAGACCTTAACGCCAAGTCATAAACAACGTCAATAACTGATATTAACGTTAAATAATGAGCATACCCAACTGAAACCCATCGGAATTTTAATAAAAGCTCAATTATGGTCATTTAACAATTAACGTTCCAATTGAACATATAAATAGAACCTATCTTACCATCTAAACTTGCCTGCAACACTCTTTTTAGTCATAACACTCTCCTTAATCACGAATTACTCTGACAAGGTTCGTTTTTCTGGCCAACCCCGTTCAACATCCACCACCCGTCATGTTTCCAAGTAAATAATATATGCATGTTGATCTTCTAATACCAATAAACAAAAGTCCTAACCTAATTCTTTCTACCATAGAACCATTTAGCAGATTTAAGGCTTGTAGGAAGAACATGAACCTTACATATTTGTTTAAATAAACTAGTTTCTCATTCTATAATCAAAAATCTATATGGTCCATCTAGTTAAACTGCTTTAGTGTGAGCCAAGGGACCCAGGTTCTAGGCATTCAGTTTGATTAATTATTTTAAAAACCTTTTTATTTATTAAATAATAATCAAATAAATTATTTAAAAATAAATCATTTTAAGTTAAATCAAATTATAACTTCTCACATAAAAACCGACTTTTTTTTGTTAAAGTTTCAGGAAAACCCCGATTATTATTATATATTAATTATCATTTCATTAATACTCTATTCGCTAACATAATCGTTTTCATGGTAAAAACTAACCCGATAACTTCGATGTCCATAAGTATTAAATGTCCCATATTAATAATAAATCACTAATTAAATACTATTAAAAAAATAAAAATAAAAACGTTAATATATAATTTTTCTTCGTTAACATAGTTATATTTATTTAAGATAAAGTACCCATTTAAAATCCGGGTCTTTTTTATTAGCATTAATTATAAATAATAAACCTCATTACAAATTCGTTAAACTATAGTTCGTTAATTTTTTCATTAAAGTTTAAATATAATATTATAATATAAAATGCTAATAAGAGCTATAATAAAATAATACATATTTGCAACCAATAATTAACTCTTATTATTCCGTTAGCTAGTCTTTGAAATTTCGTATTTCTTTTATTTATAGTTCGAGATGTTCAGTTGCTTCAATTTCGTTATTGTGCTTTCGGATTTATTACAAGTTTGTCTTCGATTTCGAGGTGAGGTTCTCACACCCCCTTTTTAAACGTTTTTATATCTTTGGGGTAGCATATGTATTTTATTCAAAATTCAAAGTATTATGATTTCACTTACAAACTACAATTCACTATATGGACTTGTGTGTTACTTGATTACTTGCTCGAATTTACTTGCACGTGGTAACCTCAATAAGTATGATAATAAGCTTCCCTTTGCACTCAGGATCATTTTGTTATGAGTGGAAAAGGGCCTCATTATACGAGTACGTTGGTTATTACCAACTGAAAAGGACCTTACTTGCTCGTTTATTACTTGTTCATTAATTGTATGGATTTTATGTATTTATATCAAACTGTTTGAACTCACCAACTATTCATATGGATACGTAAAATTCTAACAGAGATTGGATTTCCCAAAAAGAAACCGCTAGGATCATGTGTCACAGCAAAGCTGCAATACAAATTTCAAAAAACCCAGTTCAAACGTGATCATACAAAGCATGTGGACGTTGATAGGCATATCATCAAAGTAAAACTTGAAGCAAGGATTATATAACTATTGTTCGTTCGATCAGAAGACCAATTAGCGGATATATTAACCAAAGCTGTCAATGGAAGGATATTCAACAAATGCCTTGACAAGTTTAACATCGGAAATCCCACTACTCAACTTGAGGGAGAGTGTTAGAAAAAAAAATTTTCATAGATCATTCCTAATTTCTAGCATATGACCGTTGCTAGAGTCAATGGTGTATCCTAACTTATTTAGCTTGATTTTATTTCCTTGTTTAGTTTATTGTTTTCCATGTATTTATTCTTTGTAACCATACAATCAAAAGTACAAAAAAAGGGAGCAATACTTCAATCACATTTTCTATTCTGAATATTACAAATTCAAGAGAACTCAAAACCTATCTCATTTCGGTTCATTTTAAATAAACCATATCTGACCCGTCCCTATTCGTCAATTGATTCACAACATCTGTCACGTCCAGCCTCATGGGCCTAGACGTATGACCAATAGTTTATACATTCTTTTAATTTGAGTTAATATGCAGCGGAATAATGTTTGTTTATTTAAAACAACAAAATATTGATTTAAATGTTATAATATAAAAAAAAGAATCAAACACCATTGATTTGATCACAAAATATTGTTTAAACTTTTTTTCGAACGACCAACAAAAACATGACATTAAACACTAGCAATGCGCTAAATTGTCAAACAAACATTCACCAAAACAAACAACAAAACAAAGATCCTAACATGTTACAAACACTCGCACACCCTTATACCCGAAAAGAGCACCAATCTTACAACGAGGGCCTCCATTTTCTTCCTCTATTTTTAATCCAAATAAACCCATTACCTTAATTTCCTCCACCAATCTTGAGATTGAATCGAAGTCCTCGAATGGACTAACGCGCTTCTCTTTTTTCACAAACACCATTTCGCGATTAAGCATATAGCTTGGAACACTTTTTGTAAATACGTTATTACGAGCCAAGACCTAGTCGCAAATCGATACGTTAAGTCGTGTTCATTCAATACGTTAATGGAGATCAATACATTAAGCCTGGAGAGAATCCGGCATGGTAACGTTACAATACATAAATATGGCACAGATCTCTATGCATTTCACTATGGAAGGCCTATTTATAGGCTGGTCTCATTCGTTAGAACTGTAGTAACGAATGAGACCTCTCATTCATTAACAAGGTTAACGAATAAGGTCTTTCCATAGCCCTATTCGCTAAACACCCTTAGCGAATGGGTATACATTAACAAATGAGCCTCCATTCGTTACACTATAGTAACGAATGGGCTCTTACATTAACGAATATGTCTAGTCTTTAACGAATGAGGCCCATTCGCTAAACATCCTTAGCGAATGTGTCTTTATACATTAAGTGTAAAGACTAAACTAGCCCTAGCCTATTCAAACAGCTGCGGACACCAAATCCGTGCACTTACAGACTCCCCATTTTCCGTAGCTGTCGAATGCTTTCCAATACTTTAGCATCCAATACTTTAGTCTTCAATACTTTAGAGACCAATACTTTAGTCTTCAATATTTTAGCGTCCATTACTTTAACGACGAATACGTTAAAGTCGAATACTTTAACCGTGAATACTTTAAGTGCATATCATTAGCCATACAACCAACCTCCCCCTTGGTTGATGATTCTCGGGCTTGTGCAAACAGACAAAATATAACTCTTTGTAAGCAGACCAACAACTTGTAGCGACTCGTATCAGATCTCCCCCTCAAAGAAGCATTTCCAGGTGATCATTTCGATCATCCAATTGGCATATGATATGGTCGATCAAACGAATCAATTAGCAACAAGTCATCGGCTATCTGTCGCACCGGTAAAGTACAAATGTCTTTATGTTTAACCTCGTCACACATCTTCATGAACAACCCGATCATTCCACATCTTTCACATCGGTCTTCACTCTCTCAATAACGTCTATCCCAAAATATAACTCTTTGAAGCTCTTCGGCAACCAATACGCTTGGATGCACTACTGCTTTGGGCATATGATTCAGAGTTCCAACCTTCGTTAATCAACATTGAACAATCACATTCTTCAATCAGATGACAAGACTCGTATATTCCTCAACAAGATCAACCCATTCAAGAATTGTCCCCCACAACAGAAGCAATTCGCCGAATACTCGTAGCCAACATTGTCAGGATCAAAGTCCCTCAGAAAGAAGTAATCGGACAGACACTCGTATCCCACATAGTCAGGTTTCAATCTCGAACAAATCAATCAATAATTGAAGAACAAACACAGTCTTGAACTCGGTCAAACATAGCTTTACAATCACAAATTACCACCCGAATTGCAGTAATTTTTCAAGAAATCCTTGCAAACGTAGAAAGATACCAATCGAATAACCTCTTTGAAATTTTTATCTCCCCCATTTCTTGACAAATTAGGCAAGGTCTTGAACAATTTTTCGAAAATCTTCAATAAAGTTCTCGTTAACTTAATCGGTTACTCCACCTCGGCCCCTCGATATGCGTGAAAAGTCGGTCGAAAAATATGTCACCAAATTTTGTCAGAAGAGTATCCCGCATATTTAGAATATCCCCAAAAAATTTCGTTTAAGAAAATTTTCTGAAAATACTCTTTTTTTTTAACGTTACCCTGGTCTCTTTCGCTACTACAGTAGCACATTCGTCCAGCATCTATCCACATTCGTTACTCACGAACGAATGACTTACATTCGTTATAAATAACCACACTTCCACATTCGTTAAATCTTGAATGAATAGGAACACATTCGTTAACTCACATTCGTTATGGAACTGACGGATGTCAGAAAAAAAAATAACGAATGAGTATATATGACGAATGAGTCCATCTCCGTAACGAATCAGCACATAACGAATGAAGTTCACATTCGTTTAACCTTTTAAAGAATGAGCTCATTCGTTAAAAATCCGTAACGAATGAGTTTAAATTTAACGAAGGAGCCGTTTGAGTGGTTACTGTAGCCGGAAAACCGATCTTCACCGGAAAAAAACAGTTACAGTGGCCGAAGTCTTCAAGCTCATCCATGGTGGATTCATCAAATCTTCATCAAATTACCACCAGATTATACTATTATGCTCGCTTTTGTATCAGGAACTTGATTCAATCTCCAATTTTATCAATAATATATTAAATCGTTGTCAATTCAGATCTGTCATTGAAAGCTTCAACCAAGGTCATCAATGGCGGATCAATCAATTCACCATAATTAAACACCAAATTGATAACGAAGCTTTGGATTTGATCCAGAAGTATGAATATAACATCAATTTCATGATTCATCCATGAAATCATTGCAAATCAGATCATACAGTTACCGGACCTTGAAGAACACGAAGAACACGTATCACGAGCAACCTCCTGCTCTGATACCAGATGTAAATACGTTATTACGAGCCAAGACCTAGTCGCAAATCGATACGTTAAGTCGTGTTCATTCAATACGTTAATGGAGATCAATACATTAAGCCTGGAGAGAACCCGGCATGGTAACGTTACAATACATAAATATGGCACTGATCTCTTTGCATTTCACTATGGAAGGCCTATTTATAGGCTGGTCTCATTCGTTAGAACTGTAGTAACGAATGAGACCTCTCATTCGTTAACAAGGTTAACGAATAAGGTCTTTCCATAGCCCCATTCGCTAAACACCCTTAGCGAATAGGTATACATTAACGAATGAGCCTCCATTCGTTGCACTATAGTAACGAATGGGCTCTTACATTAACGAATATGTCTAGTCTCTAACGAATGGGGCCCATTCGCTAAACATCCTTAGCGAATGTGTCTTTATACATTAAGTATAAAGACTAAACTAGCCCTATCCTATTCGAACAGCTGCGAACACCAAGTCCGTGCACTTACACTTTTGCCATCTCCTTTGGTAATGTGTGACATTTGTCAAATTTTCGGTTTATAAATTATTGAATTCGTTAGATATACCTGATTATAACCAGATTCCGCATTTAATAAAATCAGTGTATTACTATTTTTATTTCTTGCCTTTGCTTTATTTTGAACTATCAAATTTGTGCAAATAGCACCCTTACCTTAAGTTTGTACCACGTTTGATCATCCAACATTAGACCAAGGACCTAGCTGTAAATTATTTCAATATTTCTTCTTACTCCCCTTTTCCCTCACGTCGGCGATAGGTACCCCCCCCCCCCCTTCCAATTTGTTACGTGAAATTAGCCAAAAAGCATGAGAATAGATATCATAAAATCCTTAATTTGTTTAAAACATCATTTATCTTGGAATATGACAGTTCATTGATTCAAATATTCGATCTTATCAAACCACGGTTAACTCGACCTCGTTACGCTATATATACACATCCATAAAAAAATTAACGAGACCACACAATCCTCACGGCAACGCTAACCTATCCCCTAAGTCAATTTCACCACTGAAACCTTTTAAGATCAAGATTGAGTTCATGTTCTTGGCCGAAACCCTCACCCATCGTTCACTTTCAATTCAGAACATTATCAGGTAATTGAATTGTAGTTCTTGATCGGAATAGAACAAGGATCAAAAGCCCTAAGTCAATTTCTACTGACAGAAGACAATTGATCCTTAATTGAGATTAAAATAAAATTAGGGTTTTATCAATTTTGGAGTTTCTAACACAATATGTTTATCAATTTATGTTTCCATCATGTAACAAAGTTATGATGTTGGCCTGATGGCCAGTGCATGTTTTGTTAAAGCTGTGAACCATCCCGTGGTGCGAGTTTGTAACACACCGGCTTAAGCAGAAACGCCCGAGTGTGACGTACAGATTGTTCAAACACACGTGGCACTACTAAGTGACCATAATATCATTAATTCGTTTAAAGAAACATAAGTACACAAGTTTCAAGAAAATAATCAATCATGTCCAAACAAAATCAAATAATTGTAACAACTTCGTTTATTTCTTTAATATTAAACTAGCGTCTTCCTTTGGCAATCAACCTCTGATCACAGCACATGTAGCATGCATATAAAATAGCAGTCAACTACAAGTAGTTTGTGAGAATCATCACAGTTTGATATAATAATAAAAATCATACAATTATATGAGTCGTGTAATCAACGCAAGTAAGTCCTTTCCAATTGGTAACAACCAACGTACTCGGGATTACGCACAAAGCACGCAAGGTCCTTTCTAGTTGAGGCCGATCAACGTACTCGGATAACACAACGCACATAAGGTCATTTCCAGTTGGGGACAGCCAATGTACTCGGATAATAGCAAAACACATGCAAGGTCCTTTCCAGTTGGGGACAACCAACGTACTTGGATAATAACACAACGCACATAAGCAAGTAAACACACAAGTCCATAATGCGAATTGTAATTTGAATAAGTAGCAATAGAAATCGTTTAAATAGGATATGCATACTAACCCCAAAGTATAAAAACATTTAAAAAGGGGGTGTGAGAAACGCACCTTGAAATCGGAGGTACGCGTGTAATAAAGCAGAAACCACAATAACGAAATCAAAACAACCGAACTTCGCAAACTATAATTGAAAATAAAACAAAATCTAACTATCGGGATTGATGAAGTTAAAACAATAATTAGATAAAGAAATTTTAACTATATTATATTTGAGTATAACGAAATTTTGACGATGTTTATTATATAAATTATAATTTTAACACTAATATGAGATTTACGATATTGTAATGTATGTTTTAAATGGGAATTATATCTCGAGGACTAATTATGTTACCGAATTAAAAACTAACGAATTTTAACTCCAAAGAATTAAGGTTAACGAATTAAAGCTAACGAACTAATTAATATTAACAGATTTACGATTAACGAAATATAAGCTAACGTTTATAATATTTACATATTATTTCAACTAGTAACTTATACGAAAATTATTATTTTATTTACCGGTTTTAAAATATAACTTTATTTCCGAATATCACTATGTTAGCGTATTAACGAAAAAAGTTAACGCCATGGAATTATAATATAATATTTAACGAGTTTTACGAAACTTTAACGGACATGAAAAGAAATGTCGTTTTTTGAAAGAAATTGATAAAAAATAATTTATTATTAATTTATTTACTTTAAAAAATTTTATTTGTTTTAATGATTTTTAATATATTAAGCTGATTTTTACTAATAAGTAAAGGGATGAAAAAAATTAATATTAAAACATGCTATGACCCAGGTTTGAACTCGGGTCCATGATTTAACATGATGGTGCTAGACCATTTGGTTTGTTTGTTTACAAACAGAAACAGAATGTATAAATATATTGATAATCTAGTTCATCTTCAACATTAAGCCCTAAGGTTCAATTCAAGAAAACCAGACCATGATTGCTTAATTGATGTTGGGGGTTTTATTAATCACTGAATAACTAAGCAAAACCATATATTACTTACTTGATATCGTTGTGATTTGACAGAGAACTATGGATGGCCGGAAAACGGACTGTGGTGGATTAATTTATGATTATAGAGGGTGTTTGAGATGAAAAAGATTATTGTAGCATAATCCTTATACTATGATATCAGTTCAATAATGAGCTAGCAAAGAATCAAGATCAAGATCAGAAACATATTTGAAACTTGAATTCCTTTGACGATTACTCAATTTTAGTTTTGGATTTATTGTTGGTGGCATCATCCTTATCCTCATCCTCACTGGTTAGATCTTACGCCATCTTAATAGCTTGACCTAATGTCATCATGAACGGATTATTATTATTTATTATTGTTGCAATTTAATTGTTGTGGTTACGTTTCCGCATAAGAATTGTTTTTGTTTATTATATAAATTAAATTATGTTTTTGCTCACCAACCATGTGTTACCAAATTATTTTTATACATGTTGCAGGTATTATTATGAGATATGTGATGAGATAGGTGAAGATGAAGCAGGTAGTTAGGATACCTTTAGGCTATCAAGAAAATAAACAATATTTATTTGAATTTGTTTTATTTTGGTAATGTTTTGATTTGAATATTTTGATGTACAATGGTTGTTTGAAATAAAATAATTAGATAATGTCACTTAAATATTTATAGTGTCTTGTGAGCTACTGTGCAATCAGTTGCGCCCCGATATTTCCATTGTAGATTGGGGTATGGCATAATGAAGCGGATTTATATAGCTCCAACACATCTCTAAAACTAAATAAGAAGATTTAAGGTAGCTTACACCATTGGGCAATAATGCTCCACATGATTTGAGCAAGATCACACGAAACAAATAGATTTTCAACCGATCCTCCACCTATCCACAAATTGGTCAAATAGACGAACTAACTGGAATATTCCTTTTTACCAAAGCGTCAAAAGTTAGTAACCAACTCAGAGCCGCGTGCCATGAAACAAAACCAACCTTCCTCGGCACCAACCTATTCCAATCAAAAATGAAATCCATGACATGAGGTGAGGTCATCAGAAGCTTTTCCTTTACCTCTTTAAATAAAATATCCGAGCAATCAGATTTGTTCATCCCTAAATATATAGTTATTAAATAATTAAAAGAATAACAGTTACTGTTGATCTATTATTTTCAATCGTATAGTATAAATTGGATGTGGCTCAATGGTAGAGCACTCACGTTACTGGTGAGAGGTAGGGGGGTCAAACCTCAGTATCACCAATTTATATGGGAGATATGAGGGATGACCCTGGCTTGCCAGGGTTCGAGTCCTGATCTCGCCCGGTTTTACCAGCTCCTCGTTGTTCGTGCCGTTTGGCGGGCGTGGGGGTTAGGTTTTATCCGGGGAATCCCTCAATAGGTGGACCGCTAGAGGTTCCGTCCGTCCGAACTCGTGGCCGGCTTGGGCTACCTTTAGCCAGTGGGGGCCGCGTACGAAGTACCCGGCCACTACTACACAAACAAGTATTAGCTATGGATTTTTTGCCACGGAAAGAATTGGTCGCAAATTTTGCTATGAAGTAGCTACGGATTAGCTAGGGACACATTTTGCTATGATTTAGCTACGCATATTCCGTGGCAAAAAAAGTTCCTAGCAAAATCCGTAGCAAACTTGAAAAAACAAGTACAACAAATCTGAATTCATAAAATCGGTAGCAAAGTACGTATCAAAATCATGAATACATATATTGAGAAATTCATAGAAACATGTATAGTAAAATCTGTAACAAAGCCCGTATTAAACTTGAGGAAATAAATATATCAACAAGGATTTAAATAAAATTCGTTGAAAAATCCATAGCAAAGAAGATAGATTTTAAAACTAATTTGGTGAAATCCGTAACAAACTTTGTAGCTATATCGTGAATTCAAATATTTATTTTTTTTAATAAAATTCGTAGCAAATCAATAAACAACTACATAAAAACTAATTAATTTAATAATTCCGTAGAAAAATCTATAGCAATATTGGAAAACATTTAAAAATAACTATAATAAGTTAGTAACCGGACAGACCCTAGACTGGTAGGACATGCTAGATCGGTTGGACCGGATTTAAGAAGTGGTATAATTGATTTAATAATTTATGAGCATGTTAATTTAATAGAATCGATTGTGGGTAATTGTTGATATATAAAATCAAATGCAACATCTTATTATCTTATAATACCTAAAATGACTAATCATAAGGCCTATAAAGTCCATTTTATCTCCTTTTAAGGAAATATGACACTCAAAATCCAATATGACTAATTAAGATTTGCATTATTGTAACTCATTAGGATGATCTATGTTGGTGAAAGTGAATTTGGCTAATCAATGTATTAATTGGTCAAACAATAACAATTTTGGTTATTCGAGACTACAGATGACCATCATTTATCAAATCTATCACGTTAAAACCTAATATGACCTAATACAACAACTTATGATACACTAAGTGATATGATGAATTTGAAGGCTTCATAAGCCTCAAAACACGTATGACCCGTTATAATTAATTACTATCTATCCTGGTCAATAAAAGTCAAACTTGGTCAAATTTTTGACATAATAAGGATTGTTTTGCTCCCACCAATAGCAATTATGACTCTTAAGATCCAACATCACTTTTTTGGACATGTAAGACTCACTAAAATTCATTGCGGCATGTATTGTCAGCCATAGTTAAACTTTCTCATTAAGATAAAAACTGATCAAACAAGGTCGATCTTGATCATTTGAGGTTAATCATATGAACAAACTTCACCAAGTTTAACGTATTAAAAGGAAATACGACTTAATAAGGCCAACAAGCCCCATTAAGAGTTATGATGATTCTTAAGGTTCAAAATATAACACATTAAGGCGTGTGCAACCCATTTAAACTTAGTAAAATCAAACTTGGTCACTCATGGTTAATCACATACTTCATTACATCTAACACATTGTAACTTGATATAACGTAATTAGGCTTGGCATTTCCCGTTAAGAGTTATCATGACTCTAAAATACATTATGCAATTATACGGTTTCCATGTATTTGTAGCTAGGTTAAGATTGAAACTTCAATTATTTTTCTAACTACATGTTTTAACCAAAAAAATATTGTGCATTTATATTTTATTTTTATGTTTATAAAAGTTTGTTAATAACTCTTATAGAAACTTCTATTTTATAATAATTCGTATGTTAAGCCCACTATTTTTCAAAGAATATTTAAAAACCTATTATTAACAAAAATTTCAAATTATTAAAATGTGGCTGATAAATACAATCTCCCACCAAAACCCCCGCTCAGTTTTTCTAAAAAAGTCAGTTTCCCCCACTTCGGTGTCCTCCAAATTATATTCCTCACTTACCAAAATCGTGTCTTGAAGCGATTACAGAGATTTCATTCGATTTCACAATATCGAAGACCGCTAAAGGCCAGGGTGAAGTGCTATGCCGGTTAAGCCGCGACTTGAATCTCGGTCCCGCCACATGAAATCCATGGTTTGATTCTGATTGTCTGGATGATGAATCACCTTCCGGTAGCAGCTCCTACCCTCATTTAATCGATATTTCTTCTCCCCAATATAAACATTTCAAGAGTTTGTGGTCAATGTTCTATTGTGGATTTTTTGTGGGGTCCTATTGTTCAAAATAACGAGTTTTAAGCGATTTTGTTTCTTGAAATTCAATGTTTGCAGGTTATATCTGCTTTCAAAGTTGTGGAAGTGAATCCACTTAGTAAGAAGGAAACAAATGGTCTAATTAAAGCTTGAATTAAGATGAATTATATGCTACTTTTACATCTAAGTTAACCAACTTTTTATTGCTCTAATCGTTCACATGTCTTTATGTATATAGTTTATGTATTACTTATAGGTGTAACGTGGCTGAAGAAGTAAACAATGGAGTTAAAACAAGATCGAAGAAGAAAAGAAATTGTAGAGAAACATTTTGCTGTTGAATTAGAAAAGTGAAGAAAATACTAGGCTAAACCCTTTTATTGAAAGATACTTCAATTGTTATGCACATGTTGCCATAAAACTTCCCACTATGTTAAGCATATGAGTTTATCAATGTAAATATCATAATTGGAGACTTGATGTATTGTTTTTGAATAATTTGAATCTGTATTGTGTTATGTTTGTGCACGTTTGATATATATTATTTTATTTGTTTGGATATTTGTTCTTGATACTATTTGTATCTATTTAATTGAATATGAATTATAGAAAACAATTTGAAAATAATATGAAATAATATCCTTACAAAATTCATAGCTAGACTCATAGCAAAAATCTACAACATAATTGGTAGCAAAAACCGTAGCAAAATGTCCATAACCAACTGTAAAAAAATCGATAACTAAAATCTGTAAAAAAATCATATCCATAGCTAAAAATCCCTAGCAAAGTTTTGTAGCTAAAAATCCGTAGCTACTAACATGTAGCCAAATCGGTGGCGAAATTTTTCCTAGCAAATTTTGTATCTAGAATAGTAACGTCTCTTTTTGTAGCAAAAACCGTTGCAAAATATGATTTCGTAGCTAAATTCCATAGCAAGTAAATTAGCTACGAGACTTGTACCTACAAACCAAATTCGTAGCAAAATGGGTGTTAGCTACGGAATTGCTACAAATTTGGCCATAACAAATACCTGTTTTTGTTGTAGCAGGCGTTACTTAGTTGGTGGTTCAAAAAAAAAATTCAATCGTATAGTAGTGCCCACTGCCCAGTTGCCCACAAGGCTTCAATTCTATTGGCATAACTTGCTTTGGAAACATTTAATTATTTCTTCTGGATTTTTGAATCAAAATCCACTAAAATCCGTGTGAACTACAATAGTGCAAAGACGAAAAGTCTTAAAGCATCTAATATCTTTTTGAGTAATTGCGCAATTTTTTAAATATAATATGTGTTAAAATCTTGCCCAGAATTAATAGTTGGTTTTATTTTTTTTAACAATTCGAAAATGTCTCCGTCTTCCAATGCTTACTTGATATAAAATAAATAGATAGCTTCCTTTCATTCATTCAGAATCTTGGGTTCAAGCTCTATATATAAATCTTCAAACACCAGGAATTATGTTCTTAAAAACAGTCTTGCATCTTGTTGTTCTTATACAAATGAATGTTGTTCTTTTTAGTTCGAGTCTTCCTTCAGATGATCGTGTTGCATTATTGAAAATCAAATCCGAGATTAAAGATGACCCTCAAGGTGTTTTCAGATCGTGGAATGATTCTCTTCCTTTTTGTACGTGGCAAGGAGTGACATGCGATCGTCGAAACCAAAGAGTTACAAGCTTAAATCTAACAAGCAAAGGTTTAGCAGGTTCCTTATCTCCGTTTCTTGGAAACCTCAGCTTCATCAGGTACATCATCTTAGATGACAACAGGCTTTATGGTGGTATCCCACATGAAATAAGTCGTTTATCACGATTACAAGAGCTTTCCCTTCCCATGAACCTTTTTAGCAGAGAAATCCCAGCCAACTTATCAAGTTGCTCTAACCTACGGTTACTCGACATATTTTCAAATAAACTGTTTGGGAAAATTCCAAATATTTTCAGTTCTATCCAGATGATGAGAACGTTACACCTAACAAAAAATAATTTCACGGGTGGGATTCCACCATCCATTGGCAATCTCACCAATCTTGAACACCTCTATATCGCTGAAACTCTGTTAGGAGGGAGCATTCCTAGTTCCTTCAATCAGTTGAAAGAACTAAGAGAATTAGGCCTTGGAGGAAATGGCCTCACGGGAGTTTTTCCAATGTTTTTCTACAATCTTTCCAAATTAGAAGTGTTAAACATCCCAGTCAACCAACTGCATGGCATTCTACCCACAAACTTATGTTTGAGCCAACCTCATCTCAAAATACTAGAAATAGATATTAATCACTTCAGTGGGTTCCTTTCACCCTCTATATCAAACTGTTCAGAGTTGGAAAGTTTTGATGTTTCTATTAATGATTTTAAGGGGAGACTCAAGATTGATTTTGGACAGCTGTATAAACTTCAGCGTTTGGTTCTTGATAAAAATAACTTCGAAAGCAACCCTGCTGATTGCAAAAATCTCTTTGATTCTTTGTCCAACTGTAGCAATTTAGAGACTTTGGAACTTGCTGAAACCCGATTAGCAGGGGTGTTACCAAATTCGCTTGGGAACTTCTCATCTAAACTGAAATACATGGGGCTTTTTGGGAATCGTATCTCAGGCAACCTCCCGTCATCTATAGGCAAATTTGTTTGGGCTGACTGTGATTAATCTAGCACAAAACAACTTCACAGGCGTGATTCCTGAAAGCATAGGAAAGCTACGAAACATGGAACGTATATCTTTTCGCTTTAATGCTTTTTCTGGGATTATTCCACCATCTATAGGAAACTTGTCGTCTTTAACAGAAGTAGCATTGGGTGCAAACAAATTGGAAGGCACTATACCATCAACTTTAATCAATTGCAAAAGGTTGATAGGTCTTGATCTTCATGGAAACAACATCAGAGGAAGTGTACCTAAAGAAATATTCCAAATGCCTTCACTTTCCATTTTTCTAGATCTGAGTCAAAACAATCTGTCTGGAGTTCTTCCACAAGAGATTGGCAACCTGAAGATGTTAGGATATCTTGATCTATCCAACAATCGTTTATCATGTGAACTTCCAAGTAGTTTTAGTAGTTGCATCAGCCTTCAAGAACTATATCTTTCGAGCAATTTCTTCCATGGGTCAATGCCAAAGGCATTGTGTTTCATGAGAGGCCTAGAATATGTTAGCGTGTCCCAAAATAACTTTTCCGGGCCTATTCCAACATATTTTCAAGAACTGGATTTGAAGCATCTAGATCTATCATATAATAACTTTGAGGGAGAGGTGCCTGTTAAAGGTGTTTTCGCCAACACAAGTATGGTGTCAATCATTGGGAACCGGCTTTGCGCTGGCATACCTGAGCTTCACCTACCCAAATGCACAACCAACAACGCCAAAAGAACTACTAGAAAGCTTTCTGTTCGTGTTGTTGTAGCGATCTCACTATCTTTCACTCTTGCATGTTTGGCTCTAGTGTCATTTCTCTTGTTTTATTGTTGTGTTAAAAGGAATACAGATAAACCATTAGATATAATATCAACTGAATCTTTTGAGAAGATATCATATGGAAGACTTTTTAAGGCAACTGGAGGGTTCTCTCTAGAAAATCTTATCGGGACAGGTAGCTTTGCTTCGGTCTATAGAGGAGTTCTTGATGAAAATGGTTTCACTGTGGCAATAAAAGTACTGAACCTTAATCTCCGAGGAGGTTTAAGGAGTTTTATAGCCGAGTGTGATGCCTTGAAAAATATCCGTCATCGCAACTTGGTGAAGGTCATAACTTCTTGCTCAAGTATCGACTTCCAAGGCAATGATTTCAAAGCTTTAGTTTATGATTTCAAGTCAAATGGGAGTTTGGAGAGTTGGCTGCATTCAGCGCACCAGATGTTATCTCTTGCTCAAAGAATCAGCATTATCAAGGATGTGACTTGTGCTATTGATTATCTACATTGTCGGTGTGGAAACATAGTTGTTCATTGTGATTTGAAGCCAAGTAACATTTTATTGAACATTGATTTGGTCGCACATGTAGGAGATTTTGGGCTTGCCAAAATTCTTTCCCTTGAAGGAGTTCCTAATGCAAACGATAATAGCTCAAGTGTATTCAGAGGAACTATTGGGTATGCACCTCCTGGTAAGCTAATGAACACTAGTCTATTTTAATGTTCTCTTTAAGTCTATACTAAGCTATATTATTAACTCTTGTTTCAGAATATGGACTTGGAAGTGAAGTCTCAACTAGTGGTGACATGTATAGCTATGGAATCCTGTTGTTGGAGATGATGACAGGGAAGAAACCTGTTGATCCAATGTTCGAAGGTCTAACTTTGCATTCCTATGCTAGGAATGCCTTGGCTGATGGTTCTGTTTATCAAATTCTGGATCCGGTGCTTCTAAATGAGGATGTTGATGAAAAGAGTTTGATTTCGATAGTGAAAATTGGGGTGCAATGCTCTTCCGAGTCTCCACAAGATCGAATAGATATCGAGACCGTTGTTCACGAGCTCTTCTAAATAAAAGTTGCAACTAGATCTAGATTTGTGAAAGGTCCACACATCAAGTTCTGCAATCCCCAAAAAGCTAGTATGTGATTGTGTTATAATGTTTGTTTATAAGTGTGTTCTTATGTCTATGATGATATTCGTACGACTGTAATATTGATGCTTACTGAAACGTATTGCCGCTAGTAATTGTTCATGTTCGTAAGAGTAATAATATATGTTTTTCAATAAAATATTTAGGTAAGCTAGTAGTAACTAACAAATATAAGTTAGCCAAAATCGAGCTTTCGCCATAGAGTTTAAACGCTCTGAGTTTGAGGCGCCAGTGTAATCCATTTCCCTTTCATGATCGTTTTAAAACAATTTTATGATGTCCATCATAATTGTTCACAAATTTATAAATTCTGAAAGTAGACTATTAAACTTAAAAAAAAATATTTTTAAGCATGCATCATTGATTGCCTTTTATAAATTCTTATATCTTTTTTTCGGTTAACATGTTAGATCGACATCGGTTGATGAATTAAGCATGCATCATTGATAGCCTTTTAGGCACCGATAATGCATGCGGGTGTCAGTTTGGCGTCGGTAAGGCGTCCGACACTCGTAACGCGTCTGATGCCAATTACACGTGTGATGCTGGTAACGCGTCCTGGTAACAGTGATGCTGGTTAACGCGCCAACATCGATAAAGATCATTTAGTAAAATTAAGGGTTCTTAAAAAAACACATTTCCTTAAATTATTTAAGAAAATTGAATTTTATTAATCCCATTTTATTAATCCCACCTTTTCAGGCTGCCCAATAATAATCTCGCCTAGAAAGTTGTTACCATCGGCCCTTACCGTTCACACTATTTGTTTTTAAACATACTAACACACACTTGAGAATAGAAGGGAAACTGGAGTAATTGTTGTAGTTTATTTAACAATCGGAATGCCCCTGCTTGAGACTTCAACCACTTGTTTAACTACTTCACTACAGTTAACAACCATAGCTTCGTTTTTAAACTACCGAAACATCAAATTCAAATAATAATGAATAACCCAACAAGACGGGTATAAAAAAGAACATTGATTGAAAAATACATGCATAGGGGCACGCTCATCTCATGTCTGAACCATTACTGTTTTGAGAACTATAAGAACCGCATAAATGCATAATGCACTTACACAACTGTGTTCATTTTAACTTTGTAAATGGTTGTTTGTTAATCAGTTGTGTCATTTTGTTGTAAAACACTTGGGATAACAGAGTTGAAATTACCTTACTACAACCACATAGCGATTAGCATGGAGATGTATATATGAAGCCATCACTGCACACAAATTAAAAATAAATAGAAGATGCAGCAAACAAGCATCAAATACTATAGCAGGTTAAGCAATGTGGCAGTACATAATACAACCAACCACTTGTTTCAAAACTAACTACAAAGACCTCACGTTCATTTCTCATTCTATAGAACCTCTTGTTTATCATCTACTCCCTGCGTAATCATAAAAGCTTGTTAGTGTGGATAATCAAATTTACAAAAATGTGGCAAGTTATTCTAATATTATCGATGAATAACAAACATTTTATATTTGGTTTTTGGATGTTAAGACACATGGATTAACACATAGTGCACAAATCACAAATGACATGTCAAATGTTAATGTTAACCATTGTGCTTCAGCAACCACCAATTATAAGACAGCCTTAAAAACAGTTTCTCATATGATTCACCACATGTTCTAAATGGTGTCCTGTTAATTTTTTAACTGAGATGTGGAATGAGTCAAATTTCCTTGAACTAGCAGCAACTTACAAAACTGCCAACTGACATCCATATTGAAAATAGAACATTTTCATTTAGTATACGCATCTCATTTAGGTTGTGTACATTGTACAAAAGTGTTGTTAAGCGGGCATACGTTTTAATAATCAAAATATAAGGTCTTGATAGTTTTACATTTGCACCCATCTTAATTATTCATATTTGATTTGAGACAAACAAATATCAGTTCATCCAATAAGATTTTGGATTACTATATTCAACTCTTCTCAATTAATTAAAAAAACAACCATCAAACTGGAACTGTGGAAAAATAAACTTGTGATGTAAAACCAAAAGTTGATTATAACATATTAACATGACAATTAGCAAGCTAAAAGAGTTGACATCACTGAAAATGATAAATAAATTCTTCAATAACTTCTACGACAGAGTTTTTTTTTTTTTTTCCTTTTGAACGATCATCCGCCAGATAGAAAGTTGAATACATTAAGATTTCTCATATTATGACAGTTAGCAGAAATGACTTCTATATCTAAACGTATTCTCAACTTGGGAATAGAATTTGAAATTACAGTTTCCAGAAACAAATATAGATAGATCCGACGAAAACGGAGAAAGCTATATACAAAGTATAACTTTATTTCACCACTTATTTTAAAACACAAGTAAGAAAGAAGATTGTAAAACATTCTCAACAGCCAACATGAAAAAGATTTCAAATATAGTACGAATCAGCAACAATTTTTTCACCTGTCTGAATATGGTGAGCTATAGACATATGAGGTGTCCTCAAAACCTTAAGAAAAATCAAAACTTCTTACTAAGTCATTTCATCAGACGTTTGCTAAACATCTAGCAACTGTTTGATGAAATGTCTCGGTGTGAGATTTTGATTCAACTTTAAATTTTGAAGACATATCTATTGCTGACCCTGTTCACACAGGTGAATAACTTAGTGCTGACTCAAATCATATCTAGTTGGTAGTTGAGCATGTTTTATCATCTTCTTTTCTTACTCGTGCTCCAAAATAAGCGCTTAACTTAAAATGATGCACATTACATTTAGCTTTCCCCCTTTTTGTTGGATCTATTTTTGTCTTTAGAAATAAGAATTTCAATTTCTATTCCCAATCTGAGAATATGCTTGTTTATCAGGCAGATGATTATTATTAGCAGATGTTATTGAAAAATTTATTTATCATGCTCAGTGATGTTTAGAACCAAGAAGTAGCCTAGGATTAGTCACATCCAGTTGATAAGCAATTGCTGATTCGCACGTAACATCTATTAGATGGCTTGTTTTAATAACTAGTTAAGTACATCCGTTACAGGGGATTAATCGTTAACAACTGATTTATGAAGTTTTTGGGATCATAGCTGCTATCTTAAGCATATGCAGATATAATAGAAAGGAAGAAATCATAAAAAAATTACTTTTAATGCTAATCTCTTAAGCATATGCAGACATATTATGTTAATTTTATCATAATTTCAATCAATTTCTTGTACTTCTCATTGTGAGAAGGCAGAGATGCTGTGTATACGCACGTATCAGTTATCAAACATATATTACCAAGCAGAATTAAAGAACTAAACTTACCACTTGATGATCGAACCAAACAGAAAATGCTGCATAATTGGAACCTTCTCCATGACCTCCACTTTATACATCTTCAACAACCCACTATTCACCTTCTTCCAATTCGGCACACCACTAATATCATCCAACATCGGCGAATGCTCCGCAAACGGTCCCTTCTTAACCTTCTTCACAAACGCAATACACTGCAGATACAAATACTCATTCGAAAAATTATCCAGTATATCCTCGTTATGAATCGACTTCGGCTTCATATACCTGTGATCAATCAACTGCGAAGCCCCAAATATAAACGGCAGGAAATGATAGTCATCCAGTCCCCAAACCCCATGCGATCCCGCAGGCTCCAACGAGTAAACCAGCTGCAGTTTCCTCATAAGATCCAAATACTTGACAAAAACCCTAGCAACAACAGCTTGATAATCCTGTTCTGTAATCACTCCCAACCTAGTTAAACAATACAACCAGGCGGCGAAATTCGTCTCGTGGCCGGTCCCGTAGTCGATTCGGCTCGAATTCCCAAAGCTATCGGTGAAGTAGGGGGTTAATTCGACGGTAGCGGAACTGAGATCGTGTGGGAGGAACTGGAGCATGAATTGATCAGCGTTTTCGGTCATACGAGCATGCCAATCGCGATACGCGAGGTTGCCGTAACGAGAGGACTGCGGGAGAGGTGGAATTTGATCAACGGATTGAGTTAGGGTTTGGAGGATGGAGACGATGGAGGCGGTGGCATTGGAGACGTGGCAGGGATCGGATAGCTTGTGGCCGCGGATGGATTCGGATAAGGAGACGATAAACCCTAGGTAGTTTTTGGCAGTGGAGGAGTTTTTGAATTGGCGGATGTGGTCGTCGGATTGGATGAGTTTGGAAGGGGTTTGGAAGTGGTAAGGCTGGGTGATGAGGTGGACTGTTTCGGCCTGTGGGACGGGTGTCATGATGATGGTTTGCTGCATGTTTTGGTTGGGTGGGAGGTTGATGGCTGGGGCGCGGATGGGGCGGTAGGTGGGGGGAGGGGAGGATTCGGACCAGGTTGGGGGTGGGGGGAAGGAGGTGGCGCCACCGCAGTTGATGCAGGTGGTGTGGTGGCCATGTTCGGATGATCCGTGAGGGGTGCGATCGGCTTCCATGGTGGTCTGGTACGATTGAATTGAAGGGGCTTTGATTTGGGGTAAAATGACGAGGGGAGAAGGAAACTTGGGATTTTTTTTCTTTATATATGCACACAATTATTAATAAAATATTATACTTGTTTGTTTGTTGTCAAATTCAGACTGAATGGTGTTTTATGTCATTTTTTTTTTTAATTGGAAATAAATAATCCCAACTTTTATGAATTGGTCGATAATAATCTCAACTTTAAAAATAATTATCAGCAGTCCCAACTTTCAATTATTTTTGTCTCAATGGACCTTCGTTAAAAAACACTTAATGTTGTTAAGTTTTTTTCCGAATTCAAAACCGATGTTTTAGAGCTTTTGATCGGAATAACGATACGATTCGATTGATGTAAAACTTATCAAGAAACGGTGATTCAAATGACTTGATTTTTGTTAATTGGAAATTCAAACACCCGAATTGAAAAATTGTTTCGTCGCTTGGATCACCGTTTCGGGATAAGTTTTACATTGGTAGACTCGTATTATTCTTTCAATCAAAAGCCCTAAAACATGGGTTTAAAACTCAGAAAAAAACATAACGACGTTAAATGTTTTTTAATAGAGGTCCATTTAAACAAAAATAGTTCGTTGTAATCAATTTTCCACAATTTTCCACTTAAATGTGACCAAATTCACCAATTTAATATGTATAATATGACTACCTCTTTGTAATCAAGTTCCTTGTATTCAATCTTAATTTCATAAATTCATTGTTTTACATCCAGCTTATTGTTACTAAAGTCATCCAAATTTAGTTTAAACAAATTTTCATCTTACATTTTGATCCTCTAGACTTTTCAAAATATTTTATACATGCCAGACCCTTATGTTATTTTCACAATTGATATAATACTTAAAAGTCATTTTCTCTAAAATACATATTTTAATACGTGATCATCACCCTAAATACTTGAAATAGTGATAATACTTTATCAACCCAACATTAAGGGTCTAAACATTGTTACAAGGCATGCTGTAATTTTTTTTTTATTAAAAATCAAATAAGCTAATTTAAAATGTATTTAACCTTTGAAACATCAATTCTTAGCCATTCGAAATATCACTACAACTTATAACCATAAATTCGTTTTCCTTGGGTGACATCCACTGATATGCATCAATACCCTAAAGAAACTATTTTACATCTTTTAGTGGTTCTTATACCTATTGGATGGCCATAAATGATGTATAAAACAATCTTTTATGATTAAATTTTGATTGAGGTTGAAAAAGTTATCATAAATTTAAGTTTGTTTAAATCTTTTATTTTTCTAAGAAAGGATTACAAATTTTGTCCTTTAAACATAGGCAGATTATAGATTGTATTTTTTTTAAAGTTTACTTTCACTCGTTGTCCTTTATATGAAAAAATGTCTCGATTTTAGTCCTTTACACTAACGGTTGTTAAATATTTCAGTTAAGTTACCTCATGCGAAGTGCACATGAGGGTGTAAAGGTAAATTCAGTTTTCATTCTAATTATTTTATATTTATTACTAAATATAAAATACCAATTGCTTCTATACTTTTTCCCAACCTTTCTTTTCCACCATCACCACTACCACTCTCACCGGCGATATCCACCTCTTTATTATCTCTCTCATTTTCTCTCAACAACCACCCTCTTCCTTTTAGTCACTATCAAAACTTCATCAAGAATTTATAAACCCTAAAGATCTGTAACATAACATCAAATTAGGGTTATTGGGAAGCGCACTTTAGCCCTTTAGGAAACCAAAATTGACTTGCGATGTTGGCGTCCGAACGCGAGCCAAAACCCTAGCCTTACAGAAACTTCAGGCTTCGATAACCGCCTACACACTACCACCGGAACAACACCATGAGGCGTGCAGGTGCCGGAGAAGGTTGTAGGAGGTGGTGATGGGTTACGAGGGGCGTCAGAGATGGTTGCAGGCGGTGGTGGTGGGTTACGAGGGGCGCCGGAGATGGTTGCAGGCGGTGGTGGCAAGTTACAAGGGGCGTCGCCGCGTCGGATGTAGTTGCAAGCGGTGGTGAGGAATGCTTTTATTAATTTTCTAATAACAAAAACCCATTTTTTTGGTGCTGGTCACAATGAGATTTTGTATGTATGTATATTTTTAGAGTATAGATTTGGTATTATATACAGACATATATTACAAGAGAATAATTATTTTGATTTAATAATTAAATAATAGAGTGAACCAGCTATTTAATTTAGTTATAAATATAAAAGAATTTAAAGAAAAAGTGAATTTACCATTATACCCTCAGGTGCACTTAAGATGAGTTGACTTAACTGAAATATTTAATAGTCGTTAGTGTAAAGGACTGAAAACAATACATTTTTTCATATAAAGGACAACGAGTGAAAATAAATTTTTTAAAGGATCCAATTCATAATTTACATATGTTTAAAGGACAAAATTTGTATTTCTGTCTTTTTCTAAATATCTTTTAGTTTTACTAAGCGTACTTTGAAAAAGACAAAATAATTTACATGAAAAAGTTACTTATCTTGTATTAGATGATTATAAATGATGTTCACGATTATATTTTATGATTAATTATTTAATTTCCAACCAAGACCGAGTTATCATTTCATGTTCTTTTGAATCGAAGTTTCTACAAACCTATGCTCTTCTAATCTCTACTAGTATATTCTTCTTTAAATTTATTTAGCAAATCCTACCCTTATAATTGTAACAAGCTCATAATGCGCTTGACACTTTTGTCACAAGCAAGTAATCACTTGCTTTAGAGAAACCAATATCCTCAATTGAGATTTATAAGCCCTCATACAAATGCCTTCATCTCCCCAAAAGTTTGATACATTGTTGCGTCTAACATTGTCTTTATTCTAATTGCATTTTCAGTATGAGCATTATGCAAACCTAATCCACTTCCACCACTCTTCACTCTAGCCTCGAAAATTATTAAACTTACTAAATCTTCTGAAGATATCAATACTATTACTTTTTTTCACAACAAATTTTACAGTATTATCTCAAAACTCTCGCAAACCATACCGAATCTATTTCGTCTAGACATAGTTACGATAGTACCCTTTGTAGTAACTCAAAACTCTGACTTTTGTCTATTTCGTCTAGACAATAAATTTTACAGTATTATCTCAAAACTCTGACTTTTGTGTGAGAGAGGTATACACTTTAGTAGTCAACAATAATTTCGTCAATCTAATATATATATATTGTCTATTATGTTATTATAACTGACAACAAAATGAGGTAAAATGCTATATAATTATACATTTTACAAAACTCGAGAAACCAAAGCAACCACAGGCTGTGATCTCTAAATCAGGCGTCCAAATCGCCCGAGTATCATTCCAAACCGCACCTGCTTTTAAACCAACCTTACATCCTTTCTTTCTTTCTATCTCCAACATCAATCAATTTTTCCAATTTCAAATTCAACGGTTAGTGCATTTCAATTCATTACCATTGCGTATGTGTATCGACTGATCATGCATAATTCAATCATTATATCATACAAGTTACCTTTTATTCTAGTCTTAACTGCATTAGTATTAGGGTCCATGTTAAATTATTCCCAATTTATTAAAACAAAAAAAAAATGATGTCCTTACATTCAGCTTAAATTCTTGAATGCAATCTTGATAAATTTATCAGACTATCTCATTAAAACTGTTAGCTTGTTAGGTATATAACATTTTTATTATTATTATTATTATTATTATTATTATTATTATTATTATTATTATTATTATTATTATTATTATTATTATTTCGTTACAGACGTTAAATAATGGCGGATGAAGATATTCAACCCCTTGTTTGTGACAATGGAACTGGAATGGTCAAGGTAGTATAAACACATTTTCACACTTTTTCAATAATCATAATAATATTAATCTTGATCTTATTTTGTGATTTCATTATTTTCAAGGCTGGATTTGCTGGTGACGATGCACCGAGAGCCGTGTTCCCGAGTATTGTTGGGCGTCCACGTCACACTGGAGTCATGGTGGGAATGGGCCAGAAAGATGCATATGTCGGGGATGAGGCCCAATCCAAAAGAGGTATTCTTACTTTGAAATACCCGATTGAGCACGGGATTGTGAATAACTGGGATGACATGGAGAAGATTTGGCATCATACGTTCTACAATGAGCTCCGTGTGGCTCCAGAAGAACACCCGGTTCTTCTTACTGAAGCTCCGCTTAATCCGAAAGCCAATCGTGAAAAAATGACTCAGATCATGTTTGAGACGTTTAATGCTCCCGCTATGTATGTGGCTATTCAGGCTGTTCTTTCACTCTATGCCAGTGGCCGTACGACTGGTTAGTTTCTTATCTACTTGTTACATAAAAACTAGAGGTAGTGATTGTGACCCATTTGGTTGTAAACGGGCCAATCTGTGTTTTGTTAAATCTCAAACGGTTAAATGGGAATTAGTTATTTATATGCTTTTTAAAGATTTTGTGGGTCATTTGTCTGAGCATGTTTCATGTTTGATTCGATTAAAGATTACTAAAGAATGACGAGTTTTACAAACATGAGGATTCTTTTGGCTTATGCTTGTGCATTTTAGTTTCAACCCATTTACTTGTAAACAGACCTATCTAGGTTTCGTTTCATCTCAAACGGGTCAAATGGGAATTAGTTATTTGTATATAATTTTAAAGATTTTGTGGATCCTGTGTGATTTGACTAAAGAATGACTCATTTTACATAAATGTCGATTCTTCTGACTAATTTAGTTTCAACCCGTTACTTGTAAACGGGTCAATATGGGTTTCTTGCTTTCTTTTCATTTCAAAAGGTTCAAATGGGAATTAGTTTTATATATCTTTCTAAAGATTTTGTGGGTCATTTGACTCCACCTGTTCGATTCAACTGAAAAGTGACCCATTTTACAAAAATGTGGATTCTTTTGGCTTATTGTGTATTATAGTTTCAGCCCGTTTAATTGTAAACAGGCCAATCTGGGTTTCATTTCATCTCAAACGTTTCAAATGGGAATTAGTTATTTATATGTCTTCAAAGATTGGGGGGTCATTTGACTCAGCTGGTTCGGTTTGACTAAAAATGACCCATTTTACAAAAATGTGAATTCTTTTGGCTTATCTTTGTGTATTTGAGTTTCAACCTGCTTACTTAAGTGTCAATCTCTGCTTCATTTCATCTCAGACAGTTCAATCGGGAATTGGCTATTTATGTATTTTCTGAAAGATTTGTTAGGTCATTTGACTCTGCCTGTTCGATTCGGCTATTCATGATCATGGATTTTTTGTGCATTTTTGTTTTGAATCATTATTGTGAGTGAGCCAATCTTTGTTTTGTTTCATCTCAAATGGTTCAAATTGGAATTAGTTATTTATGTATCTTTCTAAAAGATTTGTGGGTCATTTGACTTTGCCTGTTTGATTTGACTAAAAATGACCCGTTTTACAAAAAAGAGTGGATTTTTTTGTGTGTTTTTGTTTTGACTCATTTACTTGTGAGTGTGCCAATCTTTGTTTTGTTTATCTCAAATGATTCAAATTAGAATTAATTCTTTATATATTTTTTTAAATATTTTGTGGTTCAGTTGATTCAGCATGTTCGTCTACTAAAATATGACCTGTTTTAGAAAGAAAAGGATTATATGGCTCACTTTTATGCATTTTAGTTTCAACCCGTTTAGTAGTAAAGTGTAAAGTGTAAACGGGCTAATCTGGGCTTCGTTTCATCACAAAACGTTCAAATGGGAATTAGTTATTTGTATAATTTCAAAGATCTTGTGGCTTATTTGACTCTGCCTGTTCAATTTGACTGAAAAATGGCCCATTTTTCACAAATGTGGATTCTTTGGGTTATTTTTGTGTTTTTTGTAACTCAAACAGCTCAAATGGGAATTAGTTATTTATGCATCTTTCATAAAAGATTTTGTGGGTCATTTGACTCGGCCTGTTCAATTCGACTCTCGTTTTACAAAAATGGGAATTCTTTCTGTTTTATGGTATTTTAGTTCAACCCGTGTACTTGTAAACGTGTCAATCTGGGTTTCGTTTCATCTCAAATGGTTCAAATTGGCATCCGTTATTTGTACATTCTTTTAGAGATTTTGTGGCCCATTTGACCGGCTGACCCTACCTGTTCTATTCAACCAAATAATGGCCCGTTTACAAAAATGTGCATTCTTTTGGCTCACTTTTGTTCATATTTATAGGTATTGTGCTGGATTCTGGAGATGGTGTGAGTCACACGGTCCCAATTTACGAAGGGTATGCACTCCCACATGCCATCTTGCGTTTGGACCTCGCAGGTCGCGATCTGACTGACGCATTAATGAAAATCCTTACCGAACGAGGTTACTCATTCACAACAAGTGCTGAACGGGAAATCGTGAGAGACATGAAAGAGAAACTGGCTTACATTGCACTCGATTATGAACAAGAACTAGAAACCGCCAAAACCAGCTCTGCAGTTGAAAAGAGCTATGAGTTACCCGATGGGCAAGTGATCACAATCGGTGCTGAACGGTTCAGATGTCCTGAGGTTCTTTTCCAACCGTCTATGATTGGAATGGAAGCTGCGGGTATTCATGAAACAACATATAATTCTATCATGAAGTGTGACGTGGATATTAGGAAAGATTTATATGGAAACATTGTGCTTAGTGGTGGTACAACTATGTTCCCGGGTATTGCTGATAGAATGAGTAAGGAAATTACCGCGTTAGCCCCAAGCAGCATGAAGATTAAGGTGGTGGCCCCACCTGAGAGGAAGTATAGTGTGTGGATCGGAGGGTCGATTTTGGCATCGCTCAGCACTTTCCAGCAGGTGGGTTATATTTTTGTTTTTTCTTTTTTGACTTATGTTTTATTTGTAAATGCAAGTGAATATAATGGTTGTTTTTGTCGCAGATGTGGATCGCGAAGGCTGAGTATGATGAATCTGGGCCGTCGATTGTGCACAGGAAATGTTTTTAATCATGGAGAAAGAGGTAAGAGAAATGGTAGTATTAAGGGGACATTGTTTTCTAGTTATCTGCATTCATTCATTGTTTTAATCATGGGAAAAGTAGTAAAGGAATAATTTCACAAATGTTTGGAATAGTTAAGTAGTTTTTGGTAAGCGATCAACATGTCGTGTTTTTTGTTTGAATAATGTACCAACGCTGTAAGGATTTGTTTCTGTGAATGAATTACTTGTAGCAGTTTCGGTTTATTGTAATTCGATTTTGAAATGTTCTGCTAATATTGAAACTGTTCCTGCTTGTAAACTTTGATGACTAGGGTTAGTTTTTATTTTCATTTTCGGACTGTATGTGATCTTTGAGGGTGCGTAAACTGATGCTTGTTTGTAAAGGACCAAAATAGGTTAACGGAACAAAAACATCGTATTATTATTGATTTTCCTTTACAGAAACTATAGATATGCCATATGGTGTACAATGTTCACCATTAATAACACATATGAGTTCCTGTCAAGTTTTTATGAAAATGACTACTTTACCCTTTTAGTAAGAAAACGAAAAAGTTACTTAGCTCCAATCCCTTTTTACTCGCACCCTCTTCGGTCAAGCCTTTTTAACCAGTAACGTTATGGCTCGGTTTAAAATCCGAGCCTAGCTCAAGCTCGGTGTTGGCCCTAGCTCGACTTAGCTTGTGAACAACCCTATTACCATGCCACCATAAAACCCCAATTGAATCACTCAAAAACCTAAAAACCAATAAACTCAACAAGTCACTTCCAAATACCATGAAACTCAACAAGTTTCTTTTTTTCTTTTTCTTCTTTTCTTAAATAACTTACCCATGGTTGGCTTGCTACATCAATTTGATGCAAAAGAGATTAATTAAACGTTTATGTAACCCGAAAAATTACTTCGAGGCGAAAACCAAAACTATGTGCACTAGTTAGGCATGGGCACCAGATCATGCGGTTGCCATCGACTTATCACCTATTCACATTGAAGGAAGTATAAGAATGTGGTTCCACTTATATATTCATATCTAATCCCAGGAATTGGAAAGGCTCGAGGTGTCGTTTGCAACAGTAGATCTCGAAGTCAAATCAACCTGTGTGGATAGACAATGAGATTTAAAGACCATGGTTGTTAGGTGACACATGTTAATGACTAGAATGGAGTGGCCAAGGGTTAAAATGAGTGGCTTGTGACAATTACAGTTTTTTTGTCGTGTGGCCAATGTAACAAGCAAAATCAATGGTGATAAAAGGTTTTAACACATTAAATTAGTACACCAAAGGAAGGAAAGATCGTAGTTAGAACTTAGAAAAGAAGACCCATACCATATTTTTATATATATTTTGTTTTATAATAATAAAAGTAAAATGATATATTCTATATCAAAAACAAAATTTATTGCACGAGTAAACTTGTTACTAAGACCCCTCGCTATGGGGCGTGATGACGCTGTACACCATCATGGGCGTGCGGGCGTGGGGGGGGGGGGGGGGGAGAGAAGCAACAACCAGCACCTTCAGTTGTTTCTCTCACTCTCTTCCTCTCATACGCACATATATATATATATATATATATATATATTATAATTATATATAATTTAGAACTTTGGTGCCGCAAGGACCCTATTGGGCCATTTTACGGCACCTTAGTGGTGGAAATTTTTTTTTTTTTTGATTTTTTTGTTATTGTTTTGTTTTAGTTTCACTATAGTAACGAGAACCAACCAAATGTCGATTTTTTTTTTGTTTTAGTGTCGGTTTCGTAATGAATTTGGCGGTAACAGCCCAAATTTGCATAGACTGATCGCCTTAACGTCCGGGATCAACAACGGTCGGGTTTTACCAACGCTTGAGTTTTACTGACCGGCGCTGCCTCATTGGTCCTTAATATTTATAACTTTTGTGTTTTTTTTTTAGTTTTTGTACCGGCACAAAACGCACGTAACCAAAATCGACCAAATTCGCATTGACTTACCGCCTCAATGCTTAGGTTTTACCACCGCCCGAGTTTTACCAGCCTGCCCGGCGCAACGCGTCGGGTAGAAAACTCGTTTATATATATATATATATATATATATATATATATATATATATATATATAATGGGACGCCCAATGGGCTTTAAACCATAACAGGGCATTATGAAGAAGAGCTACAAAGTCCCCGATGCCTATGTGGTACTGTGGGGGGCTTCGATGTCCCCCACCCTTGGTTTAAAAAAGCGCGCTTAAGGCGAGGTGAGGCGAGAAGCGATCCAAGGCGAGCACCTCAACGCTTTTGCTTACCCAAGGTGAAGCTTGTGCAAAAAGCGAACGTTTTTTGCGCTTTTGTGCGAAGCGAGAAAGCGAGGAGGCGAAGGCTTTATGTACAAAAAGCGACCAGTTAGCTCATTTTCAACATAACCTTTATAATTAACCATTTCTAGACTTTTCACATTTGACAATAAACTTTTAAAAGCTTAAACATTTTTAAGTTGTGTTCTTTTGAAAACACTTTCGAGTAATTTGGTACTTGATAACTTGTTTCTATGCTACTTTTGTATTTTGAACGATTAATGTGGTACTCGAAAAATTGTTCTACACTACTTTTGAAATTTTGAGATATATATATATATGTTGATATTTTAGACGTTTAATATATATTATAATGTGGTTTGTATATAATATATAGCTTATAAATAATTAAATATTTTTTAACATATGGTCGCTTCGTGTTCAAAAAATGTTCGCTTTTACGCTTTTTGCTTTTCGCCTCGGCTGAGGACCTCTTCGCTTTTTTTCACCTCAAGCTTTTTTAATCCAAGCCCCCATCATATCTAACCATTAACCAATAGCAAAGGAACGAAAAACAAGAAATCCAATATGATTTAGTATTATCCTCCTGCCTGTAGTTTTATCAAATAATAAAGATATTGTTATTCTTGACTTGATGATATTATTATGATTCCAAGTTTGAAACGACAGTTACCAGATCTCACATAATTGGTATTAAAAGTAGAAATGAATAAGGTGAGAGAATATGACAAGTTATATATAATAAGCAAAATCCACCTCGAAGCCTGCAACCCCACTCTCTCTCTCTCTCATCAAATCTTTACTTTACATAATAATATAATCAATCATAACCTTAAAAACCAAATCTTGAATTCAATCATCAGATAGATTGATAACATGAAAGAAGACGGATCCAATTGGTTCTCCCAGTGGGACTCCCAGCTCCCTAAACCCGAAGAACTCATACCCTTATCCCAAACCCTAATCACCCCTGATCTCGCCGCTGCTTTCGATATCTGGAACCCTAGTAATAATATTCAACAACAACCCTTGTCCCAAACGCCATCGTCTCAACCCAATTCGGCTGAGTTCGACTCGTCTGAGCTCGGCGGCGACGAGCCGGCTCGAACCCTTAAACGACCGCGTTTAGTTTGGACCCCACAGCTCCACAAGCGGTTCGTGGATGCCGTGGCTCAATTGGGGATCAAACACGCGGTTCCGAAAACAATAATGCAGCTCATGAGTGTTGACGGGTTGACCCGAGAAAACGTGGCGAGTCATCTGCAAAAGTATAGGCTTTACTTGAAACGGATGCAGGGGTTGTCGTCCGGTGGGAACGGTGGAGGCGGGTTTGGGTCAGGTGGGGATTCGGCCACGGATCGGTTGTTTGCGAGTTCCCCGGTGCCGCCTCATTTTCTGCATCAGTCGATTCCGGGTTCGGATAGTTTTTTGCCGTATATGCCAGCGGCGGCGCTTCAGCAGCAGCATCACCAGCAGCAGATGGCGCATCAGTTCCAGCGGCAGTTTGGGTCGACGTTTTTGAGTAGGCAGCCGGTGCATATGGTAGGGACTCCAATTCGGAATGGTTATGTGGATGATCCGCAGCCTGCGAATGAGAAAAGGGTGCTGACTTTGTTCCCGGTTGGGGATGATTGAATTTGGGTAATTTGTTGATTTTTGTTATGTGTATTGTGTTTATGAAATTGGGCTTAAGTTGTTAGATGATATTAATCCTGAAAGGTTATTCGTTTTACTTGTGATTTAGATTATTACAGTAGATGCTGCAATGACGATTTGAGGCGTTCTTATTGGACTGAGATGGCCTTGTTGATGATCAGGAAGGCGAGTGATGATGATGATGATGATGATGATACATATGAAGATGTGAAAAGATGATGTTTGCCTTGTGTAAATTTTGGGTTTCTGTAGAGACTCTTTGGAACTGATCTTTGAGGTTATAATTGCAATAAAAATATTATATACTAATATAATATATGTTATGTTATGTTATGTTAAAATCTAACCAGGAACAACATATAATCAAGTATAAATCAAGATTCATCCTTTGCTTTTATCAGCATTCAAAAGATCTTGAATACTTGATTCCTCTTGTTGAAGAGCATAAAAACTGAAATTATTTACAAAGTTCTTGTATGATCAAAGAGAGATTTATACAAGAACTTTGGTTACCCAAGAGCAAAATTATGGCAAATTTTGGGTTTTTGTACTCTTTGGAACTGATCTTTGAGGTTATAATCACAATAAAATATTATACACTATTATTATGTTATGTTAAAATATGTTACATGGGTCAAGATATGATAGAGAAAGATTAACTGGTTAAGTATAGTCCTTCCAGCTAATTACTAATCTGTTAGTTGGTTATTACTAGTGTAGTCCTTCAGGATCTAGCAAGCACAAAATACACTCTTGACTACCTAATTCTTGACCATAAGGATATCACTACACTTAAGTTGTATTAACATCGACTGTTGGGCAGTGCAGCCATAACTTTCATTGTGTTAACATCCACTGGTGGACAATGAGTACCCACAAAAGCCACAACCTTTATTGTTGAAAAGGATGGTAGCATGTATTGATAGGTGTGATTCTGGTTGGCCACATACTCTATTATTTCATCTTCATTTTTATCCAACTCAACTGAAAACAATTGTTTATTCTTGCATTTGTGTCTTGACACACCAAAAATATTCCCCCTCGTTATCTTATCAACTACTTTAGCAGATAAACCTTTTCAGAGTATTATTACTACAAGTCCCATAAGTATGCGCAACTTATTATCATTCATCAGTGCGGCAATCTTGTTGGAATTATAATGTTCGATCTAGTTGAAACTGACATGTTTGAATTAAGAGAGTGTTGACTGAGAATTGATGAGCTTGCCTTATCTTCATTTTTGCAAAGGCATGAGTGTCTCTAAGTATTTGGTTTACAATGACATAAGATTCAGACGGTTGATACAAGGTGGTTGTTTGAGAGAGAGTTGTCAAAGTTTTTGATAATGATGTTGTTTGTTCCTTCGAAGTCGTTAATATCAACTTAACTAACCTCTTAGTTGATTATTACAAATATAATCCTTTAGAATCAAATACGTACCCCCCCCCCCCGGGTCCCTTTAACTCCTCATTAGCTAACAAGATATGATCAACTATAAATCAAGATTCAACCTTTGCTCTTATCAGCAAGATCTTAAATACTTTTTCAGACACACGAGTACACGAGGGATCTTAAGTAGGAAATGTTGATGGATATTCAAGGAGCAAGGACTCGAGCTTAACGCCAATCGATTCCTCTTGTTAAAAAACATGAAATAGTGACAAGTTCTTGTATGACCAGAGTGAGTTTTACACTAGATTTCCATAAATAAAAGTAACTACATTGTTATACATAAGCTCTTCCTATATTACATGGTTATAACTTAAAATGACCTCCATTTTCATAGTAATTTATCCCACAAGATATACAATGAACAAACAAAATCAATCGAGTCTGCGTATACATAATATTAAACGATCGCCCAAAACTTCTTTTGGCAAATCAAAACTGGTTGTGAACCCCCTTGTCCATTTTCTAGTGCATGTGAAGTAATATCCCAAAGAAACTTTGGTCCAAGATCCCTTATTCTTGATAGAACAGATTCATTGTCTCTTATAATCACAAAACCCTGTGTAAATGAGGTCCCAAAGTGTTATATTATTTCATATGTAGCTATCATAAGGGGTAAATAGGTAATTTTAACAGGAAAAAACTACCAAAACAGGAAATAAAAGGTTACCTGAGGTCGTATAAGGCGGTCCATCTCGAGCATGATATCCTCCAACAAGCAACCACCATCTTGGTTTTTATAATGAGTGAAAAGATGATTCGCGTGCAACAAATCATATGTTCGTGGATATGATGAAAACGGTTCACACCTACAGATAAGGTTATTATTATGAGCAATTAAGGTGGTATATTAGATTTAGTTCATTTGTGACTCACCAGTCATGAAAGGTGCCAACAAGGCCCCGGGAATATATAGCAGATAAAGTATCGTTCATTGTAGCGGGGACCACATTCATCACCCAAACAGGCCAAGTATCAAAAGCAACTGCAAATCCACCATAAAGGGCATTCATGTCCATAACATTTCTAATCGATGCCTCGTCAGCATTCATCAACCTCCAGTAATCACGAACTTGATCTTGCCAATAAAGCGTATCCTTTAGAAACATTTCTTGAGTGACACCTAAAGCCACCATAATATGTTTCATCAATCACAAGGATGTGCAGTTTGATTATTTATATTATTAGTAAGATATTAACAAACCTATATTATTGAGACTTTCTAGATAAACCGAATGACGATGAGGTATAGGAGGTAGTTTCTGAGACACAGAACTTGTGGTAGCAGGTGTAACGCAGTTCCTCAATGGTGTTTTCCATGAGGGTGTATTATTATTCATTCACAGAATCACAAATACTCACAAGCTTTTTCTCTGCATTATTTTCAAGACAAGATTGACTGGCGTCTTTTATCCATATTGCTGTTTGAACTTTCCTAGCAATAAGCTTCCAGCACATTCCAGAAGTTATATTCACCAGTTTCTTCCAAATCAATGGAAAATCTTTGTCCTTTCTGTAAGCTGGAGGAGCTGAATATACAAAATAACCATTTGGTCGAAGCAGTTGGTTGACTTCTTTTAAAAGAATCCCATCTGCACATATTGTTTGAAAAAAAAAAATTAGGATTCCAAATTTGCTCGATATATTGGTCAAAAAGTCGGGGGATAAACGCAAATTATTAGTGTACTGTGTACATGAAACCAAAATAACCAAACACAAACAAGAACACTCGGTTTGGTTTTATGTTTCCGTAAAAACCAAAATTTCAGATCGGTTTGAGTTTCGCATGTAATTTAAATCCTAACCGAATGTATGGATTTTCATTTTTGATTTTGAATGTTAAACTAATTTATAAAAATTTGATAAATAGTGTAATTCAAATATTTTAGCCCAAATATATAATAATCAATTAATCATTAAACGACGAAACTATTTGGGCCAAAATTCATTATTTTTGGCCCAAAAATTTCAAGCCCAAATGATAAAACCAAAACCGAAAATGAACGGTTTGCAAAAACTCAAAAACCAAAAATTTCAATTTTTGGTTCGATTTGAGTCCAAAACCGACCATGCACACCCCTAATATTACCGTTTTCATGCCAATCAACACGACATCTTGAACAGTGGACCATTTCAAACGAGTTGCTCGGGTAGGGTAGCTGTTTTGTAGCTAAAGCAGATATCATAGCACCGATTCCACGTTCTAAAGCAAACTGAATTTGATTTTCGTGACCATCTTTTGGAGCAAATGACATGGTTTGAATATTTAATGGTAAAAGATAAGCAGAAAAACTTGCGACCCCGCAACCAACATCAAGAACTTGATAAACCCCAGATGAACGAAGATCACCAGTCTCATTGGTAGTCATGTTCCCTAATCTGCATTAATTAACAACTGATTTATCAAACTCAAATTATGCAGGTTGACATGTGCAGATCAAAAACTTAATTAAAGAAACCACAGATTGTACCTCTCAATATATTCAGTAGCACCGTGTTTAAAATGTGTACCGCCCCCCGGAAACCACCACAACTGACCTTTCTCATGCACCCAATTTTGCCCGCCTTTGACTTCAGCAAGATGTGTATGATTCACATTACTCCTCCACACATAGTCTCTACTAGTCGGCCACCTCACCGGTATTTTATAATCATTCGGTGGCGGTATCAAGCAAAACAACTGTCTTTCTAACGGGGGGCAATGCCTCTCTAAATCCTCTCTCTTGGAAAGATCTAACTTTGGTAGTAACTCACTGATGTATGAATGATCATGACAAGGAATATGCTCATTGAACTCTATATGGCATATGTTCATCCCGGTTTCGGGAATCACGATTGGCGATTCGCGATAAGTAAGAGCAACTATATTACTAAATGCAGCATTGCCTGCAAGCACACGAGAATAATCAGTCTTGTAATTACAACGGAGGGATAAAGAAACCTGACTCGGGCTCGTGAGCAACACGAATAAATCCTAATTATGACATACTGTAAATCTCTAACAAGTACACATAAAGTTTGAATCTTTTGAACACAGCACACTTGGATATTACAGAAAATCAGATCTAGAGATGGTTTAAGCTAGCAAACAGGAACATCATGGTACAAAGAAAAACCTAGTAATAATCGTAACCCTAGAGTAAGAGTAATTGGTAAAAAGGGTACCTGGTGATGAAGAATTGGAAGTGGACTGGTATACGTAAAGGGATGTGTTTCCGGCCGAAGAAGGTTCCGGTGTAGAATGAAGCAACGATGAGTAGAAGAAAGAGTAATATGGTTTGGCCTGACTTCAAATCCAGGGCGGATTTCGATAACGAAAACCCACCCATTTGAATTGGGATCTCAAGAAGTCTGGTTAAATCCTCATCGGAATTTATGTCGGAATCAGAAGAAGAGTGTCTGTCGGCAGAGGAGTTCCGTCACTTCAAACTATCGCATTGGGTGCAGATCTGGTTTTAATGAAAAAGAAGAAAACATGACAACTTTTATAATATTATAATTTATATTTTTATCTAACTTTAGTTATTTACTGGTAGAAAGCTTTGCAAAATGCTGTGGCGGCGACAATAATATTGAAGACCAAAGTTCGTTATGTTCAGTGTAGGCTCGGCCCAAGGAAGACGTGAGGAGGGCTATGGCACAATGCCTGAGACCCAAAACTTTTTATAATATATATATATATATATATTTTATATATTATGTGTATAGATTTCTTTTTGATAAATACAACAACAGATTGTAAGATAGTGAAGTGGGAAAAATATTATCTCAAATGCTCAAAATGGATATATTATCAAATAAACTTGTTAGAAATAAGTTTGATTCCATGCCATGTTTATAACCCTTTTTTACACAAAATGGCTATATTACCATATAAATGAAATCCAAATTGTATGGAAATAAAGTTGTTTTTTTTAATGTTAGATTATTTATTTAGTTACATGCTATTTATCCATTTAAATCATAATTTTACCATTACCATAGCATATTTAGATCATTATTGCTATTAAGAACGATATATTAGAGAGTATGGATTACAAAAGGTTGATCGAGACCTTTGCTTTCAATAATGCTATGAGAGGTTCACGATTCTTTTAAGTATATAAATTAGATCATTTTGCTACAATAATTTTATTTGGTTTATTGTTATCACAACTACATAAATAATATACGAGTTATTAATTAAATTCATGTTTTAGCATATCATTTTTGCCCTAGGCCCCGAAATTTTAGGGATTCTCAGAGACACTCCTGTAGATTCACCAACTTTGGTATCAAAGACCAAGATTAGTTTTGATCACCAAATTTGGTTATGAAGACCAAATGCAATTCTTCAAATCACTTTTGGTATCGAAGAACAAAGTTGGTCATGATGATCAATTTCAACCAACTCTAAACAACCAAGCTAGGGGTTGCCGCCCTTGACCCCCGCTAACCAAAGGTGTTTCTGAACCCCATTGTTCAGTGAGCTTAGCTCACTTTAACTTTCAAGATGGATTAGTCACGGATTTGTCGTTTAATGTATTCCCATCTTACTTCTGTTAATCATCATACTTTGGACTTTACTTTTGTAGCTTTTGAGATTTTTTTTCTTTTTATTTTTTTTATTTTTTACCATTACAATATAGTGGCATGTAACTAACCGGACAACAAAGAATCGATTCCACTAAAAAAGGTTTTGAGATGTGTTGATTATTTATTACAAACCGATCATTTAGACATCTAAAACTAAAATGAGTAGCACATGATTATGTGTAGGTGCTGCAAAACTTTAGACCTTGCTTTTGTGATACAATATTAAGACTACATGACATGATAAAAATTTCAAAATGTATGTAAAGGCAAATCCAATATGTTAATCCTAGTTTAATTCACAATTAGAGCATCTTATTCTTGGTGCTTGTGTTAGTTCTTAACACCATTAGTAGTTAATATTTAATAAGTTGTACAATAACGTGAACACACGTTTGAGTTTAATTCTTAGTCAAACTAACATGGCATTTAAATCGACCCAAAATCCCATCAAGTTTAAACGAATTACTTTTCATAAACAATGTCATTTTTTGTAACATATCAAATAGAGAGGCAAGTAATACCCTAAAATTATGCAAAAATCGGACTCAAAAAACACGAAATACTGTACAAAGGCAAATCAAAATTAACCGGATAACGAAAATAGACGATTTACACTTGGGCTTTCTTCTTCCGCTTATTGAGAGGAACCACCCTTCCTGGCAATGAGTCACTAGAAATCTTCACCTTCTTGTAATTACCCTTTGATTTCTCGACAGTGATCGTCGACTTACTATCGTGTTCCTTAGCGTCGGCAAGAGGAACAGTTGGGTGGTCTCTTATTGTGTCAAGGAAATCTGTAGGGAAGAAGTAGAATTGTTGCAGGCCAGCCATTAGTTGCTGAGTTGATCGAAATTGTTGTTTAGAATTTATTATTATTGTGGATGAAAAAAGTAAGTGTGAATTATTATATAGGGGTTATTGTAGGGTTTGATCCTTGTCTTCCACGCAGAAGTAACGGCTTCAATATTCTTCTAGTGGCTTTTGTTTAGACCGCCGTTTGGGTTCTAGAATTTTCAAACATACGTGTTTCATAGTTTTTGTATTTTCTTAAAATAGATGGGTGCTCGCAGCGGAAAACATATATTTTGGTAACCATGTAACAAATTTATGAGCATTCATTATCCGTTCGACACTATGAGATTGTTCATCAGTTTGGTTATATGGTTGAACCGGAGCTGATCGTACATATTAAAATGTTAATTATTTACTTATTAAATATCAGATATGTTTATAATACATATTAGATATAGTTGCAATATATTTAAAACAAAGTTTTATTTAATACAAGTAACTCATCTATTACAACTTTAATTTTGCCAAATTTCAAGTATGATTTTTTTTTGTAATATTTGTTCTTGTTATGATTTCGTCTTCTATTTATGCTAATAAGGTTTATTATTTATGTGACCAAAATTATTTTTGTTCGTATTATGATTATCCTAAGTAACGTATTAGTTGGTGTTTAGTTTGAAGTGCATGTATAGGTAGATTAATTATTCTTATTTTAAACTCAATTTATTATCGTAGTACAAACTATATCGGAACCTAATCATTGGTAATTGTTCGGTTTAGTTGGGTTTTAATTTTAAGCAGTTCAGTTTCAGTTTTCGACGACAAAAAAAAAAGTGTAAAGTTGGCTCATGGTTTAATTTAAAACCATCAAAACCAAATCGCAAACACTTCTATATACAATGTTTTTTTACTTCAAAAACTATAGCAATATCATACTCAAATTAAAGATAATAAAATGCTCGTTTTTATGATGTCATTTATTTTAAATTATATAAAAGTATGAAATGTTATGACCGTTTAAAAATCATGGGGGGTAATTGGGTTAAAAGTAAAAATAAATAAAAGAATATATAAGTAAAATATTAAGGAACAATGTTGTAACTTTAAGGAATGAAAATTGTAATTATTTTGTTAAAATTTCAATGTATGTGAGATTTAATGTAACAATGATATTTTTGCCTCTATTAAATGTTATACCTAAGATAATGAATGTTTTAAATTACTTAAAATAAATGTCTTAAGTTGTCCATTAATGGTATATTACATATAATAATATAGATATATCTTGTGAGAGTAATAAAAGAAACAATCCACCTTATAATAAAAGTTCCCTTGCAAAAAAGTTAAATAAATATTCGTGTCGTAACTTAATGAATAAAAAAAATCAAACTAATATGTATAATAGACTGAACGTATAACCAACCATCCAGTTAACCATTCTCCCTGGTTATGATGGTCAGTTACGATTATAATTCACGGGCTAACCGAAATAGCCAAATATATCAAAGCAACCTAGTAGCAAAAGATTATCGAAAACATTTTGGTATGAGGTCCTATGGATGCTTAGACATTAACAAGAACCGATCGGTTATAACTTATTTTATGCTAAAGTGTTCGGTTATAGTTTGGTTCAACACGTACAATAAGTGAGAGGTAACTAGTAACCCGACCATGACCCCTAGTGATTTCAATTCAGACAACTTTATTTATGACACCATGTTGCATTACTAGTGTTGTGTAACATGCGGTTAGTGTTGTATAACCATTAGGTCAAGAGGTATATTTTAACGTCCAAGGTGTTAAAGTTGAGTTGGCAAGGTTAACGAGTGGCATATCATTCCCTTCATGGGTTAAGGGGCGTTAAATGCAATATGAGTTAAAATGTTAACGGACTTTAAAATCTTACACACACACAATTATTTAAGAATCAACTTTACATTAAATAGATAGAGGTAAATAAGGGTTAAACAATTTCCTTAGGTTGAGGTGAAATGAAATGGAGTAAAGTAGTTGATTTGGCGCCTATATAAAATTAAGAAGCGCAAATGTAAACTCCATGACTTAACTATTAAGGTTTAATAGTGTTTTAGCTTATAAATAAAAGTCAACTAGTCAAGATCCATTAAATACCAACCGATTAGGCGGTCCCAAAAAGGCAAAAACTACTTCCAGAACTTTGCACATTTATTTTCGTAAGCGTTGGATGGTTGCTAGAATGTATATTGTAAGTCAAGAGTCAACTTTGTCATTATTTTACTTGGTCGTTTGATGGTTTTTTTGATAAAATAAATATTCTATACGACTATACGAGTCTTTCATTCATACATGTCGGGAGTGATAAAAAGATTAGATGTGCTAATAAATGTTAGATAAAATCCAATAGAAAAAAATGTGTATTCTAACCCAAGTAGTATTTTCGGTTAAAGTTAATAATTGGACTTTTAGCCTAGCGATTTCAATGAGTATACAAAGTGATGCTTTCACTTTGAGTCCCACAGTAAAAATGTTGGTGTGGGAGTTATGTTTCTTTTTTTCCTCATTTGTTGCAAATGTTTGGCTAAGGTGAGTTTAACCCATAACCTTCAATTGACTAGACACACTTGCAATAACCTTCTCAGTGCCGGACCGCCAAGTTGCGGGTAAAATTTTCATATGTTACATATTGTTAGCCTATCTGAAAATTAAGTGAAATTGATTAATCAAACATTTTCAAAAAACAACACTACAAAATCCTAGATTCCCACTGACCTTTCTACATCAAGTTGACCCAAATTATACTTGTTTTCATATTTTTTAGAAAATCTTAAGTGTTTGATTTAGGTACTTCCAAAAGGAATGATTTGTTGCAAAACAATTGCCACGCATAGCAAACACGTAATGTATTGATCATGAGGCTACAAAAATATTAAAGATGTATTATGTGTATGTTCAGCTCAGTTGTATAATTTAGTCTGCAAAAACTTATAAAGCCTCATACAAAACCGAGTCGAATTACATAGATCCAAGGTACACTTGCTCACAGAAAAGATAACCGGACTTAAGGATTCATATGGCTACCCCTTTCTCGGATTTTGGAGAGATCATCTCAAAAGATTTAACAAGCAAAGCAACCTTCCTTTTCTGAGTTGGAGCTAGTTCAGCAACAACCTGTTGTAAAGCATAATCAAGCATCCATTCATTTGAGTCTTTCTTCTCACCGGTTGTTTGACTCCTTAAAGACACAATCTCGGCTTCTGGTTCTGGCTCGGGTGCTAACAAAACATGTCCACGCTTGTCGGGACCAAATTTCTTGTTCGCCTTTTCTAGTTCTGTAATAAACCTCCTCATAAGCACAACTTTCTTTACATAACTCCACCCCTTTGGTTTATCATTTTTGGCACTAAACTGAGCATTATCTACTTGATCTGGCTCTGCTTGATCACCCCCTTGATTCTTTTCTGAATCGTCGTCTTCTGGAAGAATAATCTTTTCAATAGCTTCTCGTACAATGTTTTTAATTGCAAGCATCTTTAAAGATGATTGTTTTTCTTCTTCTTGTAGTCGTTGTTCTATATTACCAGACACCATGTGACGATGAATTAATCGCCACATGCTCATTTGAGTCTCATTGTTGTTACCATTGACACCAAACATGATATCAGCCAGGTTTAAACCATTTCCACTGTTTGGTTCAAAACTAGGTCCGGGCCTTGTTTTTTCATAGAATTCTATAGAGTAATCAACATCTTTTTCCTTTCCGTGTTTATTATACACCTTTTTGTTTAGCTTATCTTCTTTTTTCTTAACGGGCCGTTTATCTGTGGGCTGATTTTGAGGATTTATGTTCTTTTGGTCCTTGGAAGAACGACGCTTTAGAAACGAAAACCGCTTAATTGGGGGCTCATGATGATGATGATGGCCATGAAGAGAACAATGTTCATATGAACAGAGTTTAGCTGCTGAATTTGCTTCTTCATATTCTTTTACACCCGCCTGAGGCTCGACCTGCTTGGGGAACTTTGAGTCCTTTAGAGTAGAAGAAAATGTAGCTTTCTTTGAGTGCAAATCTTTGACATTAGAAGGCGCCTTTGATTCGGAAGATGTTATGTTCTTTTTCCTTACAACTTTTAGGGATCTTAAACTACCGGATCTTGTGAACTTGGGCACGGGTTTCTGCACAGAGGGAAAGATATCAATGACAAACATATAATAAAAATAGGCTTAGAGAAAGTGTAAGCATGAAGTAGTGATACAGAGATGATCTAAGAGATAATTGACTTATAACTGGACCAACTTGACAAAGGCAAACAGGTTAACCGGTCCAAGTTAAAAAAAATGGCTTAACTTGGACCACGTCTGGAGTTACGGGCTCTATGGATAATTTGTCACAACTGTCAGATCCGAATTCCATCGTCTAAAGCTAGATTTTGAAATCAATGATTTTCCACATTAAGATAAATTTGATTTATTTCTTTTTTACTATAAAGACGCGCGAATCTTTGATCAATTCATAATTACGTAGTCAATTTCAGTTGTGATCATTTAGTATTATATTAATTAATTTTTTCATTAAGAGTATTCTCTATATTTAATTTGATTCCAAGTCAAGCATTTACCTACTCTTTTTGGAGATCAAATTAGACATCATCCAAAAACCTGTTTCCACTTTCCATCTATTATCTTAAATATGTACAAATTTTTAGACTTGCCTGGAGATCAGGTGATGCATCTGATGGTTCAACCTGAGATCGATGTCGTGTAGCAGCCGGACCATCATTTGGCAAGCTCCTTGACTGAGACTGTAGTTTCCTCCTAGACGGTCCACTGCTCCCGGAAGCACCCACTTTTGGTGAATTCAACTTATCAAGTGTTTTCCTTAAATGTTTTCCTCCTTCAATCCCACTGCTATATCGACTAGTCGAAGAAGTTCCACTAGATGTCGAACCATGCACGGACGAACTGAATGAAGTAACCTCTGAATCACTATCTCCCTGTCAGATAATGAAACACCATCAGAAAACCAAAATCCAGTTCTTTCCATTTGATATTTTAAATTCATTATGAATTTATGATCAAAAGTTATCTAAAGATTAATAAAAAAAAACCTGAATACTTGTTTTTCTGAAACTGGAATTGGTTTTTGATGAATCAGATGAAGGATACTTCAGCTTGGGTTTATTATTTTCCCATGTTCTTCTAACACCCTTTGTCAAAGTTGACCCGATCACCATTTCTCAAATGAATTTGAGACGAACCGCCTTTAAATCATGAAGGACGACTGGAACCCAAGCCAAGAAACCCAAAAAGATATCATGTGTTGCTTGGAGTGATGAGGATTAGTTGTTGAATAAATGGTGTTTGTAGCAATTGATATTCGTAAATGGTGTGCCGAAATAGACGGTGTGATTGATTTAGGGAGGCCGGTTTAGATTTTATGTTATAGAATGTGTTGTTGCATGTGGACTTGGTAAACAATGGCTTTATTTCGCATGGTATTATTATTTAAAGATTCCGTTTGTAAAGTGGTTGGATTTATTATTATTTCTCTACTTGATATTAGATCATAAAGGGTGTGACAAAGGATTAATGAAACAACAATTAAAATTAAAGCTTTTCTTTTTGGTGAAAATCATGAATAAAAGGATAAATTTTATACATGTTTTTAAGGATAATATTAAGTGCTAAGATTTATAAGTACTTTGACAAAAAAATGTATAAGATCATAAGAGAATCATGTACTTATAGAAGTGACGTTGGATGATGATTAAGTTAGTATTTTGAACGATTTATCATTTGTTGCATTTTCTTAAATTTTTACATCAAATGGTTTCTTGTCATAAAACGGTGTCAAAAGTGTTCAACCATATAAACAATGTTATATCTCTACGTTACAATTATACTTGAAAAAGCGCCTCCAACAATTAAATTTAAGTCACTTGGCTAACTTTTTTAACCTATTGTTGTATTTTGGGCTCCTCGCAAGTAACTGAGCACGAAATCTTGTTGGTCATCAAGTCATTTCTTCTGTTTCCGAAATCTAAACCGTATCGGTAAGAAAACTAGTCGTTCATTCACCAATGGTACGACCATCCTCCAAATAATGGCATTGTTCTTCTTCCTTCACCATCTATGTCGTCAATGCCAAAACATGAATAGGGGGTAGACGACCATCCGTCCATTATAGATTTATCAATTATTTAATAGAAAAGGGTTTGACCGAGTTCTCAATATACTCACTTTTTTGCCCTTCTCTTATAATATATCTTTGCTTCTTGTAATATTTTTGATTTGACAAACTTATATATGTTTAGTACAAATTCTAGTTGGATGGAATCCATCCATTTTGACTTTTGTGTTTTTAGTCCTACGATATGTGCAATCTCTTTGATTTTGCTATTTCTATTAAAGTACTTTTGGTCATATATAGGAATCAATAATAAAATGTTGATAGAGAAATAAGACAATTGTGTGATGCTAACTTAAAAGAAGTTTTCAAACATTTTATTCATAGTTTCCTTCTTTTTGTTCAACCTCTTGGTTTGATTTAGTCATTTGACTGACCGGGTGATACATGTTTGATTAGGTAGTTATTTATCAATATGTTTTTAGTTAAGAATAATTATATAATATATATGGCTATTATAATAATTTATATTATAATAGATCAAAATTATTATTCGAGGAAGACTCGTGGTGAGGAGGCATGTATCACGTGTTTAGGTTTTGTTAAACCGTGACCGAGTCAAATATATTACTCGAGAAAGGCTCGGGGTGAGAAGGCTCGCGTTACGTGATTATGTTTTGTTAAACCGTGACCGAGTCAAATATATTACTCGAGGAAGACTCGGGGTAAGGAGGCTCGTGTTACGTGATATGTTTTGTTAAACCGCGACCGGATCAAATATATTATTCAAGGAAGACTCGGGGTGAAGAGGCCCGTGTTGCGTGTTTGACCGAGGAAAATTATTTATTTGTTCAGTTATTATTTTCTCTACAATTTTATATTATTAACTTATGATTTTCTCCACTACTTTTATATTTATAAATTTTAAACTGATTTATAAATCTCGTTTATAAAAACATGAACTCACGCAGCTTAAACTAACTTTGTGTGTATGTTAGATTGATTTTCAGGTTGAGGAGTTGGGAATTACCGCTTGAACGTGCTTGAGACTACCCGGATGGTTGAAGGCATATCTAGTCGAAGAATTTAATAAAGCAAAATGTTTACTTTTCTTTCATTATTAGACGTATTAAAAAATCTGGTTTTGGGCATATTTCCCGTTTTGGGTTTTGTATTTGAATATTTTCCGCTGCATGTAACTCTAGACGTGTTTTTGAAGAAATGGGAACGGTTTTTTATATTACTTATAAATATTTGGGTATGATGACCAACTGTAAGACTCCCAAGTTGTCTGGGTCTTACAGATAACAAGTTTGTTTATCGTAAATAATAATCAAAGTAATAATTGTCGTAATTGTTCCCATTTTAATAAGAAATATTTATTTCAAAAAGTTTATTTTTACGATTTAACTTTTGTAAATAAATAAATTAAACTCTAGACCGATTATTATCATAAACCGTCGCCATTATTTAATGTATATGTCGTGCTCAAATCAAAAACAAGTATTATGAAACTTAAATACATATAACTAGTACGAGTAAGTAAGGTCGTCTCCACAGGGAATCAGTGGAAAATGCAAGTTTGACTCATGACTTTAAAAGATTAATTAACTAAGCGGACAGACGATGTCAAGCAGTTAGAAAGATGTATTGGTAACACACGATTACTTTTAACTCTTGTAAACAATTATGAAAAAGGTGATTCACTTCAGGTTCAGGTAATGCGATAACAAACTAATCACGGATCAATTAATTGATTGCGCAGTAATTACTAAACCTAGCAGTTTGGTTGTGATGACAAGCGAAACCCTATCCGAATTGTTGACACAATTGAACTCGGTTTATCTAACTACCAGTTTTATATTATGAAAACCAATTGATATGCAATGAATAACGGTTTTGGATCAATAACACAAGAATCTAATCCAAAATGTTGATGAGCACAACCGAGTAGTTGATGCACAAGTTGATAACCAAAACATAAACTGTTTAAACAATCAACTGCAAAGGTAAAACAAGATCAAATAGCAAACTTAATCAAGTTCTTAATCATTCAAACACAAAGAATCCAATCATAGTTAGTTTACACAAAAACCCAAGCCTAAAGTGAACAAGAAGATTTTAGCCTAACATCGACATGACAATTGACTAGCTTATCTGATGAACGGATGAGAACATGCGATGAATTGACGAACGGGGAGCTTTGGGATGGTGCAAAATTGTCCTAGGGTCCCTCTCTGGCTGCTGGAACAAGTGGTATGTCGAAAAGAGGTTGAAAAACTGATTATATATCAGTTAGGGTTCTTTTTCCCGTTTTTATGTCGGTTCACGTAGCGCGAAGCGTTTTTCACCCTCAGTTCGTCGCGCGAACTAAACGAACCTCATATTCAAATTTTTCTAGTCGAAAAACCCAAAATTCATATATTATGGGTCCTGTAACTCATTTTCAAGGCCGGTATATGCCCGTTTTACTAAAAGGCACTTTCTTGGTAACCCGTCTTGTTCACTTTTTGATTCGGCTTCAAGTTTCTCATCCAAACCATTCCTGAATCCTTCTTAACCTTCCATATATGTTTCTCTATGTTTCCGTCTTCTCTAGGCTTGCTTAATCTTCATCTGGATGGCTCTGAATTAGTACGTTTAAGGTCCGAACACCCGTGATCATAAAAGAACTCAAAGTAATTGTGCTCGCTATATATAAACTATTAAAATACATTAAATAACACATATATACATATGATTTATATCCGAATGTCATTATTTCCGTTCATAATTAATTTTATCATTATCAGCTAGGGACTTTTGTTGACGTACCCCGAGGAGCTCGGCCACTTTTATCTTAGTTTTTATCGTCATCTCATGTTCGTTAATCCACTCGTTAAGGTGAGTAATCACAAGTCACATCTCCCGTTTTAAACGCTTTTACATTTTTGGGGGCGTTGTGCATTCACAAATTAAATAGAATATGATTTTTCACTACAATTCCACTGTATGCATAGATATGCAAATGCTCGACTAGTTGATATGTGCGAATGTGACTGTATGTTTATTTTTTAGTTATGGTTGTTAGTATCTCATCCTCATCCTCATTTAATATGATCATACGCCACTGGAGTAACTCGACCCGTTGGGACGAGGGAAATGTACTTCTTTTTATATTCTTGTTATGATAGTTGTAGTGATTCATGTTTATCGCAAGATATTGTCATTTTCAATTATGTATATACAAAAACCGTGATTACTTGCTCAACTTTATGTTGACAAACAATATATTTTCACGCATGACGCATGTAGCTTTTTGGGATGAAGCAAGTGCTAAAATCTAGATTATACCTTAGGTTGCCATGATGAATAAAGAACAAATTTATTTTTAAGTTTTTGATTATAATGTTATTTTTCTTTGAGAACTATGTCAAGCTTTTGTGTAATTGATCGTTATATGAAATAAAATAATTTAGATATTAACACGAGTTATCCATTTAGTTTCTTTTGAGCTGTGATACAAATCATGTCGCGCCTCGGCATGTTCCTTTGTAGGTTAAGGTGTGACAAAAATAGTGTTTTTCCTTTATTTTGTATTCACCTTTTATTTTTAAATCAATATATTTAACTCTATTTAAAATTTATATTTAGTTAATCTATTATCTAATTTTTTGTATTATATTCTTACACGATCAATATCTTCTTTTTTATATTTTTTTTATCAATCACCCCTTAATTTTTATCTTTTACCAACTCATTGTAAATTTTTCTTTTTTATCAACCAACGTCAAATATGAAACATAAGAATTCTTAACTTTTTAAGCTTGATAGTTGATCATAAAAACAACCAACGTGTAAGAACTATTACTATAATTTTGACTAACCAGTGTAACAAATGAAATTTCAATAGAGGTCATAAATTATCACCATTCAAAAGATATTAGAGCGAACTTTATCACCATTCATATAAATCTCATAAATTTACTTATGTGATAATTCGACAATTCTATAAGGAAAACCAGACACCTTACTGATTTCTTATAATATTATCACCAAAAAAATTAATTATAAAACTATGAAATCACAACCAAACAAACGATCAATCATTGGCTGAGGTTGATTATGGATAAAAAAATTCTCATTTTAAAACTATAAAATCCTCAAAATTGGCTGAGTTTAATTCAGTGGATCATTATAAGATGAGCACATACATGTTTGGCGACGGCGGGAAATCGATTCAATCAATCCTTTAATGGTGTTAGCAGAAGGTCAATCAACTCTAGGGTTTACCGATTGTGTCGATGGCCTGATTCAATCTGCGAGAGAAGATTTGGATTGTGTCGATGGCTTGTTGAAGATTTGGATTGTGTCGATGCCTAGTTTCTTACCAGCGGCCTTTTCTTTATAATATCTCTCCTATTCAAAAAAGTTTTACAAAAGTCTGGTACCTTTTTGTTTTAATAAAATAAAAGATAAATATGAAAAACACTATTTTACTAAATAGTTTTCAAGGAACACCAAAATGGTTGAAGAAACACCAGTTCAACCCTTGGTCTAATCGCTTAGTCCTTAGGTTGAGGTCTAGTATTTCCCACGAGGGGTTAAACCTAATCCAGTCAAACTGAGTATAGGCACCTACAAAACAGAACATTGTGAGCTCGTTACAAGAAGGAGAAAGGGGGTCTTTTCGTAACCACCCTCCAGCGTGAGAATCAATATAAGGGATTGAGTTAATAAATATTGACTATCACGGAGCACTAAGGAGTGGTCTCGCTCTAAATTTCGGATCCCTATACCGTTGAGATGTGAGTGATATAGGTCGTCTGCCATGTAAGGAATTTCACCAATTAGGGAGTTTCCACATGCGCTTGGAAGGTTGATGGGTAAATCAGTTGACTAATTGTGATGTTTGTACTATGTAGTACTATTATCTATGTGTTGTCATGCCCTTATTGGCTGGGCGTCACTTTCATTATGATACCTCCTTTTTTGTACCATACCTATGAAGATCTTTGACACTGCATTTCCTGAAGTGTCAGGGAATGTTTGGCGCTTGTCCGAATGTAACCCAGCGCCTAAAGTGACGCCTTGACGCTTAGGTGGGTTTAGTACCCTACCTCTTCAATAATAAATGATTTTTCCACCAAAAAAAAATTCTATAAAACATTATAGCTTGTATTTTTTTAAAATAAATAAAAGTTAGAAAAAGGCATGTGGTTAACGCGGATGAAGAGAAAGACCACATACATTCATATGGTCCGGTCCCACAAGCGAGTGCCAGCTGACATTTAAGATAGGCCATCTGTCCAGTCCATTTGTCTAAAAATAACCAATCACATTACATCCTCACCGCTTGACCACCACCTCACCCCACTCGGTTCCAACTTATCTCCCAACAGTAACACCTCCCCTATAAAATAAATATCACCACCATTCTATTAAACTAATTTCGGACCCTGGCCTAGCCATTTGCTTGCAGGTTCATCTCTCAAAGGTATAATAATTGCTGCCTTGTATCATTTGATTTTGAGTCTCATCATCCATCCGTTTAATCCATTCCAATTTGTGATATATTTGTCATTGACTTCGTTGACTCACTGAATTGGAGGATAATCAGACTTCGATCATCAACTTCTTATTATTCTTATTCAATTCCAAACTGTTTGATTGATCGATGAATCAATTTAGGATCGGAAATAAAATGAATTGATTGATTGACATAGAAATTTACCCAACTTTGGTCTCCTATATAGTTTAACATTATTAATTATACACATGTTTTCTTTAGCTTTAAACGCGTGATTTGACGATTATAATTATCAAATTAAAATTATATTAGATAGGCCAGTTTGTGAACCTGTCAACAGGAAGTTTGTTTATGCTCGTTTATTTAATAAACGAGCGAACATGAACACAAAGTTTGTGTTCGTTTAACTAAACGAACGAAATGGACACATGTTTCGTTCGTTCGTATAAGTTCGTTTATGTTTGTTCATTTATATTTGTTTATGTTTTTATGTTTATTTGTGTTAATTTAAGTGTGTTCATTAATGTTTGTTTGTGTTCATCTAAGTATGTTCAATTATGTTTGTTTATCTTTGTTGGTTAGATTTTAAATAAACGAGCATTAACGAACACGGGAATGTTCGTTTTTTGAACACCGAATATTTGTGTGAGTAAGTGTTCATGTTCGTTTAAAGTTTAATGAACGAAAACGAACACAAACATATCCTTGTCCGTGTTCGCTCTGTTCGTTTACAGGCCTAATTATAAGAATATTGAACAAGTGAATGCGATCGCATTGTTCTTATTATACCGATGACAGATGATCTACTAGGTGGTTGCAAGCTTATATAACTGTTATGGTTGTTATTTTACCAACTACTTTTTTCACTGGCAGGTAACTGAAATCCTTGTAGGAAGGTAAGAATGTCACTGGTTTCACAAGGAAGGTCTACTCTGAACCCGAATGCCCCGTTGTTTATCCCTGCTGCAGTCCGCCAAGTCGAGGATTACTCCCCAGAATGGTGGCAGCTGGTAACAACTTCAACTTGGTTTCATGACTACTGGCTCAGCCAGCAGCAGCAGGAGCAGCAGGGGGCGGATGGTTTTATTGGAAACACAGCAGATGACACCGACATTATTGTGATGCTACCTGATTCTATCGACACTCCTGATTATGATCTGTCAGCTTTTGATGCAGACTATGTGCAATTCATGAACTCTATTGGGATGGGAGCACAAATTGGGCCGGGAACAGTCAGGCATATGCCTTCTAATGGTAATTTGCAAATGGCTACAGATACACTTAAAAGAAGAGTATAGTAATGTTATTATGGCTGTTTTTATAGGGTTGGAAACAGAGGCTGAAATGCTGAGCAGTTTGAGCTTGTCAACATCGACACCCGGGTCACAAAGGGAGATGCACATGGCTAGGTATCCAGAAAGGGCAGTTAGGTCGTTTAGCCCAAGGGTGCGCTCACAGCTCATTCAGCAACCGCGTTGAGCGTATGCAACTAGTTTGTACGGCCTTGCTTTTAGCTTTGGGTTATGTATGTAGTGACAAAAAGGAAAAAAGATTGTAGTAACTTTGGTTATATGTTGTGAGTTTGTGTATAGACTATAAAGCAAGGTCTTTACTTTTTATGGTTGTGCCATCCAGCCGTGATCATATCTGCTGATTTAGAACCTACAGTTAATATAACATATAGTGAAATGCATATGCAGGAGTGGGCAAAACTCATATTTGATAGAATAAACCAAAGGACCACCAGTAGCAATCATTCATAGTTCTACACTTTTTTAAAACCAGTTCTTAGTTCAAACCCAGAACCCGGTACTAGAAGTCTAGAATGGTTCCTTTCAGTTTCATTTGTCTTTTAATTTTATGTTTCGTTTTACTTCCGACACGATGCACACCCCCTAGCAGCACTGTAACATTATTACAAATCAAAAGAACAAAAGACGTGAAACTATATGAAATTATCAAGTACGCATGAACTGAAATAATAGAAGCCTATAAAAGACCATCAAAACCTAGATAGATTGTATGGTTTTAAGTTCTTTTAAAAATAGATTTTTCGGTGCGATTTTGGTTTTGCAATCTGCCAAAAACCGAAGACCGAATCAAGCCGAACTAGAAAATCAAGAGAAACCAATTTTAAGTAACTTATAATCATTCATTTATTAATCCAAATCATTATCCCAAAATTATCAAGACCAAGACCAAATGTTAAGACCGAAAAACCAAATCTTAACCAAACCCATACCAAATCTATGCTCACAAGGTGTAATGGGCCTATGGTTATCAATGTGTATTATTGAATCGTGCACCTCTTAGTAGAGGCGTACAAAACCGGTTTTTTTACATACCGAATCAGTTTTAAAATCGAACCAGCTTGATTTTGCATATTCTAAACAGGTTTGGGTCGAACCGGTTCGGTCTAGAAACCTGTTTAAGCATAGAAGTAGCCAAACTGATCCACACCGGTTCTGGTCAGTTTTAAACCGATTTTGACTACGAAATGCTCAAACCGCTACACGAACCGGCGGTTTGGTTTGGTTTGAGAACCGGTTCGGTTTGGTTTCCAGTTAACCTGTTCCGAACCGGTTTTTTTGTACACCTCTGCCTCTTAGGCTCTTATTATTCTCTTAATATGTTAATACTAAAACCAATACTTTATGTAAACCAATTGGGCTGATAACTAGTGGTTAGACAAGTTGGGACAAGTTCACTAATGGAGATAAATAGACCGGTTAACCATTGATGAACTAATGTAGTTGGGTTTTAAGTTACCAGCATTGAATTGAGCCGATTTATCCTTGGGTCGTGAGTCTAGGCTGGTGGTTATAAGTTAGGTTTAGTCACAACTCACAACCATGGGGTTCAAACACCAATACATATGTGTTTGTGTTGGATATATATATAACGGGTGCAAATGAGCTGAGCCCGAACTTGACCAGGCTCGAGCTTGGCTCGTTTGACTTATGCAAGTTCAAATTGGCTCGTTTCGATCTCTATTTCCAGGAGCGGATCTCGTGTTGGACCAGGGGAAGCATAGACACCCACTCAAACTCTAATTTATGTTATAAAATTCTAATATATTAAGCACAATGACCCATGTGCTCTATCCTTATTATTTTCTGTGTCCCGAACCCAACCTTTTGAGCTCAAACTTTCCAAGCCTAAATTTTATTTTGTTTTGAAAAATAACAATTAAGCTCGCACTGCTTAATTGTCTGACCACATCATAAATTGAAAATTTAGAATCTGCAATTTATACGGGAAGAGATGAACAGGTTTTCACATCTGATCAGGTAAATGCTGTTTAGATTTATTTTTTTTTTTGTGATTTCGGTTTCTTGTTTTATTTTGAAATACGGGATATGCTCATCATTTGTTTACATTTTTTATTTTGATTTATGTTGGTTTCATTTTGATTTGATTGTTTATGTGTTTCTTGAAATTCAAAAGACATGGGATTTTTGTTGTCATTTGAGGAACGATGATTTGGGTTCTAGGTTATAAAACATTCTACCTAATTTAGAGCTTAAGATGACTCTTATAACAATTAGACCAAAATATGAATTTATTCAGAGTATTATTTTTTAGTGATTAATAATTCTACACTGTTCAATTTAAATGATGGATAAAAAAACACTAGCAGGTGTTATGAATGAGGCTATAATTGACCGTTTTCAAAAGATAAAACCACGCAAAGGTAAATTGTAATATGTTTTTTTGTTTATTATGTTTAATAAAAATTGTTACTTAAGTTTCTATACATAGTTTATTTAATGTAATTTTGTTACCCGTCCCATTTTGGTTTGACCCGATTCATCTTGGGTTGACTTGTTTGAGTTTGACCAGACCCATTCTAGGTTAACATTTTTTGGCATCCACTGGCTAAATTTTATGAATCCGCCATTGTCTATTTCTAAAACTCGAGCTCGGCTTGGGCCTGACATGTTAATACTAACACGTAAGCAAGTAATCTCGTATAGATGAATGAATATGTATACAAGCTCATTAAATATCATATTAGTATTAGTATGTTATAAGTTAACCTTTGAATATGTTTAAATATAATGATCTTAACATTTCTCCTTATCACAAGAGTCAATATCCAATGTTGTATTTAAAGGGATTTATGAATTGTAAAACTTTGTTTATCATTATTTATATGTTATTAATCCATAAGGTATGTTATTATGCATATTATTAAATTTAACCTTTTTGTTATATTTTTTAACCATCCCTGTATCATACGGGCTCTATCCTAGTTTGGTAATATAAGAGTTTAAATTGTAAATTAAAAAAACAAAAATCTTAACTCTCCTGCATATAATTGCAACTACTTAGATTGGTTGTTGATGGATTTTGGGCCCGGTTCAAAAGAAATAAGTTGCAAAAATAAGGAGAGCCTATAATAAAATAGTTATAGTTTTTAAATAAATTGATTAATAAGTCGGTTATTATTTGAAGTATTTTCCTTATAAAAACACTACTAGTAGGTGAAAGCTTTGTCACAAAGTAATTAACCTTAAGTTTGAACCGATCGAAACCTTTGCTTTGTTACAAAGTAACGTACGAACGTCTGTCTTTTCGTACGATGATGAAAACGAAGCGCCAAAACACCACCGCATACTATGAAGACCAACTGTTGAAGAAGCATAAATCAGTTCAAGCATACGACAATGACGATCATGTATTTGCGCGTAATAGAACAACCGAAATCCGTCGTGACTGCCCATTCCTTTATACAATTAATCGACAGGTAATAATAATAATTCATTTTTCTATTATTAAATTATTATTATTATTATTATTATTATTATTATTATTATTATTATTATATTGTCGTGTAGAGGATTTTGAATTGATTATTTAGTTGTGTTTTGCAGGTCTTGGACTTTGGCTTTGAAAAAAAGTGTTCTCAGTCTCTGTCAAATTTTAACGTGTACGCGTGCATGGTTTGCGGCAAGTACTTTCAAGGGAGGGGGCATAACTGTCACGCATATAATCATAGCCTTGAAGCATTGCATCATGTCTATATCAATCTTCAGACTGAAAAGGTTTATTGCCTACCCGATAATTACGAGATTTATGATGCTTCACTCGAAGATATTTGATGCTTCCATAACCCCAAGTTCAACAAAGACCAAATTGTGCAACTTGATACAAGTAGACAGTGGTCGACGGCGCTTGATGGTTCATATTATCTTCCTGGAATGGTAATTATTTCGTTAATTATTGCTAGCATTAGTTTATGTTATTAATCCCTTCTAGAATATATACTGATCGATTGTGATATTTTCTTTAATTTGTCAGGTGGGGCTTAATAACATTCAGAACACTGGTTTTATTAATGTGACCATTCAGTCTTTAATGCGAATGAAGCCTTTGAGAAACTTTTTTCTCGTTCCTGAAAATTACAAGGACTGTAAATCTCTACTTGTTCAACGTTTCGGTGAGCTCACAAGGGAGATATGGCATTCGAGGAACTTTAAACGAAAGGTAATCAATTTGATCATAACAAGTAGTATGAATAATCTAATATATGTGCATGCACCTAATAATTAGTTACTTGATTGTTTGGGTTGTAGGTCTCTCCTCGTGAATTCTTGCAAGCAGTGAAGAAAGCTAGTAAAAAACCGTTTCGGTCTGATCCTGTCGAATTCACGTCATGGCTTCTCAATAAGCTGCATAATGACCTTAAAAGGACAAGAAACAGCAGCAACATTATCCATAAGTGTTTTCAGGTATATACCACTTTAATTATTTGCGGCCTAGGTTCTTAAATTGTATATTTGATCATGAACCAGTTTATAATTTGAATTCCAATCTATTTTCTCTAGGGAGAATTGGAGGTTGCGAAAGACGGCGCCGAGACAAGTAGAATGCCATTTTTGATGCTTGGACTAGACTTGCCACCACCTCCAATAATTCCGCAGGTTTGTGCTTTGAATTTTTTTTTCTTTTTGGTCAGCACTAAAACAGACTGCCTCTCGTATATATGTGATTTTGTCTACTTATCGAAGACTCTTAAAAGTAATATGTCCCTGTAAATGATGAGTTATGAATTGGCTTTAATGGTGTTGTTTTGTTATTGTAGGTTTTGACTTTTGGGCATACTGAAGAAGTTTGATGGGGAGACCCTAACTGAAGTAGTGCGTCCTGATCATGTAGCCAAGATGAGATACCGTGTAACAAGACTTCCGCAGTATCTTATTTTGCACATGCGTCGCTTCACGGTGGAGAAAAATCCAACCCTTGGTGAGATAAATAGATAGACTTGTTTATTATTATTATTACTGTTACTATTTATTGTATGATTGATCATCATGTTGTACTCATTTGTTGAGATGATGAAAGAGTGTGTGCCACATACGATTTGATTGCAAACGTTGTGCATGATGGTAAACCAGGTGAAGGAGCACACAGGGTATTTGTTCAGCACAAGTCTCAACAGCTCTGGTAATTAAGCCTTCTTCCATTTCAATTTTTAATTTTGATTTTGATTTTTTAAATCTCCAATTAATATGGATATGTTTGTGTGTCAGGTATATGATTGCGGATCTCGATGTTGCAGAAACACTTCCGCATACGGTTTCACTTTCTGAGACTTACTTGCAGATATATGAGCAGCAGGAGTTCGATTCTGAGCAGCATGTGCAGGAGTGATGCTGCTGTTTGTATACCTATTATAACAGTATTTAGTATATACCTTGGTTGTATGTCTTTAAAAATTTCATCCGAAGTTAAGATGTATAAAACTATATTAATTAAATAATTTGAAGTACAAACAAAGCTATGCATGCGTATATAAACACAGTAGAAACTAGAAAGCTCACATACTTGTCATTAAGAAAATGGCAAGGCATTGCCTTAGGTGTTAGCCAGAATAACAAGTATGTTGAGCACAAACTAAAGACTAAATACTAGACTAGCGCGTCTTCATTTTGGGACTTAGTTTTACTTTCATTAGCAATGGCTTCTGATATGGCCTTTGGGAGCAAAAAGCCAGGTCTTTCAAGAAACTGTGCACGATCAAGTACCAAGGGTTCTCGAGTCGTTATCTCAATGCCATCAAACGTCCACAATGTCAAAGTTGCTTCACCTTTTAAACCCAAAGAAAACCAACCAAGACCTGCAACCGATAAGTCTACACTATTCACGTCCCAGCTTATTCCAGACACTTTGACTTCTCTTGACTCCCAGTTCTCTAATTCAGGCACACGATCTACACCGATTGGTGGCTGAAACAAAAACCAAAAATAAAAAAAGCAAACATCTTCATAAATGCATAAAAAATGCTTATTTAAGAAAAGCTTGAAAGTAAGCAGACTGCATACCTGTAATCTAACACCAGCATGCTTATTCCAAATTTCGTCTGCGTTTTCAATCTTACCAAGATGCAAAGAAACATTTGGGGAGGCCCAAACCGTGACATATATTGTTTGCACAGATGCCTGATTTAGATCGAGTCTCACTAGACCACCAACATGAATCGCCTGCCCTTGCTGAGATATATATAAATTCTAATTATTATAGTTATTATGATATTGCCTTTGTTATCAAATTTATGATATTTATTATTAGCAAAACTAAAATAAGAACAAAAAAGCAGCCTGTTTTAACCCATTTCGACTGATACCCAACTCTTTAACCAAACAAACGATCGAACACACACGATTAAACGAATGGGGTTTTCTTGTTCGTTCGCTCATCAAGAAAATGAATGTACTCGTGTTCATTTATGTTTCTTCATTAATAGTATAAATGAATGGTGTTAGCTATAGATTTTGAGAAAGAAGAATATGCGGAGAAGAAGGTGGATTAACTCCAATCAGAACAAAGCTAACTCATTCCAGTTATTACATTTGTTATTAATACAGTTATAACTTCAAACAAACTACTTTCAACTTGACAAACTAACCCTATTGAATACAATAGATTCAACCCTATACTATAGAATTACTACTGGTCATGTTTAGTAAACGGTTTGGGAGCATAAACAAACGAATATAAGTGAACTTAGATAAATGAACATAACAGAGTGAAAACCAAATAAAAGGAAATATGAACATCAATCTGTTGAAGGACCTAAAAATTCAAATAAGTATATAAACAAACGTAAATTATCGAATATAAACAAATTTAAATGAAAGAGCATAACGAGTGTTCACGAACATAAATGAATGAACAAGATACATGTTTATGTTTGTTCACTTAACAAAATCATCAAACAGTGTTGTTTGTATTCGTTCATTTATTAAATAAAGAACATAATCAAACTTCCTACTGCACAGCTCACGAAAAGGTCATTGAACATTTGGTTCGTTTACAAGCATAAGACAGACCCGCTCGTTTTGAGTTTGCCACCTCAAAAGAATACTATATATGTTTAGTCAGCATCTTATATTGCTATATCAACCATCAATAAAAGCATAAAGCTAAAGAATATAAACCAATAGCAACAAAAACAAACAAGTGCTTGCCTTAATTCAATAAGTTCGAGGGCGCAACTCCTTTCGTATTTCAACCATCTTTTGCTCCTCTCTATTCAACCTCATGGACATCAAATACGGATGCAACAACCCCGGCGTATCATACATTTTGGCCTTAGCCGACAGCACACCTCCAATTCTCAAAATACCAAGCGTCGTCCCAGGAACTGCAGCCTCAGTAAGCTTAGTAGCCTTCACCCCACCTTTCTTCGCAAAGGCATTAATCAACGTCGACTTACCCGCATTCTGTGCCCCAATCACCCACACATGCCCTCGTGGTCCCGCCGACTCCTTAACAAAAGTTAACAAATTCCTAACACCTAAATCCTTACGCGAGCTAACCAAATACACCCCATTTAGCTTCGGTGCACCGTTAGCCCTAGCCCGGTGTCGAACCCATCGGTCGAGTCTAGTGGGCGATACTTGCGAAGGTAAAAGATCCACTTTCGTAGCCACAAGAACCAGTTTAGGCAGCTTCTTGGTTCTTGGCAAACCATCACGACCTTCCAACGCCTCAAATAAAGATTTAGCAGCTCGTTTCGGAAACGAGCCATCAAAATCCACACAATCCACAACCATTACCACAACCGTGGAGTCCGCATTCCCAGTCGGCTTCATCAACCGGGTGCTAATTAACTTGTCAAAATCGAAATCGGGTATCAAGTTGTCGGCGGTTTGGTTCTTGACCTGACCATAATTTCTCAAAGAATGACACCTTGCACAAACTGTCACCTCTTGTTTCTCCAATAATTTAGATTCTCTAACCAATTTTTTCCTTTCGGATTTTGAAACCCTAACTTTCTTGGCCTTTTCGAGTACTTGTTCAGTAATATTACCGTACCCGACACCCAGGGCGGTAAACCCGTCTAATTCCTTCAAATCATCGTCTTCAAAATCTGAATCCCAATCGAACTCATCATCAAATTCATCATCACCTGAAAGATTGTCAATTTCATTATTATTATTATTATTATTATCCAATTCACTTTCTCCTTCATCTGTGTCTTCTAATTCGCCTTCGATTTCGTCTAAAATTAATAGCTCTTCTTCAAGCACATCTTCTATCTTCTTCTTCTGATAATACCCAGGTAGGGTAGGGTTATCATCCTGCATAAAGACACCACATCCAGGGCAAACAAGGCCTAACGTATCGTCTTCGTCTCTACCCTCGCTTAGAAGGGGTTTTATGTTTCTTTTTCTTGAGGTTTTAGCATGGGTTGGTTGTGTTGTGGATGAGCTGGCGTTTACTGATAATAATGTAACGTATGGATGATGTCTGTGTGTTGTTGGATTAAAAATGGAACCAGTGGAATTGAGAAGACGAATTGATTGTGATTGTGAAGCAGTGTGTAGGTTTAGAATCAGAGTTGGAGTTGCAGAGGGAACAAGAGGTGAAGAAGAAGAAGAAGTAGTAGATAAGAAGAAAGCTGACATTTTTTTGAGGGAGTTCCGCTCAACCCTGTGACTGTGGGAGCATACAAGCCCACTGGTACTCTACTAGTAGCAAGTCTACCTCGCCTTGTAAAACCGCGTTACGAAAAGATACCGGAACTAATCGGTTTCCGTTACGTACGTTACAGCAACGGAACTAAAAGAAAACAAAACAAAAAGCAAAATGCCGTGGACCAATAATGTGTCTGTCACATGACACAATGTGAGCTTTGCAACACCAATGTTCTTATTTATGGGCTATTTGACAGGTGCTAAACTATTAAGAGGTCTAAATAATTAAGAGGCTCTTAGCCCGTAAGTGTTGTTTGGTTGGACCTCTGAATAACTGTGCAGAATGACTATTTTACCTCTTTGAACTTTTTTGTGCTAAATGAAATATATCTGTTTAGTCAGAACGCATAATAATTGTACTAAATGACCAAACTTTCATTATAACCAACCAAAATACATCTTAAAACAAACTTTTATTATAATCAATCAAAATATATTTTAAAAATACTTAACTTAACAATACAATCATAAGTAGATAAAACACCTAAACATCAAGCACATCTTAAGGTAGGTCTAGACAAACATAACACCCATTTTAATACAACCAAAAACATCTTGCATATATATTAGACAGAATTATAGAAATTGTCTTTTATCTTTCACACAAATTTCACTCGTTGTTCCTGATCTTCAAAATTGATCTTTTTTGTCATTTACGTTTCAAAATCCAACAGCGTTTGTCATTTTCGCCTAACCCGGTTAGATTTTCTCGTTAAGTCAGGTCATGTGCCTTGCACATGAGGGCAAATTTGTAATTTTATCTATTAAATTAAAATTTTAATATATAATTATGCTCTCTCTCTCTCTTCTTCTTCTTCTTCTTCTTCTTCTTCTTCTTCTTCCTCCAAAGACAAGCTTTCCGACGGCCACCACCAAGCTCCGGCAGCCGCCGCCGCCACCGCCGTATTCTCTGACAAAGAAAACCACAAATCGAAAATTAAAATGTTATTATAAAGCACAACTATGACTATCTTCAATTTCCATCTACCAATTCCAGCAACTATTATAATTTTTTATTTAATTTTATGAAACCCAGATCCAATCTCCCAAAAATTACACCAATGCAATTAAAAATCATAAATGAAAACAAACCCTAAAACCCCAAATTATATCCTGAAATTAACAAAATGAATGAAACCCACTTAGGTTGCGTGCTATGGTGGGGGGCTTCGAAGCCCCTCCATAGTGCCACGTCAGCGCCACGTGGGCACTGGGGGCGTCGAAGTCCTAGGGCATAATGCCCCTCTATGGTGAGGGGGATTCGAAGCCCAACCTTTTTTCTTTTTTTTATAAAACAAAAAAACCAATACAAATAAAAATAAAAAACATACAAATAAAAAAACCAATAAAAATAAAAACCCTACAAAAAAAACCTTAAAAATAAAACTATAACTAATGTTCGTCGTCCTCGTCCTCGTTTGCATATTTGGCCAATATTTTTGCTCTTCTTTTTTCCATCACCGCCCGCGACAAGGATCTAGATGTGATAGATCTTTTGTGATGAGCTCGAGTTCCTTTTGTTTCGTTCACTCTTGGTGCATCGCTTCGTATTTCGCAAGCATCGCCTTTCTTTCTTCGTGCACCTTCATGAGGCCCTCCTGTTTTTGTTTTTTAATGTTGGCAATCTCGGCTAGCCTCCGCTCCAAGTTTTCAAGATGCGAGCTCGTGTCGGAACTCTTAGAGGACGTGGTTCTGGACGAAGATCCTCCACCTCTAGCCGCCGCATTGGCTTTATCTCTTCCTACCGGCCGTGGCAACTCATCCGGTTCGTCAAAAATTAATTCTGGATCCAACTCGTTTAGATTAATTTGACAACGACCATCGGACATGGGCTGTGACGGCGATTGATCGGCCGAAGTAGACGTTGTCTTTGACCGTTTGGACGGTCGCGGTGGTGATGATGTCAGGACCGTATGCCACTTTGGTGAGCTTATGCATTGTCTCCAAACATCCAACATGCTAAAATCTTTATTATAAAAATGCCTCCAACACATCGGCATCGCCCATGCCGCTTTTTTTGTTGTTCACAACGCAGGTGTGAACGGCTATGAAGTCGGTTATTTGTGTGCGTAATGACTTCCATTTGTTGTAGACGGAGTCATTCCCGCGATACTCTCCTCGACCCATTAAAGCGAAGAACTTGGTGCGTATTTGTACCCAAAACTCCAGTGAATGTTTGCCATCACCTTCGATACATATAAAAGCTTAATATTAGTAAACAAAAAAATATAACATGGAAAACATATAAATATTTTTATAATATACCTTGAATCGAGTCATCGGAAGAGTCGATCCACGCTAAGGCTAACGCCATTACCTCGTCCGCTTCCCACATTTGTCGTTCGCCCTTTTCGGTTGTTCGAACGTCACCCAGGTTCCTTTTTTTATGACTTATTTTTGGACGCCGGACTTACGTTTCGGGTATTTGGGTTTGTGGTACTTGCGAGGACGTATACGGCATTGGCGCCCGAAAGAACATATCGGGGGTAAACGCTGGCATGGTTGGAGGAATCGCCTGTCGTTGTTGGTTTGCATAGAACGGGTTGCTAAGGTCGACGTTATTTGCGAGCGAACAAACCCACCACATACAACTCGGATCCCACGGGTTTTGATTCGGGTTCGGGTTTGGGTTTGGTGTTGAGCTTGAGCTCGTGTTCAGGTTCGGTTTCGAGTTAGGATTCACGATTTGGTGTTAAGATGAATGTTGTGAAGATTGTTAAATTTGGTGTGAATATAAAAGTTGTTTGAGTAAAATTGTGAAAAATGTTTGAATTTATATAGAAATGTTAATTTTAATTTTTTTTAAACGGTTAGTAGACTGTTGGTGGTGGGTCCCCCACCTCATCCCCCCACCGCGCCCATCGTCCCCTACACCCTTCCCCCCCCCCCCCCCCCTCCGCGCCCCTCTATGGTGTTTGGAGCCCACCGCACCCTTCTCTCCCCCTTCTTCCGCGCCCATAGTGCACAGCTATGACACCCATCAAATTTGGTCAACGTCCATACAACTTTAAGGTTTAATTAAGTATACTTACGTTAAACTAAATTTTTTTAAAAGCGCCGTCATTTATTAATCACGAGTTGAGGAAATCCATTGTTTCATACCACAGACGTTAAGTAATTATGGGGATTTACGGATCGCACGCTGAATAAACTAAACAATACTAACTTTGTTGATATTTTCAAATGAGCCAAACATATATTTAAACTAACTAGAAAAATTGAGTTTTAAGTAAACACAATTATGTTTTATTAGTCTAGGTTTCCCACCATTTACCACTTGTTTTTGTGTTGGTTGTTGACAATTTAAGGTTTATATGATCACACAAGGATTGTATAGTATAATCTAATTATGTAAATCTTACAACCATCACCACATCACGTTACCAACTTTCCATGATAAGAAACCATCATCATGCATCACACCCCATCCCTAGTCATTATTCAACCTTCTATATATTTCTCTTCACTACAACTCCCATACCATATATGTTTAATCATGCTACAAACCTACCCATACTCTTTCATAGATATAAAAAAAAAAAAAAAAAACGAAAGTCCAAGAACCCAACACACACAAAGAACCTGCAACACTCTCTCTTTTAATCTCTCTTTTGGTTACATATGCACACCCTCGGTTCTCTCTCTATCTCACCGCCTCTCTCTCTTGAAGCATCTCCCGGAACCACCACCAAACACCGCTCACCACCAGCGCGCCACCCGATTATGGCTTCGAAACTGACACGAGACATCTCTACAGACCGTGTTAGACCTGAAACCGGCGTGATACACGCTTCGGCTTCTTCCCGTAAAATGAACGTGCACCAACCCGGTTCCGGTTCCCAAGCTAAAGTAAGGAGCGTTAAATTTTGAACCGAGCATCACAGAGTGGAACAAGCACAAGCTCTCAGTCTTCTTATTCTCTAAACATAATCCATATTACTAAGTGAGCTAAAAACTCTTTTAACCTTATGTTTCACTTTAGTTTCATAACAAGTTCATGTGTTATTCACCCAAAAGTTTAGATTAAATAATGGAAAGAAAAACAAGTTTAATGGATGTGCGTTATCATGAAAAGCTTGCTAAAAAAAAACACTTAAAAGACTCACGATATGATGAAAACATACTTGTGTTAAAAATTATATACGGATCTTTGATTAGTTAAACAGACGTGGATAGTTTGTTTTTTTTAAAACAATTACGTATATATGCCGGACAAATATATAAAGTTGGTTAAAGATTTAAAAACATGTTTAAAAGAATAAATTTTGGAAGAAATGCAATTATTGGACAAATAGATATAAATACTTAGTAAAATGAAAATACGTATTTGAAAATATATAAATAATTAGAATCTTAAACATACAAAAAGGGTATTTTAGAAACAAATAATCGAAAATATAACCACATTATACTTCATAAAACTATGGTTTGTATTAAATGTTTATTTTCTACATATCAAACATATAATTATAAATATGTACATTCTAGTCTAAACGAGTGTGTTAGGTCGAAAATAGGATTTTAAGACGACATACGATTATTACAAGATAATATTCCACGACTTAGAAAAACGGTATTTTGATCGTATCACCAACGGGTCGTCCAAAGATTAAACGAAACGTCTGGTTGGTGAAAGCAACCGACACAAATGTAATAAACGAAACTCCGGTCGGTGAAAGCAACCGACACAAATATAATAAACGAAACGGCTAGTTGGGTGAAAGCGACTAGCATAAACAGACTTGCTAGTCGATAACTAAAATTATATGACCTTTCGTGTTTAGGACACTAGAAGGTCACGGGAACTGGACTTAATCAAATTATTAGCCTGTACAAAACTAAACTCGGCAGGTGAGTTTCACTAACCCCTTTTACTGTTTTACCGTTTTATTGTTTTATAAATCCGGGGTGGAAAACATACACAACTGCTTTTATATACGATAATTAGTAACAAAACATTAATCCTTATGCGAACATGAGTTGAACTATGTAGTGCTATAAGTCCCTTGCTTACATACTATAACCATTAGCTAACGGAGTTAGCCACAGGAATATACGGATAGTACTATTGTCGTTGACTTTTCCCCCTATTTTAGGTTAGTCGCTCTAACCTCCGATATTGCATCGAAACAGGGTGCGTATATTCCATCTGTGAGATTTGAACAGGGCAAAAAAGGATATAAGTCGTGGTTTGGTTATAGGCTCAGGGTTCGTCATATTAATTCATAGAATTAGCTAGTCTACGGAGGATCATCGTATTTGTTTCAACAGATTATCGTATACTTGCTTGTGAAGTGATTCAATGCTTTATGAATAACGTGATTTCATATCGAGTCTAAAAATCGGTAAACTCACCAACCATTGTGTTGACATTTTAAAACGTATGTTTTTCAGAGATTTAACAAGCACTTAAGGAATCATGAAGACGGGACCTCAAGGCACAATTAGAATATCTTTTGGAGGGGTTTCGCTTGTATAACCCTATTAATATTTGGGGCCATATACAAGAATCCCAATTTTATCTTAAACTAATTTATTTAAAAACATGTTACGGTTTATAAATTCTTTTTAAGACTATTGGTATCTTAATGCTACTATGTTGACGATAATCATATGCTTACGGTATACATGACGTCATGCGCCCGCGCTTCCGCCTTGGCGGGGTGTGACAATAGCCTTACCACTGTTCTTAACTGAAGCTTTAGCATCAAACCCATATTGCCTATGATGCAAATTCACAACCGAAAAAACCGCAGCCAAGAAAATAGAGGCACTAAGCAGCAAGACGAATACAAACTTGAAACTAAACAATCGACCAATTCCGTCCTGCCGCCGCCTGGGATAAACAAGTCCTCTGCTCCTCAATGGGTGGTTTCAAGAAATCGTCGACAATGGTAACACCCAATGGGTGGTTTCATGAGTGGCAGCACCGGTGGTTTCAGGTTGTGACAGTGATTGTACAATTTTGGATTTGGAGGCTGGGGGTTCGGTTGGTGTGATGCTGAACAACAGTGAAGGTGTGGTGGTGATAGGTGGGGACTGGTGGTGGTAGCAGGTGGGGACGGTGGCGGTGGTGGCTGCCGGAGCTTGGTAGCAAAGGTGGAGGAAGGAGAGAGAAAGAATTAATTAAATATATATTTTTAGTTTTTTTATTGTTTTTCTTTATTTATTAAAACAATTTTTTAATTTAATAGGTAAAATTACTAATTTGCCCTTATGTGTAAGGCACATGACCTGACTTAACAAGGATTTTTAACTAGGTTAGACGAAAAAACAAACGCTGAAGGATTTTGAAACATAAAGGACAAAAAAGATCAATTTTGAAGATCAGCGACAACGAGTAAAATTTAGGTGAAAGATAAAAGACAATTTCTATAATTATGTCTCTATATTAAGCTTTGGAAATTCTAGTGCATATTTGCATCTATATTGAGCAAGCCTAATGCCCTAGACCAGAAAGTCATGTTGATCACCTGAAGGATTAACAAAACAACTTGATACAAACACGATACAACAAGCCTAGGTTGATATGAACTTGTCGTTGATGCTATTATGTGGCAATCAGTAGTTGCCACTTGTCTATGCCTGTATACGTGCTCCCTGAATGTTTCCCCTATGAATCCAATCGTCAAGAATTTCGCTAAATACGGTTAAATAAGGACTTCCTTGTCATCAAACCATGATAAAAACATAGCCAATTGAGTTGCGATTAGTTGATTAACATTGTCCGCATGCAAATATAAAGGTCACATATCAATATGATAACTATATGATGCACACTCACACCAAATATTATAACTTGTAAAGTAAAAAAGTTCAAATTATTTGGCAGCGATCCTGACACATGACACATGAGTTTTGTGTGCTAAATTCTTTTAGCAACAAAAACTACATTTCTAAGCAGACTACCTTATTAACTTGAATCATGTCGAGCTAGCCTTGACATCAGAGGTTAAACATAGTAACCGGTAATAGCAAATCCTCGTCCTACAATCTCTCCAGCACAATACCAAGCAAAACACTCGAGCCCAAACAACGCAGCAATCCCCATATCTTCAGTTTTAATGTCCTTCGTTTTGATCAGTTGTTTCACGTAATCAAGCTCCTTCCAAAATGCATCATATCGTCTAGGAATACTAGTTCAAGAAAACAGTATAAATTGGGTTACGATTAATCTCTAAAGAGTCGAGCGTGTTAATCTATAAGATTTGACTAAAAAGAAAACGGGTCAAACAGGTTGAAAGTAACAAACCTGGCAAGGCGAGTGTAAAATAGTTGATGTGATAACTCTTGGCATTTTCCTATAGTTGGTGGATCCGCAATGTATTTATTGTTCTGTTCTAGTATTTGCTGGTAATAGGTGTTTCCATTTTTGGATAAAAGTTTAGAAGCTTCAGCTGTCTTTGAACGTAACATATTCAACTTTGATGCCATAACTCTTACACTGCAAAATTGCAAAAAAAACAAAACAATTTGACCACACACAAGGAGAATTATGAAGGCATACATGTTATATCAACTTCGCTATGTAATTGTATTTAAGGTCATAACTAATATGTAAATGATAATCAAATTATCCCATTGGATTGTTAAAATAAAGTTTCATGTGGTCAAAACGTTGCAACTCTTCCAAATGATACATATTACATACTAAGAGGTTGATATATTTCTTTCTTTTATTCAAGAGTAACCCCAACCAGAACCTATATGCATCATTCAGATCTCATCTTCTTGCATCTTTAATTTTAATCCCAGTTTACCAAAAAAATAAATTAATTAATGCCTTTGGTAATAGAAGAGTTGAATGCAAAAAAAAGTAAGAGTGTGCATATTTCGTAGAATTACATACGTAGTTACCTAGTCTTGTAAAATCTAAGCGGGTTTTTTTGTTTGTATCATTTACAGTCTCAACTGAACCTAGAAAAGGCGTATCAGTTGTCCTATATTTGAATTGGCAGGTTATTATCTTTAGATGCATACAACAAAAGATAATTGTTTAGTGAAGATTTAAGCAACATACAATATACTTTACGCATATGGTCACCTGTTATAAACCATATACAATAACTATCACCGAAAAAAACGAAACAAAATTACTTCACTTAGGCCATATAAGACCATTCCATAGTGGTGGTGTTCTTTTATATGGAAATGTTAAACTTCGTAAGTTAAGTGTTTTTGTTCCATTCTTTTCGGTGATGGTTATTGTATATTGTTTATAATAGGTTAGCATATGTGTGAGATATACTGTATGTTCAAATTTTCACCAAACAATTGTCTTTTGTTGTATGCACCCAAAAATGATAAGCTGCTGCTGCATAGTCAAATACAGCTTAACCAATGCGCCTTTTCTAGGAGTCGGTTGTTAGGAGAATGTGAATAGTACAAAAGCAATAAAGGGCTTCGAAACATAGGCTACTGATGTAATTGTCCAAGTATTATTATATAAAAAAATTGGATTATAAATATTTATGCATATTGTAATTCTGCAAGTTTCGTAATCCAAAAGGAATAGTAAAAAAAAAATATACAACTACCAAACAAAATGAAGAAAAGAAAATTATTTATACACCCCAAAGCAAACACTCTACCAAACATATTTAATACATCCCGATTTAACCAATTCAAAACAATTGGAACCCTAGCAAAACGAACCATATCTTTTCGATCGATTAAATTCAAAGCAATTGGAAACAAAAGCCGATTACATGACGATCAAGCTTAAGATAAGATGAGAACCTGAAGACAGGCAACAGAAGCAGCGAGTGAGAGACGGCGGCGGAGTCCAACGGTGACTCGGAGGTGAAGAAAAGGGAGAGCGTTGCTGATTGATTAACAACTGCTGTGTGCGTGGAAGGCGGGGTATATTCAAGCGATAGTCTTTAGCTGAATGGGTAATAGCTCCATTAACACACCCACTTAAGTCTTATTAGATGTTTAGCATACAAACACACCCCCTGATGTTATATGAGGAGTTTTATTTCATAATGAGATTCAATTAAGTTAATCGCGAGAACCAAATTTGTACTTTGAAAGCCGATATTGTATATTTGCATTTTTCCTAAAACGAACATATCCTAACTAATCCTTGAACCTAGTCAGGTATGACAATGAAACCCGAAACCTGAAATATTTGGGGTAGGCAATAGCCGTCCCTATTAGGGTATGGGACGGGTTTGGGATTAGTTTTGAAATTTTCCGCGAGTTTGGGACGGGCACAGGATTTGTTATATACCTGATTACCCGATAACATACCCTGCTTACCTAATTATATGCCCGAGTGTAACCCGACATAATCTTCTTTTATTTTTATATATATGAAGCTATATTAAAAATGAATTATAAACATATATTAAAATGACAGAGCCTGGACGTTGAGAAGGGTCATGTGGAGAAAAGAAAAAAGTGAATTGAGAATTATGTATAGAGTGAACTATGGTCTGGGCAATAGCTTAATGAAATAATATAAATACATGAGAATCAAAATATAAACCTGGCAATTTTGGTTCTGTATATTTTGTGTATTCAATTATTTATATTTCGCCAAAACTGGATAGATATCCGACTAGTTTTGGGACGGGTAAACCCGTGGGTTTACCCGATACCCGATGGAAACCTGACGGGTTTGGGACAGGGTTTTGTAACCGAGTATAGGGTTGGGATTATCTAAACCTGTCTCATTCCCTATAGCCAATCCTTGAACCAATCTGGCTTATTGATATCCCATATTTGAATATACATTATAATCTTTAACGAGCTTGATACCTCCATCTTTTACGAGACTATTGTGGGTAAATTAAGCATATCATTTTGTTGTCTCATGTACATGGGACATTAGTGTGATCGTGAGACATATAACTTATTTAATAAACAAGTCATGTTTGGGTTGACATGTTAACCACTTTACTTAAACTACTTGTATTCATGTTGACGTATAATTAAACATATCTGACCCAACCCGCCAATCCATATAGCCCATTAAATGTAACTCGTCAAGCCATTTGACTCGTTTAGATAAGTGGGTTACAGAGGTTATGCTCAAGTTGCACGATTTCAAATGTTACCAGTTTATGGCTGATGTCTTTAACAAGAATAAATATATTATATATATGTGTGTCATGTTTGGGTTCAATCACCCCTAGAATATGCCCCATAAGTATCATAAGTATCAAGGTGACCCAAAAACCTTTCTCTTACTTTGACTGTTCGAAACACAAAAACATAACAATACAAGCTTTAAAACAGGCCTAAATGAAATCTGGTTTGCAAATCCTAAATGAAATGAGGTTAAGTTCTGAGAATTCCTGATGATAACAATAAATAATTCCAAAATGGTTAACATTCATAAATCATAACAATAAGTGACATAAAGGGCAAAATGATAAATCCATCAACTTTTAACGCGTTTTGGTCTTTTTCTGTTCTTGTATGCGCACTGCTGCACATATCTTCTTCCAGGACCGGATCACAATGAGGGACGGTATCCAAACCCAAAACGAATTCATGATGACGTAGTAAAAATAATAGTAATACGTGCTTGCAGCGAAGTTGTCACCTTCTAGGTAAGATGTTATGAAATAAACAGCTGTTCCATAGAGCTGTCCAAGAGCAATAGCTATCTGAAGCAAGTGACCGTATGATTTTCTTGTGGCTATAGCGTACCTATAAAATTTCAATTTTTTAATAAATGAGAATATTAATTATGTTAAAAAGGTAATGAAAAGTAAGCATACGCGGATAGAATGCAAGCGGGGCCCTCCAGAACAGCTGTAATTCCTTCAACAGCAATTACTGCTGAATCCCTTCCAACATATCTGGAGTCACCTTTGCTGTATTCTTTCCCTGTGAGTTGTAAAGAAACATGAAATTGATTTTAATGTTTATTAAAATACATAAATGATTAGAGCTACAATGTAGAAAGTATATCAAGAACTTACAAACTTCTGCAAGGTAAGTAGGATTCTTCTGCTTGAAAAACTCGGGGGTGAAAACAAAATAACCCTCGAGGATCATATGCGTGAGGCCAGTGAAAATCCACCAGCACATGAGAATTTTGTCTACTTTTGATATTTTGGGAAAGCGCCCTGTCACGACATTATAAGAACAAGCTTCCATTAAGTTCTAGGCCTGTAAACGAACTAAACGAGCACGAACGGAGCATGTTTGTGTTCGTTCATTTAACTTTAACTGAACAAACGATCAAACGTAAACAAACAAACAAACAGGGTTCTCTGGTTCATTAAGGAAATGAATGTGCCCGTGTTCATTTATGTTTGTTTGTTCGAATAATAAACAAATGGTTCACGAATGTAAACGAACGAGCACAATTGAACATAGATGAACAAACATAACTGAGCTAATTAAAACTAGACTAATATTTAATGTCCTAAAAAATCTAAATGAATATCTTAGCGAACGTAAATTTAACAAACTTTAAGAAATGTAAGCAAAAGAACAAAATGAGCAGAAGCAGATGAGCATAAGCAAACTTAAATGAATGAGCGTAATCCAACGTTCACGAACATAAATGAATAAACGAGACATGTGTTCATGTTCGGTTGTTTATTAGATAAATGAACAAAAACTGACTTCCAGCTAAATTGTTGGCTAAAAATTCTGTTCGTTGCAGGCCTATTAAATTAACGTGAGTGTTTCCTAAACTAAGGCTCCTAAATCTCATCTCACAAGTCACATCACATATAATAGAGTTAACATATTATGGTGTGTATCCCTGTGTATGTGTGTGTGTGTGTGAGAGAGAGAGGCCATTCCTGAAGTTTGAATTAACAGAGTTATCTGAATTAGGATTTGGCGTTAACAGTGAAAAACATACAACACCTCCTATATATATTTAAACTAAAACTAAGAAAGATCCATAAAGTAGTAATAAAAATCAACATAAATATGCTACAGCTGAGCTGCCTGTTATTTCAGCTGACTATCATTAGCAGCAGAAATTAGTCTTTTTTTTTTTTTCTGATTCAATTTGTGTTTATATTAAATTAGTTAATCATACATCAAAGTTAATATAATTGAGTATTGAGTATGAAAGTGAAGCTAGTGCTAACACCTTTGATTTAGGGTTTGCAAACAAAATCTAGCATATTGACTTGAGATGTGAAATTGGTTACTTATCAACTTCAAAGGATCTTAAACTTGAAGCACACCACATAAAACAAACAATGACTGTGCTACAACTTACAAAAAAAAAAAAAATTCTAGAAGAGGTTAATAATCTAAAACCACCAATTCATTCTGACCAGAAAAACTGAACATACAAAGAGTGTAAATGAATAATTAGTAAAAATAATGCATTAATTGAGTGAATTCAAAAAAAAATAATTGGAATGGAATGCAGATACACATATAAAATAAGTAGTGGAATATAAGTCGCACTATGGATTTACCAGCGAGGATCCAGACGAAGGAGACGACTAGTACGGAAGCAGTGCCATAAACACCGAGAATGGTAGATTGAGAGAGTTGAATCGGAACATAATCCGGCAGATTCAGATCTTTGGGAATGAAAGGATGAATCGATTCCGAGGCCATGCTCGCTTTTACAGTTACAAGTCAACTCGCCCAATAACTCGGTTTAGAATTTAGATTAGATGGCTGGATTGATCCAACTCAAGTGAAAACCCCCATTTTATTATATTTAGGCATTTGGTTATCCACACACGGGTTTCATATGATCGTTTAACTCCTGTATGATCGTATGTAGGGCGTGAGGATAACCAAAGAATGTACGAATATCATATCCGGTTTTACATTTATGTTGCGCGTATTTTATCTAGTTTCGACTTATATTTACTAAATTAAATTACAAGTCATAATTTGATATGTTCGTCCTGGTTATTTGATAACTTATAGCAACTTTAGATCTTAACACTAGCAAGTGTTAGAAACAAGACAAATCGGTCAGGTTGGGTAATGGGTTCGGAACGAAACGGGCTATGAACAAAACGTATTGAGTTAAAACAGATGGTTTTAAAAAGATATAATTTGGTTCGGGTTGAATCGTTTTAGATAGAAAAAAACAATGTTTTTATGAAGGTGGCATTGAAAGAGGTGGTAGTGACAACAACGAAGGCAGCAACGGCAATGGTGTTGTTGCTAGGGTCGTCTTGGGTTCAAGACCATACCGAAGTGATAAGTACCAGACTAAAATGGAGACCGCATTTCGAGATAAATGTAACCAGAGCCGGCCGGAGATAGGCTAGGCATCAGCCATCGTTGAGGGCCCATTATTGAGGGGAGCCTAAAATCTAAAAAAATAAGCATTTATCGGTAATTCCGGATCTGTTTCTAAGTTAAAGCATGATTTTTCTTTAAAAATTAGCTCCATTACTTGAGCTCACAACTCCATAGTAATTACTTACTTAACAGTTAGGGCCTGCATTAGAGGTAGAGGTGGCAAATGAGTTGGGTTAAGTCAAATGGGTCATGGGTCAAAACGAGTTTGGGTCAGAACGAGTCAACTAAAAAAAGGGTTGTTTTGGTTTGTGTCAGTATAGGTTAGGGTCGGAATGAGTCAAAACGGGTTTCGGGGTTTTTTTTAATCGAGAACAGCAGTGAAAACATTTTTGTTTTTTTATATTTTTATTTTGAGTTATGATTTTTTTTTTGAATTTTTTTCTAAGGAGTTTTCTATTAACATAAAAACCCTTTAAAAATATTAAAATAATAATAATAAAAAAAAATCATAACTCCAAATATAAATCAAAAACAAAAAAAGTAAAAAAAGAAAACAAAAAATATTTTCCTCCGTCGTCCTTGTTCGATAAAAAAAATAAAAAAAAGACATTTAGAAATCGAACCGAAACGAAAAATCGAAGGAAATGAAATAAAAAGCCATAACCGAACCAAATCAATCGAAATCAAAAAGATCGATCAAAACGAAACTAAATATATTGAAACGGAACAAAGACGAAACTAAAAAAACGGACAAAAACAAAACAAAAAACCAAAAACGAGCCCGGAATCGACCAAAAAGAAACCAAAACCGAGCACGTCCTGTGTGAAAACTCATGTTGGCTTGAAACCTGAACCGAACCCGTTCCAATCTCAAACCCATTTCGTGCCGAAACCTGTCTCATGCGGAACCCATACCGATCCAAAACCTGCCACATTTCCTTACGACACTGACCCACATCGACCCATTTCTTGAATATGTCGACCCATTTTGACCCGAAAATAACAAGATAAAATTTCAAATGACCCATTTTGACCCATTTAGTTAAAATCTTTGACTCAAACAACCCATTTAATTTTTAAAACAACCCAAATTAACCCATTTGAAATGGTTTGGGTCAAGATTACCACCCCTAATTGGAAGTTACACTCAAGTTAGCCCATAGCCTAGTTAATTAGCTAATAATTAGCCGGTAGACTTAACTTTTTTACTTTTAAGCACATTAATCCAAAATATGTTTAATCTAGAATAATTTTGTTTTGTATATTGTTTAACTTTGTTTTGTATCTGTTTATCGCTAAAAATAACTTCGTTTTTGTTTATTGTTAAAAATAACTTGGTTTGTACTCGTCTGGGGCACTCGGAATCTTGGAAACGACCCTGATGTAACCCGTGAACCATACTGATCTTTTACATTCAGTTTTCGGTTGGTATTATTCTCTCGGATGGTTTACTCAGTTGGACCGAAACCACAATATCTGTAAGGCCTGCATCAGAAGTTACTAAAGTTAGCCCACAACCTAGTTAATTAGCTAATAATTAGCCCGTAGACTTAACTTTTTACTTTTAAGCATAGTAGTCTAAAATATGTTTAATCTACAATAATTTTGTTTTGTATATTGTTTCACTTTGTTTTGTATCTGTTTATTGCTAAAAATAACTTGGTTTTTGTTTATTGCTAAAAAAAACTTGGTTTGTATTAGGTTTTAGTACTCGTTTAGGGCACTCGGAATCTTGGAAACGGCTCTGACGTAACCCATTAACCATATGATCTTTTACATTCAGTTTTTGGTTGGTATGATTCTCTCGGATGGTTTACCCAGTTGGACCGAAACCACAATATCAGTATGGGCTACACATTTATGGGTTGCAATAAATAATTTATTGTAAGGCCTCGATCCCGGTAGCCTTACATTCGGTGTTAGATTTACTCATAAACTCAGTTTGATACAGCGAAAGCATAATAAATTTGCAGCGGAAACTAAAACTTTTACATAACAACCTCCTCCTCTAACTAATCTTCAATATGGATAGCCTCATACGCGCCTCAAGCTTGTCACGTCATCACAATACCTGGATGCATACTAAAAGTCAGCTATACGCTGAGTGAGTTCTAACGTTTCTTTATTTTCACAACATACGACTTATAAGTAAATCACATCTTTCATACATTTATTTATATAGCATAACGTTTATAATTCTTTATTTACTTTCTTTATATCTGTCTATCAATTATTTCATAACTATATTCTTATACACCTACTCGTAACTGAGCCTCCTACTCTTACTCATAACCGAGCCTCCTATCTTTGCTCAAAACCGAGTCTTCCTTGCTCTTAACGGAGCCTTATAAAGTTAGAGGGATTTGTCATCCTAACTTATTACGCATGCATGAGGCCCGAAGGCTCTACGCATGAACATATACACATTCTTCTATACATAGCATTCATACTCATTGATATTCATATAACATTCTACACAAGCATTAGTAAGATATATTTCTTAACTCTTTCTATTATGTTAACTACCATTCAACATTCAACTATATATATATATATATATATATATATATATAAACACATTCATACAAGATACATGTCATTAACTAAAGTCACACATATTTATTCTTTCACATAGGTGTATGCATACAGCCACAAAACGTTTAAAGGAAAAAGGGGGCTAGAACTCACCTGGATCATACTGCGTTCACCATTAATAATAATTCCTTTCTTTAACTGTGCCCGACTGTTTAATAAGGCACACGTATTAATCCTCTATAATCACTTGTCATTCATTTCTTAAGTTAACAGGGTTAACTTTTATGTTAACCGAACCGACGGGTAATCTTCTCAAACTGTTCATGTTAATTTAATTAGGCTTATATATATATATATATATATATATATATATATATATGACTTTCCCCTTGTTCGTATGTTCTTTTCAGTTCATTTATTTATAACAAGCTCTTACGTTTAAGTGTTACTTGAGCGGGTCTCATAAATTCTTGGTCTCGCATAGGACGGGTTACTAGTTATAAACGAGGCGGGTCTCATTTATTTTTGAATCAAGTCCAGGTCACATCCTTGCAGTACGTATTTTATTATTGTTAGCATTATTATCTTGCCATTATTATTATTAAGGTTATATTATTTTTATTAATACTAATATTATTATTATTATTAAAATTTTTTATTATTATTATTAAAGATTAATATTATTAATATATATATACTTACGTTCCCAATACCCTCACCCTAACCCTAACCCTAACCATACCCCCTCCCCACCCTTTCATCTTCCTCTTTCTTTCCTCCGAAGGCCGCCGCCGCCGCCCGCCACTTTCCGGCCACCATGGCCGTCGGCCTCCTTCCTCCCTTCACCTTCACCGACCCACAAGACACCCCCAACCCGTCTCCTTCCTCTCCTCTGCTGTCGCCGGCTTCTGTTTCCGGTCACCCCATCAACTACACCGCCGACGGTTCTTTGATTCCTGCGACACCACTAAAGTCATAGGGATTTTCGCATAGCCTCTTTCGCACCGGGATTTCGCATGAACTTTTTCGCGTCGCATGACTAATTTTTTCGCGTCGCATGGCTCCTTTTTCGCGTCGCACGGGGTCGGTTCGCATGGTGTGCGAATCAACCTTTTTCGCATGGTATGCGAATCAATCCAGTTCGCACGGTACGCGAATCAAGCTGTGAGAATTCCGAACGATTCGCATAGGGGGTTCGGATTCCGGTTTGGGTTTCTCGATTACGGCCGTCTATGGGTGTATACCGACACGAGAGTGGTTCGGGTTCGAGTTCAGGTTTCATTACGGGTCCGGATCTGGGTTCTAATCTTGCGGGTTAAGAGAGCCGGCTGACGGGTTCTTAGGGTTTGGTTTGGTCGCGTATCGGGCTTCGTGTCAGCAACTTGTTCATCGGAGGCGAGTCTCACTTCGCCGGAGCTCGTGTTCCGACTTAATAACTGTTTCCGTCACCAAGCGTTTAAACGGGTCTTAGTTTACTCTTGGGTTTGATTATAGTTCATTAGAGTTTATGTTGTTGGTTTGTTTATGCCGGTTTGCTTCGGCTCGTTCCAATACAACCTTTCATATTTCGTTTATTTGTTATCAATCTTAATAAGATATTGAAATGAAAACAAACATAATATTTACCTTTGATTTTGAATATTTGGATGAGTGAAATTGGATATTAGGATTGTTGATGTACATGAGATTTTTGTGTGTGTGGGTGATGTTGGTGAAATGATGAGGATAAGAATGAGATTATGATTTAGGGGTTTAAATATGGTAAAACCCAAAGTCTTTTAGGCTTATAATTGTCCTTAAAGTCCATTAGTCTTTATTAACTTATTCATGCTCCTAAAATATTTAATTAACTTAATTGGCGCCTCTCCTCACGACAACTAGAATAATCCCGAAATATTTTATTTAATTATTTATTGGAACGGGAATGTTACATTTATGGTCTCCAAGCCTCCAATTTATGGTTGTACCATGACAATATTAATAGTTTAGTACACTGGCATCTTTATCATATTTGGTTTTTGATTTTGACAAATCAACAAATTTTTGTATGAATAACACGTAAAAGAAATTGTTTTGTTCCTTTTTAAAGAAATAACACGTAAAAAATTAGAACTCCAAAAACTGAAATACAATATCAAGAGTCAAATCACAATCAATTTGCCTCATTCAAATGTTTCTGATACACTTCCAACAGTTCAGGGGCTTCCTCTTCATGCCTCTTCACAACCGATTTAAGAAACGAAGCTTCCGAATACATCAGCCACTGAGTCTGCGTATAGCAAGAATCATCATTTTCATCAATTAACCCTTTTTCTTTTAAACGCTTAAAAACCATACACCTTGGAATAATCCTCTTTTCTAAACTATAACAAAGAACAATCGGCGATTGAATAAGATAACTTCTTTTCCAACCCATTGTATTCACAAGAAACTCCAAGATTCTCGTAATCTTATCCACTGAAGCCATCATACACCCGGGATTCTTCTCAAACGCCATCAAAATCTCATCTTTAGACCAACCCCACTTCTTATAAAGCTCAACTTTCTTATCCCAAGTGGATTTACTCATAGCCCTAAAAGCATGAATCGCCCAAAGAAACCTCGACTTTGTCGGGTCAAACCCTATTTTCTTCACATTTGTAACAACTGTCCTAAATCTATCAGCAGATGTAAAGAAAGTCCTCGGCTGTTGTGCCAACATAGCTTTTATTCTAAACTCCGGAACCCCTATTTCCAACAACAATCGTACATTTTCCGCACAATAAACTTGTAAATTGTAAGTTAAAGCCTGCGGGAACCGCTTAATGGCATTGATTACCTTATCATCCGACCCTAAAACATTTCTTAAATAACTAACAGATTGCAAGGCGGTATCTTGAAACTTTTCGCGCATAACGCTTCCCGGTCTAGTAGTCACAATTGCAGCAAGATCAGCATTTGAAAACCCTAATTTACTTAAAATTTTGAAATTGGGCAAAAGGGTTGTTTCAGGATTACATAATAATATCCTCGGGTGTCTCGAAATAACTTTTGAAACTTGGGATTTGGTGAAACCTTGCTTATACAGAATGGCTAGAACAGAGTCTGCTGTTTTTGGGGATTTTGATAAGTCTAGACCTTTGGAAGCTAAAACTGCGGATTCTGAAGAAAACCCACATGAGTTTATGAGGTATGTGATGGTGAATGAGTGTTGATTTGAAGAATTTGAAGTTGCGGTTGTGAATTTGGACAATTGGTAACGCAGTTGGAGCTTGCGATAAGTAGTTGTTGCAGGGGATGAAACATTTCTAGAAATGAAAGTAAATAACATTGAAGGGTAGTTAAGATTAAGGAAGATGTGAATTTAGGTACCAGGGCATGTGATTGATTTTGACACCATGCGATGAGAATCTGAAATACGAACGGAGAACAAGAAAACCCTAACCACAGCCTGAGTGAGTTATGTTGTGTGTATGAAGAATACAAGTGTCAACGTTTCAAATTTTAACACTATCCCTCATTTGCCCTTGGGGTAATTTTGTCTTTTAATTTTACTTGACATCTAAGGGCAGTTTAAAACATCTGAGGGGGGTGTTTGGTATTATTTTCACCAATTTATACATTGTTAACCTTTTGAAAATGAATAAAGGTGTTTGAGATTGTTTGAGATATGAGTGGAAAATTTTAATAAGTTACGCTTTTATAATTTATTAACTTATCGAAAATTATAATGAGTTTTCATAAGAAATAATAAACACCCCCTTATTAATTCCACTAAAATACTATCACTAAATCGGTCCATATCAGTGTGTGTTTAGTTTACTAAAAGGGAACCTCTTAAATAGTCATAGGACCTATGAGTCGATTAGATTTATAATTATATTGAATGAAACTTATGAACCGATCAAGCTTCTTAATGGATCAGGTAGTGGGTTTCAAACAGACTCAGATATGAACACCACCTCTTTAAAAAGGTATTATATATACTTAGATATAAACACCATTCCAGCTAGCAATCATCCCAAGCACCATTTCTAGTCGACCAAGATCGAAACACCATTGTTTAGAGATGCCCAACACATATCAAGTTTTTTTATCGTTGGTAGTAGTTATGATTAGGTATTGAAATATCAGGTAATGAGATAAACTAGACAAAGTTTGGGTACATATATTGAAAAGAAAACCCAGCCTTATGTACCCGGTAGGTTATGATCGCGTATCGAGACTTGATATTAATACCCAATTATTTTTGCATAATTTTATTCAAAGTTCTTGTACATAGACACGTTTAGAGAACGCCCTAGTAAAAGAAATTAATTTAAAAAAAGTACTTTTGTTTATAAAATATTGTTTTAAATATATTTTTAAAATGTTTTATAGATGTTTCTAGTGTTCTTTACAAGGCAAAAGATAAAACATACACACATCCATATTTAATATTTTGTTATTACTTAAATTTCTTACTTTTTTTAAAAAAGAAAATTAATTAAAATTCGGGTTATTACATGTAGGCCAACCCCCCCCCCCCCCCTCCCCAACACACACACACAAGTTTAGATTAAATTTGGATTTAGGTCAAAACATGTTTTAAAGAAGTATCAATTGAACTAGGGTCAAATTGGTTATGACCACATTTGCATGAGTTTAAACATGTTTTAGAGGAAAAGAGGATTATCAAAGTGGGTTCAGGCTGACATGTGCTATAAAGGCAATGAGCCACGTGAGAGTGTCGGCGACAATGGTGGAGGTTACGAGCGGGGGCAACTAGTTTGTGTGACAGCCCTACTAGTGGTGGCATTGGTGACGATGGAGGTTAAGATAATGACGATAACAGAAGTCAGGTGGTGACAATGGTCGAATTTGTCATGTAATGCTAATTGGTAAGTGATAGCTACAAACATTTACAAAGGGTGCTAACTCATTTGGATTTGCTATATCTTGGTTAGTTATATAGAAGTAACCATATTGACCTTTCAGAAACCTTTTAAAGAAGTAACCAAGTTTTATACACTTTGCAATAAAAAATGCATAATTTATTTAAGAGAGGATAATAATTTATGTTTGAAGATACTAATAATTTAAGAATGTTATTATAAGTAACTAGTAAATTACTTTTAATAATCCTTGGTTCAGCTGACAAAAGCTAGCTGGGTTAAGTGTGAGACAATAGGGATATATCATGGTTCAACCCACACATGCGGCAAGACTTTTATGGGAACACCCGATTCGATTCCAACAATTGTATGTTACTAAATACTAATAGAGGAGACCTCCATCGTTTTAGAACTCAAACTCGGTAATGTTACTTTTATACGAGTGGTAAACCTCTCAAACTCAAAGTATTTGTCAATTCAACCAACCAGATATACTAAACACGTTTAAAAAATAATAATAAAACTAGAAAATTGCTTGAAAACCCTTGAATTCGCTTTTAATTTGACATTCCCTCCCTCCTTTCACTTTCTTCAAAATTATTATAAATTATAAACATCATCAATCAATAGCAATCGTCAGTCGGAAAGCTTAATAACTGAAATCAACTCTCCGGCTATCGATTAACCGACTGTTTTCTCACTCAAATCTTCCACACCGTATCTTATCATGTCACCCGCACTGGAAGATTCATCATCGTCCACGCAGCCTTCATATTTCCAAAACCCTAACCCTAGCCTCCACACTGATTCAGGCATTTTCAATACTTTTGACTTTGATTCCTCAATGGCCGCCGCTCGTCCGTCGAGGAAGAAGCCTGTGAAGGTGAAGAAACATGCAGTGAGTTCAAAGCATGTTAATGGTACAGGTAAAACTATTGATTTCGTGTTTAATTTGGGTAATGGTGATTCGGTGTGCAATCCGAGTTTAGGGCAAACTGTAAATGGTGAGAAACAGAGTGTTGGTGAGTCTTTGGATCCTAATATGTTGCAGTTTATCATAGGATCTAGTGATTATGTTAAATCGGCTAAGAAGATGGATTCCGAAGAGGTGCGGAACGCTGGAAATGGTTCCCGGTCGGGTAATTTGAAATTTGATTTTAGTGAAATAGGTGCTGAGAAGTTCGGAAAACCTAATGGGTTGGAATTTGTGTTTGGTGCGAATGCGAACAATGGTGGATTGCATGTTGATGAGAGTAAATCTAATGGTACAGAGGGTATTGATGGGGTTATGAAGGCTAATAATTTTACAACTGAGGCTGATTCCGTTCTGGCTAGTTCTCTATCAAGCTTGAATCTTGGAACAGGGGAGTCAGGTGACGCTGCACTCTTGATGAATGATAATATCAAGACACAGGAGAATAATGCATCGGATAGCAATAAGTCTGTAAATTTGGAGTTTGCATTTGCTGCTGATCATGGGGATGGCTTGACAGATGTGAATTGCCAAAAAGAAGAATGCAAAGAGACGGTTAATAACTTGTTTTTTGACAGCAAAGTAGACGGTCTTTTTCATATTGGGATTGAAAATAAGAGTACATTGAGCTGCAAGGGTAGAAGGAAAGTCAGTAAGCGAATGAACAATCCGAAGAGTGAAGGGGCAGGGGCTTGTGATGGCTTGAAGAAACAAGGGATTAATATAGATCCTGTTCATGACGGTAACACTAGTTTTGTTTTTGGAAGTCGTTTAGGCAATGCTACCAGTGACATCCCTCAATCTAAAGCCTTTGATGAGTTAAAGACATCAAATATCCATGATCCCACAAAAAATAATAATTTGAGTAACAATTCATGTGCAAGATCAGATGCGTCGACTTTGAATCAAAAAACTGATGAGGGTCGGTGTTGCCAAAATCAGTTGAAGACTGAAGCTGAATTGGCTAAAGAAACGGTTCCATCTTCAACAATAGACTTTGGTTTTGTTCCCAAGGCTCATCATTCAGAAGCACCTCCAACCAATGAAGCTGGCCCTACCAATAACATTAGCTTTCCAAGTACAAATGGTGTATTTGGGACTTCATTTACAGGCTTCAATACACCAGATATAAATTTGGCAACCTCTTTCACATCAGATATGTTTTCTGGTTTAGGTAAGAAGTTGGATTTCAGTAAAACCAATTCTGTCGGGCAAAGAAAGTTGAAAAAGACCAAGGCAAAGTTACGACAGCAAAGTAGGAATCATCAGCAGAGTGGTCTTAATTCATCTAAAGAAGTCCCACAGTCGTTTGAAGAAGCTTCTGGATATTCACCAATGGATTTTTCTCCTTACGGTGGTACTACTGACACTGCAACAGCTCAGGTTAAAAAAGAAGATGCTGTTGGTACTACAGAAGATCTCAGTGCAAACAACTTTTCATCATCTTCCATCACATCATTTGCTGATGCTGATGTGTCAGCAAGACAGCAACAACAACCTCATCGGAAGAAGTATATTATAAAATCTGGTCAGGGTGTAAAATTTGCAACTCCAAAAGTATCCCGCGCACATGAATCTACCAGTGGGAAGCCGACAAAGGATTCAGATCAGGAAATATGTGACAAATGGCGAAAAAGGTTTGGATATCTCACAATTGTATATCATGTTATGACTTTAGTTTACACTCAATTTGTTGTTTTATTTGTTTCAGGGGAAACCAAGCTTATAAAAAAGGCGATTTATCAGAAGCTGAAGTTTGTTATTCAAAGGGTATTAGTTCAATACAGCATACTGAGACACCTGCTTTTTGTATAGAGCCTCTTCTTTTGTGCTATAGCAATCGTGCAGCGGCACGCATGGCACTTGGAAGGTTGAGGGAAGGATTAAAGGATTGTAGAACAGCTGCAGCATTAGACCCTACTTTTGTCAAAGCCAACTTAAGATCTGCAAAGTAAGCTGTCTGTCTGTTTGTATATTTATTGTAACTTTCTGAAATTCAAAGGTTATAATGTTTAACTCTTTTTTTATTTCTAGTTGTCATTTACTTCTAGGAGAGCTAGAGGATGCATCATACAATTATAGCAAGTGCTTGGAGTCTGAAAACATTGTTTGTCTGGATAGAAGACTTGCAATTGAAGCTGCTGATGGTCTGCAAAAGGCACAGGTAATCACATACTTTATGTAGCTTTTGTCTCATAACTGTTTTTCCAATTTTTACTGCAATGAGACTGCCATACTGTGATTCATGTATTCTAACCATAAAATCGTCTTTTATTGGACAGAAAGTTGCTAACCATCTGAAGCAGTCTGCAGAGCTTCTGCAACAGAAAACCTATGAGTCAGCAACTACTGCATTGGAAATTATTTCTGATGCTTTGTCTGTAAGCTGTTATTCAGAGAAATTACTTAACTTGAAAGGAGAGGCTCTCCTTGTGGTATGTAATATTCTTCATGATTTATAATACACATCGCTTATACCAATTAACTGTTGAAACTAATTACTTTGTAATGATTTGGTCTTGCATGTAACAGTTGGGGAAGCATAAAGATGTGGTTCAAATGTGTGAGCAAACTTTAGATTCAGCGGAAAAGAATTTTGCAACCGGGTCAAAGCTTTGGAGGTGGAATTTGATGTCAAAGTCCTACTTTCATCGTGGTAGGCTTGAGATGGCTCTCGAATTCATTGAGAAACATGAGCAGTTGGGACCTGCTTCAGACAAGTAATACATATTGTATTATTATCTTATCGTTATAATAAATCATGAATTTTCAATTTCTTAACAAACTTTTATACCCATAAATTTAAACGTTATATGGTTTGTAAGCAGGAGTGTGGACCCTAAGGAGTCATTCCCTCTGGCGGTTACTATTCGTGAGCTTTTACACTGCAAGGTATGATTAGCATTGTACATATTGGTGTATCTTTTCCAGTGTACTATAATTTACATTTATTATTTTTTCTTACTTTCTTTTTCTTGGATTGATTAGAATGCAGGAAATGAAGCGTTTCAGAATGTCAAGCATACAGAAGCAATAGAGCATTATTCAGCTGCAATATCAAAAAGTATGGAATCACACGCATTTGCAGCTGTTTGTTTCTGCAACCGTGCTGCTGCACACCAAGCTTTGGGTGAAATCATTGATGCCATTGGAGATTGTAGCACAGCTATAGCTCTTGATGAAACTTATCCAAAGGTATATTCAAGTTTGACTTTATCATCTCTAATAGCATTTAGAATCAAGCATTAAAGTTTACTGCTTTGTGATAACTTCAGGCACTCTCTAGAAGGTCTACCTTATGGGAAATGATTAGAGACTACAAACATGCAGCCGATGATCTTCAAAGACTCATTTCCATTTATGAAACATATTTCGGTGAGAATTCTAAAAAGTCCAATGGCAGTGTGAAGGATCTAAGACGGGCCCGCCGTCGTCTTTCTTCTATTGAAGAAAACTCAAAAAAAGAAAGGTCACTAGACCTTTACCTCATTTTGTAAGTTCCTTTTCTTTCATTTGTTTTAGTTATCTTATTTTTCAATTTTAAGATTTATAGCAAAAATTGTTGTGTTTTTGTTTTTAGGGGAATAAAACCTTCAGATGCTGCAGTGGAAGTTAAGAAGGCTTATAGGAAAGCAGCTCTCCGACATCATCCTGACAAGGTCTTACTTTATGTTCTATATATATAAAAGAGAAAGTTTCACAAATGGTCCCTGTGGCTTGTTGATTATATTGCAAGTTTGGTCATAAAATTTTAAAAATTGCCAACTTAGTTCAAACAGTTGTGAGAGGGTTGCACATTTGGTTCCCGCCATTAATCCTAGTTAGTTTTAACAGAAAAGTGATGTCATGTGCTATTCATGTAAGGGTAATTAAAAAGACACAATTACTCTCACATCAATGGCACATAACGTCACTTTTCTGTTATATGGGCCTAGGACGGTCTGACGTTGGCCGGTTTGCGTGTGCGGAACAACACGTTTTGGAACAATAACGCCACTTTTCTGTTATATGGGATTAACGGTGGGGAATAAATGTGCAACCCTCCACCACAAATATTTAGACTTAAGTTTAAATTTTTTAAAATCTGGGGACCAAGCTTGCAATATGGTCAAACCACAGGGACTGTTTGTGCAATTTTCTCTTTTTAAAATAAAATAAACATATTTTTTTGTGTCTAATGGGTTTATTTGTATTTACTGAATACTATAATAGGCTGGTCAGGTGATTGCAAGAGCAGAAAGTGGTAGTGATGGGCAAAAGTGGAAAGCAATCACAGAATCAATTCGAATGGATGCTGATAAACTCTTCAAAATGATTGGAGAAGCATATGCTGTGCTTTCAGATTCCACCAAGGTTTGAATCAGATTCCATCTTTCTCCCTTTACATCCTCTTTTTTTTCAAACTTGCAATATGCTAACCCTGGGTTTGACTTTTCAGCGGTCGAAGTATGATCTTGAAGAGGAAATGTGGGATGACATGAACACACCTGCAAGTAGCAGATGCTGATAAACTCTTCAAAATGATTGGAGAAGCATATGCTGTGCTTTCAGATTCCACCAAGGTTTGAATCAGATTCCATCTTTCTCCCTTTACATCCTCTTTTTTTTCAAACTTGCAATATGCTAACCCTGGGTTTGACTTTTCAGCGGTCGAAGTATGATCTTGAAGAGGAAATGTGGGATGACATGAACACACCTGCAAGTAGCAGTAGCAGAAGAGCATCTGACTTTTACAACTCTCCATTTGATACCAGCAATCGGAGAAGTTCACACTATTCATCAAAGCCATATGGTAACTCGCACTATAATTATTGGGAGCACTCGAGAAGGAATTATCATTACTCCTATTCCCGTTGGTAAATCCTTAACGAAATATATATTTTTGGTTCGCTAAAAAAGGGATTAACAAAGACTCTGGTGGTCTACACAGCCTACATATGTATACAAAGTAAAATAGGTACTAAAGTAGGATGATTCTTGGATCCTTCACATAAATTTGTTCATTAATTTTGTTGCTGCTGTGCACGTCAAAAAATGTTTTTGGAGTTGGGGGTCTCACTAGTAGCAAACTATCTTCCTTCTGTGAAAGAGGAAAGGTTTGCCCACATTGCATTGTTCTCGGATCTTACCAATAGATAGCTCTGCCATGAGTGAAATTCTAGTAATATGTTTGTTTGTTGGTTTTGTTGCTACTTATACGCTTGCTATTTTTGTTATAAAGTTGGTTAATGGGTTATTTTAACAATTTAGGTGGTGTACTAAAATTAAATGTTCTTTTTGATGATACTAAGTTAAATTTAAAGACGCCAATGGTACCTCTCTACAATAATCTCCGATCATAACTATGATTTATAAAAAGTAAATGTATTTTCATGAAGGTTATAAGTATCTTTTATGCATAAAATAGAATGAGTCCGGATATATTTGTTAATAGTTTTGAATTGGATATTGTGTAGTGGGGTTTGACAATCAAGTGACCATTCTAGGTGGCACTTGGTCATCAAGCTCTTCTAGTATGACACAAGCAGACGACCAATGTGTGAGAAAAGATGGGTAGAGGAGGTCACATAAATGAGGAATATTGAGATTCAAAGTTAGATTAATTGAAGGGGACCTTTGCAATCTATATTGAAGATGTTTAGTTAAAAAAAATGGGCATTTACATATTTCCCTTTCCTAAACTTTGAAATTACATATATACCCTTAAATAATGCTTAAAAAGCATTATATATTTTGCATTAAAAACTTGTACTTTGAGAAAATATGTAATTTCAAAGGTTAGGAAAGAGAAATATGTAAAAAAACCAAAAATAAATAGTGGACCATTGCAAATTAGTTTAGAGGTGTTTTCCAATTAACAAAAGAGTAAGGTACTATCTACGTCCCAATGGCAAATGTGCATGAACAAGTTGTGACTTTATTTTAAAAATGAGACATGTTGGCCCTTGTGGTTGACATTTCCTACCACTCTGTGTCTAGCTGCCTATTAGCCAGTTAAATGAACTTTAGAAAACCTTTGAACTTACATATTTACTTCCAACGACGCAAATTTCAATTGATTAATTTTTATATAAAAATTAAAAACTAATTATAATACCATCACACCCCATCCCTCTCACACATGTGCATGTACATGTGTGTGTATATTAATTTTTGAACATTTTTAATTTTTGAGTCAAGTGCCATTTTGGTATCTGTGGTTTGACCAACTATATAACTTTAGTACTTATACTTTATTTTATGTAAATGACTACCTCAGTTTTCAAAAACTTGCAATTTTAGTACTTTTTTTAACCCCGTCTATTTTCCTCCGTTAAGTCAGGGTTAGAATGGTAAATTCAGTTATTGTATTTATTTTCTCTTTTTTTTAAACATGTTTCCCCCTTTTTAATTGATAAAACCCTAAATTTCCTAACACATTCTTCTTCAAACCCCCTACCAATATGATCCTTCAAGCAATTGAGTAACAAGAGCAAAATCATAAACACCGATCACATATGGCTGAGACGTGGGTGTTTCATAATTTGATTATGATTTTTATTGGCTTACGTGGCAGTCGCCGGCCGGTCATCGCCGTGAAATCCTCCTCCAATTCCCGCCGTGAAAGTGAAACGGAAAATTTCGCTGTGGCGGAGATGACGTCACCGCCACCACCACCGACAAGCTTGTTGCTGCTGCATTCAATTCTTGCCGGATAAAAACTATCTTTCCGATCATCACAATTTTCGTTGAATATATTATTATTATTATTATTATTATTATTAGCCTTACACGCAGCCCGCCTAGTCCTTAAATTCCACGGCTTCTCCGCCGGCGACCCTGATGTCATCTCCACCGTGGCCGCCGCCGAAAATTTTCCTCTCAAAATCGCGTCTTTCATTTTACCATTTCCGTTTGGAAATCAAACAATAGCTTCTCTATAGTGGCTTCAATCTCGCCGTCGCCATATTTGATCGGTGTTTATGATTTTTATCGAAGGACCATATTGCTCTTGTTACTCAATTGCTTGAAGGATTAGATTAGTAGGGGGTTTGAAGAAGGATGTGTTAGGGAATTTAGGGTTTTATCAATTAAAAAGGGGGAAACATGTTTAAAAAAAAGAGAAAATAAATACAATGACTGAATTTACCATTCTAACCCTGACTTAACGGAGGAAAATAGACGGGGCTAAGAAAATGTACTAAAATTGCAAGTTTTTGGAAACTGAGGTAGTCATTTGCATAAAATAAAATATAGGTACTAAAGTTGCATAGTTGGTCAAACAACAGGTACCAAAATGACACTTAACTCTTAATTTTTTCTATTAATTGTTTATATTATTTAAAATTTTGTACATTCCTCATTAAAAAATTTTCTGTGTTTTTCTTTTCCATTTTTAAACGTTTGCCTATGTTCAAAGATTGCGCATAGGAAATAACTCACACATGATTTGCGCATGTGTTTGATGTATAAATAAGCAAATTTTCTTTACATATTTATTTTGACATTAGAATATATAAACAAATATTTCAATCATTTTCTTGTATTCTAAAATTAAATAATTAATAATTTACTTGAGAGAGAGAGAGAGAGAGAGATTAGATTATGAGAAAACTTAAAATATACGAGAAAATTGAGAAAACTACTACCACTATTCATTATTTATTTATTTTAATTATAAGGTTAGAGATGTAAAGAAGTAAGCGATTAGAATGAAAATGACAGCATCCGTAAAACCTTCAAGTTACATAAATCAATCAATCAATCATGCCCAGTACATATATTATTATTATTATAATTATTATTAGTTTTTATATAGCTGTTAAACTGTGATCTTATTATTAATATTATTATAATTAGTAGTAGTTTTTGAATGAAAGTGAAAATTGTGACCGACTCTCAAGAACAATCTTAATAGTATAAAAATTTATAAATCATATTAAAAAATTGACCAACTTTTATCTTTTAATTAAGTATAATATTGTTATATATATATTTTTCAACCTTGTGCGGTTTTTAGTTCAAACTATGTTTTTTCTTCATACAATTTTGTTGTTTTACCATTAAAACAAAAATTGTATTGGTTAACATATATAACTAACTAGATTTTATCCCTCGTATTACGAGGGTTGTTTTACATTATTCGTTCACATATATATATATATATATATATATATATATATATATATATTTGGATTTTAATTTTATTTATTGTAAGAAAGTTAATAATTAATATACTTGAGGTTTGATGATAAAATGGTTTTACAAATAAATGATATGTTATAATCCGGTTTAAAAGCTATATGGGTTTGGTGATACCCATTACCCGTTTATTTTCTTTATTATAAAATTGTTTTTTAATTATAAATAATATCTTTTTTTAAACAAAATAGGATATTAATTTTTAGAAATATCTTTTTCTTTTTCAATTGGATATTAAATTTTAGTATATCCCTATTTTATAGGATTTTTATATCAAATAAGTGGTAAGATTAATTTTTAATTTAATGAGATGTTATAACTCGTTTAAGAGATATCTGGTTTTGGTAAGACCCATACCCATGAATTTGGGTTAAATCAATGAGATGCCTCTATTTAAAAATCAATCAATCTGGTGGCTTCCATAAAAAGAGAAAGCGACCACATCAAGATACGTAGGATTTTAGGGTTTTTATTTATATATATTATAGATAGATTATGTTGTTTTACCATTATAATTGTGTTCGTGCCATTATTATGGTGAAACACTAAAATATTTTGTATTTTTAATAAAAATACTATATTTAAATTCAAGATAAAAGTACTTGCCTTTATTGTGTAACTTTTTTCTAAAATATAGTGGCGTATGGAAAAAATTATTGAAGTCTTTTAAACTGACGAAATTTTAAAAGAAACCTTTTTGTTTTATTTTTTCAAATGTTAAAACTCCCACAATTTAATCTCATTGATTACTTCATTTTAGTTTTTAGATATATAGCAGTAGTAATGAAAGTGATATTTTTAGGGAAGAGAAAGTCACACATATTTTATAAAAAGAATAGATACATCATACGTTGTAAGATATTTTGGATACATACAAGACATATAATAAGTTTTGGAAAGAGAAAGTAGTATAAAAAGCATATACCTATACTGATAAAACAATAGAATATATTTCAAACAGACATTTTAGATACAAACAAAGTAACACAATTTTTTGAGATTGAGTTTAAAAAATATTTATTGACTTATTGGTCAGGATTTGAGGCTTTTGTAAACTGCTTTTTAACCTCCGCGATAAAGGACAGTCACGAATAAAATGAGCAGGATCACCGCAGCGGAAACAACACCGTCCACCGGCACCACCGGAACATGCACTGTTAACAGCAGCAGTGCCATAAGAAGTTGCTTTCTGACCGGGAAGTTGGGAACCTGGATACGCTCTGGCCATTGAGATTGTTAAGTTAGAAGAAATTAGGTTTCACGCAAACGAATCGGAGTGAGCAGCTTCATGGCGTCTCGTCTCGTCTCGTCTCGTCTCGTCTCGTCTCGTTGTCCATTTGAACTGAAGACTACGGTTTTTGACGTTTTTCAAAGTTGCCTCCTTTTTCCCCTCACAGTATTAGGTGTAGAGGCTGTTGATTCTACGCGAATTCAGTCGGTTTTCATCATGTTTGTTACGGTATCGGAACTAAAAAAACAAATATCATGATTCGGTATCGGGCCACTATAACAAAACGCGGCGAGTCTAAGCAACTACGGTCGGTTTCCGTCGTGTTTGACACGGTACCATAACTAAAACAAAATAATAAAAAAAGAACAAAAACAAAATTCACATTCAGTAGGTTTTCATTACGGTCAAAACTAAAAAAAAAAAAAATCTACCAATAAGGTGTCGCAAAGTGGCCCAATCGGGAGTTTGCGACACCAAACTTGTTAATTATATTATATAATAATAGTATATTTTGCCTGGCGCGTTGCGTCGGGCAGGTTGGTAAAACCTGAGCGTTATCGATTCCGGGGCGTTAAGGAGGTGAGTCTATGTAAATTCTGTTTGTTTGTTTGTTTGTTATAGTACCGAAACTAAAACAAATGACAGTGAATCTACTTGAGTTCAGTCAGTATCTGTGATGTTCGATACGACAACGAAATTAAAACAAAACAAAGTTAACGTTTATTATGATGCCGTAACTAAAAACAAAAAAAAGTGAAGTGGCCTAATGTAGGGCCGCCACTTGGCCCAATCATATTTTTGTTGCACCAAAGTTATATTTTATACTTATTATAATAATAGTGCTAACATATAAACAAATAAAATATTTTAATCAGTGTTGGTAAAATCAAGCACTGGTAAAGCCTGGGCTTGCAGTGGTGAGTCGGTAAAACCCGAGCATTGTCGGTTTCGGGTGTCACAGTGGTAGTTGACACGAAATTCTTTGGTTTTGGTTACGCTTATTATGGTACTGTATAAGCAACGTTGGTAAAACCTAAGTGTTAAAACCCAAAATATAAATTCGTCGATTAGTAAAACCCGGATGTTGATAAACCCCGAGCATTATCAGTCTTGGGTGTTGCAATGATCAGTGGGTAAGATCAGGCCCGGCCCATAGGGTGGGCAGAGAGGGCAACAGCCCAAGACCCAATATTTTTTAGGGCCCATAATTAATTTTTCGTATTTATTATATAATATATAAACAAACCAGTCCAAGACAAAATATGTAAGTGGCGCGACTAGTAAGGGTCCTTTTTCTTGCATGTGCCATTTTATTTGTTGCTCAACAGGAACGCTTTCATCTAATAGTTTTGATTTTTTTTTTTTGCTTTTTTTTCTTTTGTTGTTCCAACGATCAATAAGAAGCGTAGGCTATTAAAATTGGGGTTCAATCTTATTTGATTTTATTAATGCTTGTTTATTTAATATGCCTATGTCTTATGTTTCTTTATTTATTATATATTTAAAGATCAAAATAATTTTGATTTGAAATAATAAATGTTAAAAAAAGACTCATGAATTGTTTAAGAGCGTTCTCAGCTTATTTCATATATTTTTCTTGTAATTTAGCTAAAAAACACCATTCCATAAATTTATCTATCGTTTTACAAAAATCGTCCACATTTTATTCTTTATTCATATCCATAAATTCTCTTTTTATTATTTTTTTTTCTCTTCTGTCTTGTTATATACTATATGGTGATCGGGAGATAGTTGATATATTTTATATGGTATGGATAAAAAATGAGACCATATATTTAGGTTTTTACTTTAGTTGCTATATAACTCATCCATATAATAGGGAATGGATCGGAGAGGTGATTTTGATGGGTTTTCTCAAATTTTACCCTAAATTATATGAGTTTGACAAATTTATACAAATTTGACCATTGTTGCAATAACTTCAGTTTGTTAATTGCTATCATAATTAATAACTGTCATTGTAATATTGAATTTTTATATATAAGTTATTGTTTTTTTTAAAAAAAATTTTTAGGGCCCATTTTTTCATTTGTCTCGAGCCCTCGAAATTTTTTAGGATTCTTGGGGACGGCCCTGGGTAAGATACCGCACCAAAAGTAAAACATAGAATAAAAGAAAAAAACAAAAATTTAATGTGACCCAATTGTTGGCCGCCACGTGGCCCAATAGGTGTTTTTGCGGCACCAACAATCTCAATTGTTATATAGTATAATGTAACAGCTACTTAAGTATCAAGAGGTGACTCAAATGTGTGAGCAAACTCTTACTTTTGCTGAAAAGAATTGTTGCATCGTTGATGACAGTAATTACACATCAGATTAGGATCAAATCCGACCATTGAAACTTTGGAGATGGAACTTAATGTCTTGGTCTTACTTTTATTTGGCTGAGTTTGACTTGGCCCTTGCCACCATTGAAAAATATGAGCAATTAGCACCTCCTAATACCAAGTAATAATAATCCAACACGCACAAATGTTTTTAGAAAATAATGAAGTTTGCTTAATCTTTTTGTATTTTACTGTTTCACATCGCAGAAGTAACGGACCATCATTTCCTTCATCTGCCACTATCAGTGAACTTCTTTGTTGTAAGGTGTGAAAGTATCTGACTTCGTTGACTTGTGTTTTTTCAAGTGTATTATACAATGCTTCAGAATGCAGGAAATGCAGCTTTTAAAGGCGGGAAGTATAGAGAAGCGGTGAAACATTACAGTGATGCTATAATGCGAAGTATAGAATCAAAGTCTTTCACTGCTATCTGCTTATGCAATCGTGCAGCTGCCCTTCACGCTTTGGGTGAAGTCACTGATGCCATTGCAGATTGCAATCTTGCAATAGCTCTCGATGGAGATTACGTTAAGGTTTTAATATAGTAAACAGTCTTCATATTTGTTTTAATAGATTATAAACGTTATTATGGTTTTCCGGATGCAGGCAATTTCTAGGAGAGCAAAACTACATGAGAAAATTAGAGACTATGAGCATGCAGCCATTGATTTTCAGAGACTAATATCACTTCTTGAAAAGAAGGGTGAGAGAAAATACCTGGACGATTTAACAGTAGCTTGTCGACATCTTTCTTCTGTGAATTAAAACATGAAAAAAGGAGTGACTATGGATCTCTACCTCATCTTGTAAGTTTTTTTTTATATTAATTAGTTTGGTAAAACTTGTTTTATGATTGTATTCTCATTTGTTATGCGATGATAGGGGACTAAAAGGGTCCGAATCTGGTTCAGAAATTAAAAAGCATACCATAAAGCTGCACTTAGACATCATCCAGACAAGATCCTTTTCATTTTGTTTCCAAAGTTTTTTGGTTCATTGTTATATAATGCTTCTCATTTGAACTCACCAACTTATTATCTGTACACTCACTCAGGCAGGTAAGTTTTTAGCACGAAGTGAGAGTGGATTGGATGGTCATGTTTAGAAAGAGGTTTTCACAAGCATCCATAAGGACGCGAACATGCTTTTTAAGATAATCGGGAAGGCATATGCTGTATTATCTGACACCAACAAGGTTTGTTTAGGATTTCTTCATTTCATTGTTGCTCTTTAAACTATCTGTGGTCTGATAGTGGCTTTTTTCATACAGAGGTTGAATTATAACCTTCAAGACTCTATGCGTGATGACTTTGGGTGGAGCTATGATGAGTAGATGGTGCCGGGCTGCTCGTTGGAAAAAGGAACACCACGAGCGGTTGAACTAACATGCTTATGGTAAACGTTTGTGAGTACAGATGAAATCGGTTTTCTTGTTTTGTGCCTTTTTTTTCTATCTGCCTTAACGTTTTGAAAGGTGGGAACACTGGCAGATAGTTGTGTATATTTTTTTTGCAAATCACACGAACTTTATTATATTACGGGTTTTAATTATACTCAGACGTCAAGACATAACCAATTTACATGTCTAATAACCAATTTACGTATATGAAATGCGTCTAAGAGATCCTGGATTGAGAAGGCGAAAATGGGCCGGACACTACACCATTGGCTAATAACTAATAAGTAAACATGCTCCGCTGATTCTAGACATTTAATACACAATCAACAACACCCTAAGTTGATCAATACTTTTCTTTGAGCAAGAACATCAATCATTGGAATATGACACAGGTGCAAAAAAAGCCGGTTCTGGGCCCGATCTGGCATACCATACCCGAAACTGGACCCGACCCAACTTGAACTGAAGAGTATAAACCTGTTCCAATTCCTCATACAAAATGGACCGAATCGGTTCCACCTTTATCTGGTCTAAATCCGGACCCGAACCGGCCAAAAACTTATAAAAATTGGCCCAAACCGGTCAAAAACTCGAATCTACCCAGAACCAAATCCGATCCTACCCGGTTGTTGACCAAAACCGGACCTGGTTTGTGTACCTCTTGAACACGACCCATCTCAGCTCTCTGTGAGAAAATTTTTAGTTTAGAGACACCCATTTACACCAAGTCAAAAGTTACTTCGATCCCTACCCGGATTAGTGGATAATGTGTTTATAGATTTAACAACGAAAATGCCATTTCAATCTCCAAGCCATACCCACTTATGTATCTTAAATTATCCTCATTAGCTACAATTTGGCTTATAAGGTTGAATCATAAAGTTTCATTTCTTCCACTAGTCGTCGTCGTCATCATCATCGTACTCAGTATATCCCATTAATAATAAAGCTATGGTAGGGTCTGAGGAGGGTAAGATGTAGACAGCCTTACCTCTATCCCGTAGGAATAGAGAGACTGCTTCCGGTGAGACCCCCGGCTTGCATTTCTTCCACTAGTGTGACACTTTATACCATGACGGAAAGTGTCACACTACTTTGAGCTAAGTTGGTCATGGTATAAAGTGTCACACTGAGATGCGAGACGGGGGTCGCAACGGAATCAGCCTCTCTATTCCTACGGGGCAGAGGTAAGGTTGTCTACATCTGACCCTATCATAGCAGTTATCCATAAACCATAATATGCTCTAGTATTCTGCCATTATCCAACACACCCTTTATCAAAGCATTTGATTTATTACATATATTTTTTTTTCTTGCTCTTTGAGCCACCACACAGAAAGTTCAATCTTAATTTTTCCAAAGCTTCAAGTAGTTAAGCTAAGGATTTATATAGAGAGAGATTCGAGGCTTTCCATAACAATAGGTGGGACTAACGATTTCCGACACCCATATCAATTTGATTAACAAGAAACAAAAAGAAAACATCTTTTATTATTCAACACATATTGCACCCATAAACAATGCTAAACCTAACTAACAAATAGATAAACTAAAATCTAAACAACCTACATGATGAGTTTGCCTCTCATTCTCTAAAAAGTAAAAACCTCACACATCTCAATCCCCATCCCTATTATATACTATTATTTTTCTTTTTCTTTCATTTAAAATCTTGACGGCTAGTTATTTTGTCTTATTATCTTTTTCTTCTAAGCCGTGGGACAGAACGGGTTCACGTCGTCAGCTCAGGTCAAGACAAGTTGTTTTGAAAAAGGTATTTTGCAACTAAAACATATTGATAATCCATATTTAACAAGTTTCCAACTAAAACATTTTGATAGTGAATGACATCAATCTTTCCAACATAAAACCATACTGATAGAATTCAAAGCAGTTAACAACTTCTTTGCAACTAAAACAAAGTTCAAACTAGAAGATCATTAAACAGTAGCATATAAAAATAAAAAATCATCATCTTAAGAAAAGAACATTCATTGTCTATTGAGTAATTGATGATAACACCAATTGCAAATGATCCATGGATATAAATCTTGACCTTACAAGATGGCATAACAGGTGCATCAAAAACCAGATGAGTGGTATGAATCCAAACCTTAGAGCTGAAGTCCAAAAAAGGTGTGACGTAGAAGAAATTGGCGTAGTTAAATTTTTTTTCAAGACGTATATTGTACTATTTCCATATTATAAAACTGAAAAGTTGTGATTAGATTGAAACGAAAAGGCAAATGAGCAACAAGCCGCGCAGCTACCCCATAGTTAATAATTTGAACATACATCATTATCAAAATCATGTATTGTTAAAAACACATTATAATCCATGATTAACATCAACTGCAGATTGACATAAACTGTTCAATCAACAATTTATATATCAATCAACGCAAAAAGAAGAATTAGTACTTACTACTTAGTAATAAATGTCTTCCCATCAATTCTTTGAACACATTGTCATCTTCAACCAAATCAGTTTTCAAACTCATTTGTCATCTTCAAGCAGATCAACTGAAGCGGAGCCAAGATCCAAAGGCAGTTCGCCACCAAGAACCTGTACGCATTCCCATTGCTACTTTGCCAGAGAGAAGAAAAATCATTGGAGGAAGCAATTTAGGTTCAAGAGGATACTTAATCACGAGCCGTTTTTTATATAAAACTACAACAAACCTGGAAGAGATTTCTCGTAACTTTGCAGCTGCAATATGAAACCAGCGTTGGGAGCAGCCACGCTTCGTTTACTTTTCACACGGTCCAGGGCTTTAGACGCACTCATGCCATGTGTCTTCATCAAATAGGCCACAACAACAGTCACACTAGATCAAATATACAATACGTTAAACATAGTTTTAATTCAAATGCTCATAAATTTTTCTACCAAGCATTTAAAATTTTAGCAAAAAAATAAAGGTAATATATGCGGTACTCGTGTGTTTTCTTTTCATCGACCTACTTTGATGTCAAAAATCAAAATAGCAGCAAACCATGATGAATAAACATGAGTTCGACCAACAGACTACATTTTGACTTACCAAAGTCAAACAACTGCATATTGGACCATATATTGAATTTTGAGAATAAAATTAGTAACACATCTATATATTTAATTGGACCATAAAAGTTAAATTTTTTTTCTTTTTCTCAGTTTATGACATGAAGTTATTAAAATGAAGGTCTACAACTGTCATTTCAGAAAAATATATATATATATATTTCATAAAAATTAATCACCTTCTAGATCTTCCTGCAAAGCAATGAACCAACACGCTGCCCATTCTTTTAGCTTCATTAATGTAAGTAAAACAGTCATCAAAGAATTGTGCAATGTTTACGTCTCCTCTGTCGTGTACTAAATCAAATAAAGTTTTACGGGTAAGAAATATAAAAGTTTATTAAAACATATACAAGGAACAATATCATTGATCAATAAAAGAGCCATCTCACAATCAAGAGTTTTGTAAGTGAAATCATTTGGGTATGGAGGCGGAATTGAAGAGGCAACAGTTAAAATGTGAGTAATGTTCAAACTTTTCAAAAGTGTCTTGTTATTGGCAGCCTCAACTGAACCCAAATAAAGACCCTGCGATATTGGACAAAAATGCAAAGTGCAACATTGATTTGAGAATTAATAAGTACCATGATGTTAATAAAGTTTTAAGAAATTGATTTTCCACTTTTAGTTTACCTCTTCTATTTGGGATGGAATGTCATCTTTAATATCCTTTGCTGCTTTAATTGCTCTCAGAAGATCATCCATTGCAAAACTGTTGGTCAAATTCAAAAACTCGATAAGTCTTTTGAAATGCGAGTTTTTTCTTAATCATGCACCCAATGAAATCAATCTGCACAAGTAGAAACTAGACATCTTATGACACACGAATGAGAACGAAAAAGAAACAAAAAAATACAACAGAATTTTATAAACTGGTTTTGAATTTTTAGAAGTGTAAACGTTTTCTATACGGTTTACTATTTTTCCAAAATAGTAGAAAACTGGTACAGAAAATAAAACTATTCCCTAACAATTAGATTTTAGGTTCATAAACCACCAAAATACCAAAATCAAGTTTACAATAGTTTCTATAAAATCTGTAAAACCTATTTGTTTTTCAGAAGACCTACAACACTACATGAATATACAAACCAGACACCAGAACTAAAAGTACAAATGGTCTCTTAACTTCTTAAGTAGTCACAATCTACAAAGAACCCTAATCCATTTCTTCTCTAATTCCACCAAATTAGCAAACAGAACCAAATCAACTCATCAAAATCATATCATTATAAAGACCTAAAAAATTGTGAGGAACATGCAATCCAACGATGTTTGGAAGTTGCTCACAACGAAATCATCTCAACAAACAAGGTATCATCGCATCCACATTTGCTCATAATTAAAGTTACCTCACCTTAATGATCAATTAGTTGTAACTGTTAGCACTCAACATCATATCAATTTCCAACTTTTTAGATACTAAAAATGTTACGAATGTTAGGAATGCCATATAACTTAACCGATCGATCACTTGACAAACAAAAAGTCTAGCATATCCAAGAACACAAGTATAAACTTAACAAATAACCCCCCTTCCATAACACTTAGTCTTATTACGGGATGGCGTAAAATTTACTCATAAGTGATTTATTGTGAATGTTTTTATAGGTACGAAGTGGAAATACATTTTGTTCATTGCAATGACAAATATCAACCGGGAGTTGGCGTTCTTTACGCCATTGGAGAGTGTGTTCCCTTTATTGAAAAAGTGTGCATCTTTTTCTACATTCTTATACGCTACATAGTGAAAAAGAGCAGCTCATATATATTAACAAACCCTAAAAGATCATGAGATATAATATGAAAACGAGTGTTGACGCTTGACAGAGTTTCCAGTAGTAAATGGGTTTATTTATAACAATGATACGAACTGGATAGATTTAGGAATTTCTTCAAAAATCAAAACCATACTTTAAATGGTGAAAGTTGATAGGTTTAGATTTCAATGAATTACAATCTACAACGTTTGTCGCTTGTCACTAGTGGCGGGTCCATGAATTTTTTTCTAGTGATGTCAGTGTTTTAGATGCTCTATTTCATAGAACTGGATATAAAACTTTCCGGGCCGGTTCGGGTTAGTTTCTGGGTTGGTTGCCAATTTGGGTCGGGCCAGGTTGGAGAAACAGCCTAACATTTTCTTGTTTTTCAGATTCAGGAATTAAAGTTTCGACTAAAGTCAAGTCCTAAACCGTAAAACTAACTGTTCATAAAAATAACAAGCCCAAACCCTGATTCCTATGAACAATATATGCAGTAGATGTGATCATGAACAAATAAATAGTCTGCATAAGCGCTACATCAGAGGTTTCAATAAGAGAATGAACATATAAATAATATAAGCAAACCAACACATGAACAACAACAAATATACATTTTTTAAAAATTCAAGATTAATCTTTACCAATGAATTAATATGAGAGACTGAGAGACGTTGAACGAAGGGTTTAATTGAGGTTAAAAATTGTTAAGATAAGATTGAGGATTGGTTCACTCATGTATCTCATTCAGGCTACTGCGTGCATTATGAGCCCATACGTAACCTATTCCTTCCTTAAATTTGGGTATTTGGGTTATTTACTTACTTATCTATACTTACGATGGATTATCCGATTGAAAATCTTGTCATAGTTAAACTCTGAATATTTTGATTTTTTTAAGGGAAATTCCCCATCTACAAAACCGAATTCCAACTTTTTCTCTTAAACTTAACATTTTCAAAAATGGCCCTCTTTGACTCATTTTTGACCATTTATTAGGAAATTTAACGCGCCTTTGATGACATGTTAGCATAACAAGTCGTCAAAGACGTGTTGGATTTCCTAACACATGGTTAAAGAGGCTAACACGTCGTCAAAGAAGCGTTAGATTTCCTAACACATGGTTAAAGATGAGTTAGGCCTCCAAACACGTAGTCAAAGATATGTTAGCATCAAACGCGTAGTCGAAGATATGTTAGCCTTTTTGTTTGTTTTTTTAATATATTTTTATAACTAATTTTACTTATATTTGTTTTTCTTTTATAACTTTTAATATATAAAATTTTATATTATTTCGAATATACCGACGAGAAATGTTTACTTTTATCTACGGACCGACATAAATTTTATTTAAAACCGAGCGGGGTCAGATTTTATTGAATATTTCGATATTGATTTGGCACGGCTCGAGTTTTAGTTAGTTTATGTCGGTCAGTAGGTAAAAGTAAGCATGTCTAGTTGGTATATTCGAAATAACATAAAATTTTATATATTAAAAGTTATAAAAGAAAAACATATATAAGTAAAACTAGTTATAAAAATATAATATTAAAAAAACAAACAAAAAAGCTAACATACTTTCGACTACGCGTTTGATGCTAACATATCTTTAACTACGTGTTTGGATGCCTAACTCATCTTTAACCATGTGTTAGGAAATCTAACGCGTCTTTGACGACGTGTTAGTGTCTTTAACCATGTGTTAGGAAATCCAACGCGTCTTTGACGACGTGTTATGCTAACATGTCGTCAAAGACGCGTTAGATTTCCTAATACATGGTCAAAGATGAGTTAGAGAGGACCATTTTTGGAAATATAAAGCTTAGGGGACAAAGTTGGAATATCATTTTGTAGATGTGCTATTTTGGGGATTTTCCCTTTTTTTAAAGGAATCTCCAATTACATCCGAAATAACAATGGTGACCAGTGGCGTCTCGTGGGCCGGCTAAATCAAGCCAAGGCTTTAGGTGTCACACCCTGACTAGGGGGTTGGATGTGACGATTGAATACCAACCTAAATACAGCTGAAATAAGATAGCGAATTTATATTAATACACTAGGTCAAGGTTACAATCATCAAATGTCTAATATAACTACAAAGCTAGAAATTCAACTACCATTTAATCAAGTGATAGACTCTAATATCCATCATGACTTCTTCGGGTTTAGCTTATGGTTTAGCATCAGTCTTCTAAAGTGATCTTCTATCTCCAAATAAGCTCACGTCTAATTTTCTAAATTTCCATATCTTTAGAACATGTACTTGAACATATGCTTAAAAATACTTGGGTCAACTAAAAAGTTTTTTTAGTTGGTGAGTTCATGAGTTTTATTTATAATAATATATATATATATAAATGCTCTAAATAGTATGGTGCACATTAAGCAAGTTCACAATCAAACATGTGTTCACGATACATGAACATTTAAATTAAATATAAGCATCTTACCAATGCCCCTTATTGATATGAGTCAAATTTACTTATGTCTGCCAACATAAGACACAAAATTGTGTCGATATATGTCACAAGATAACCATTATATCATTAAGTGGGAGGTCGTCCATGATATAGGCCCACTGTGTGCGGGGGTCTTCCCTAGATAGTACTACTTATATATCCCGTGGTTCCTAACGGAGTTAAGATTGTGCTACAAAGTCGGGGATTGTTTATGGCAGCTAAACTGGTCTTGATTAATAATACACCATTAATTTTAAAACATATAGAAGCATGCATCCACCCAAAATTTAAGAAAAAGGGTAGTGCATTAACTCACTTGGGTCTATGTGTGGAGACGAAAATACTAACAAATCTTGAATGCTACGCCAAGAACGTCTCAAATTGATAGGCATCCATAAATGCATATAACATGTCACTAAACGTAATACGCATCATATTATATGTGCCCATGACCTAAGTTGCATATGTTAATACCTTAACTAAGGTTGTTTGGGATTGTGTTGGTTTATTGTGTCAAGAGTTGTAACAAAGTTTACTTGTTTAGAAAGTTTTAATATTATGTGTTTTAGACTGAGGCTATATTACTATATGTAGGGGTATTCAAAAGTATCCGAATCCGAGTCTAAATCCGAATTATCCGAAATTTCGGATATCCGAATCCCAGATTTCTGAAAATTCGGATTCGGATAGCAATTTTTGGATTTTTCGGATAGTTCGGACATCCGACATATTAAAATTAATATCTTTTAAAATTTCATTATATAAACATATATTGCATTTAAAACCCTAAATACTATCACTGTTCACAGATCTAACGCCGCTGACTTCTACTTCTCCACCACATCACATCTGACTTCGTCGGAGGACTCTATGTCGGACGTCGACGGTGATTCTGAAGGGTCGGACTCTCGTTGGACTGGTTTGATGGTGACTTTGAGTGAGTTTCCATGCTAGGGTTTAAAATTAGGAAGAGAACATGGTGGTGGTAGTGGATTGAGTAAGCAGCTTTCTGTTGGTTTTGGTTTTAGCAATGTTTGTTTGGATCTTGGATCTCCAGCACAAGAAGACAACCTAAAACTCAATTGAAAAGTTTTTTTTTTTTTTGAATTTCGGATATACGTTTTATTATCCATTCGGATATCCAAAATTTCGGATTCTGATTCGGATAGTGAAATCTACTATCCGAAAGGTCCAGATATCCGAAGTCTCCGGATATCTGAAGTCTCCGGATATCCGACTTTGAACACCCCTAACTATGTGACATTATTAGTCACGTGACAAGATAAATAACAAGTTAAATGAATAATATCTTACCAAGCCAATATTTTCTAAAGTTAGGAAGGATCAGGTTTTCAACTTAGTAGAGTTAGATTAATAAAGATAATAAGGCAACATTTAATAACATTGACCAGTTGTGATAAACTAATCACGTTACTTTCCGTGTCCTATACACTTCCCTTTGTGGTTGTTTGGTATTGAACAAGGTCGGTACGCAGCGGAAACACAAACACACATGCATAAACGAAAGCAATAAATAAGAGACACGAGATTTTACATGGTTCGGTCAAGGCGACCTACGTCCACAGGCTACAACTAGGGTATTTTATTAAGCACAGTACAAAGATTACATTATATGACTATGATATATATAGAGAACAATTAGGTTAAATGACTTAGTGACCAAGAAAACGTCAAATGGACATTCCTCTATAATTAAACGGGCCGCCCCCTTTAGTCTTCTAGTTGTCAACCAACGAACCCAACCCAAAGGCCTTCGCTAATCTTAACAATCTCCCACTTGAAGGCAATGCGATAAACTCCAGCCCACCATTCAAGTACAAAGCAACTCATTCATCAGTAATATCAGCAATCTTTATTAACAAGTCTTCCAAGCTTTCAGTTCCCATAAACAAGCTAACATTTACCCCCTAATTGCAGCACCCCCCCCCCCCTTCAACATCAAGTACCAGAAGGGCCAATTGAAGCTCCACCAAGCTCCAACTCATCAGCCAAAACTGATCCGTTCTCTATCTCAACTGATATGCACAATCCACTATTTCCAGAGATAACACGACAACCATTACCACTCTCCTCTTTCAGCAAGAGTTCCCCATGAGAGATTTTATCAATAGGAATAGCGGTCTTCAAAACCCAACATTGTTTTGTAACTGTTCCCGGAACATAACCCGCGCTCCCACTGTCACCAAACCCTTACCTGTTTTAGACCTCCGACCCCGCTCAGCTTGAATCACCTTGGCACAAGGCTCCACTCTTGCAAAGTGTACCTTATTTTACCCCTTCGACTTAGCGAAACCGACTTTGTTTTGAGAGACGGTCATACTTCCCTCAATAGACACTTCCACCATGTATAATGAACCACACCTGTTTCCATGAGCAATAACCAGACTACCTTTAGTTACCTTCCATTTACCTCCACCGAACTTTACTTCCATGCCTAGTTCATCCAGTTGACTAATAGAGATAAGACTTCTCTTCAACGATAGAATAGCCCTAAAATTCTTCAAGTTCCAAACGGTTCCCAATGGAGTTACCAAATTAACGTCCCCCTTCCCCATGCCCGTAACATTAAGAACGTCACCATTAGCAATACGTACCTTCCCAAAGTTACCAACCTTTAGATTCACCATCGTTTCCCCGCTGTGCGTAGCGTGAAACAAAGATCCGGAATCCATGACCCAAGAGTCCACCATGCTATCAACACTACAAAATAATGCCTCGTCATCACTGACGCCTTCATTAACCTGTTCAGCAGCGTTCACCTCAGCAGCTTTTCCCTGTAATCTATTTGGACAATCACTCTTAACATGCCTAACTTCATTACACCTCCAGCACTTCACATTTTTCCAAGTTCTTGATGAACTTCTCCCTCGACTCCCACTGCTCCTGTTAATTTCCCTTCCCCTGCCTGCATAAAACATACCAGAAGATGATCCGCCACTCTTGCTTTTCCGGCGAACGTCTTCACCCAACACAATGTCTCGGACCCCCTCAAATGTCAAACCATCGGCCCCCGCAGAACTACTAATGGCCGTTACAGTTCCATACCAACTCTCAGGCCAAGAAGATAACAATATAATAGCTTGAGTCTCATTATCCAACTTCATGTCCACAGAAGCTAACCTGGACATAATTGAGTTGAAATTATTAATGTGACCCGTGACTGAACTTCCCTCGTGCATCCTTGTCATAAACAATTCCCTCATCAAAAACACCTTATTGGCCGCAGACGGTTTTTCATACATATTTGACAGAGCTGTCATCATACCACAAGTCGTGGTTTCTTTCATAATATTAAAAGCAATGCTCCTCGTCAAAGCCAATGTAATTTTATCTCTAGCCTTCTTGTCCTTTAAGTTCCAAATTGCTTCTTCGGCTTTATCCATATCATCCGGCTTTTCCTCCAATACGATATCCAAATCATGTTCCCCAAGTAACGCTTCTATTAGCATTTTCCACCATGCAAAAAAAGTCCCGTTAAACTTGTCGATTCGAACCTTCCCGTCTTCAGACATTGCAAACGAGAAAACAAAGAAAAAACCTATAAACAAAACTCTAACCCAAAACCTGATGCTCTCTTTTACACCCGAAACTCCTGTTAAAAAATACCCGAACCACACATTCAAAGCAAACCCGAATACCAAACCGAATCTTGAACACCCAACCTGAGTCAAAACAACCCAAAACAAACCCTAACCAGAAACAAGAAACGAGTAAACTTGATTTCTTCTGATCGACGGTTGAAACAGAGGTTGTAGACGGCAATTTCCGTTGAGTGGCTATCAGTTTTAATCCGGCAACAAGAAGCAGCCGGCACTACTTCTTCCTTTGATTAACAGTTATAGGACACGACGCGGTATCTCGTTAACAGCGGCGAATCAATAGAAGAACCCTAACACGCGATGCAGCAAGTGAGTTCTGGTGCGGCAAGTGAGTTCTGGTGGCTGACGATATTTTATGGCGGCATCAGCAAAGCTTTTTGGTTCTCTAAAGTTAAAACTTAAACCCTAGTAAACAAGGGGACTCAACGAATGGCTGTCTCCCTATTCTTTCTTTTTGTTTGTGTGACCCAAGATAAAAAAACAAATAAAATTGACTTCCCAACTTTATGGCTTTTGTTTCCTTTTTCAATTTGTCAACCAAAATAAATCAACAAGAAAGAAGTCATTCTCCTCAAAAGTCGTGCCAACCAATTAGCAAATATTAGCTTTCAAAAGTTTTATGAACATGACTTACAAACCGAAGATGAACCAGCTCTCGTCTCAGTGCACGGCGCGTTTAACGAACCCTCGGCTCTGATGCCACTTGTTAGGTATTGAATAAGGTCAGTACGCAGCGGAAACACAAACACACACGCACAAACGAAAGCAATAAATAAGAGACATGAGATTTCACATGGTTCGGTCAAGGCGACCTACGTCCACGGGCTGAAATTAGGGTATTTTATTAAGCACAGTACAAAGATTACAATACATGACTATGATATATATGAAGAACAATTAGGTTAAATGACTTAGAGACCAAGAAAATGTCAAATGGGCCTTCCTCCATCATTAAACGGGACGCCCCCTTTAGTCTTCTAATTGTCAACCAACGAACCCAACCCAAAGGCCTTCACTAATCCTAACAGTGGTTTCACTTGTGCTAGGTTCTACTTTTAAACAGTTAGATACTCAATTAAACATTTCATATATACTTCTATCTCTAGCAATTAACCTAGCATTCACAACAATTTATATCATATCATTCATTCTGACTAGTGAACTTAGTCATGTACTTTACACATACTTTCTTTCATACCGTAACATACATCTTAACATTCAAATCAGTTATATTCTTTTCTACTTGTAAGCTTGCTTGAGTGGCATATGGCTATTCATACTGTCTTTCTTCTTCGGTCTCGTTCTCTGTTTAAGTCTAAGCATATAAGGGTTCTTAAATCTCTCAAACTTTTGCTCTGATACCAACTTGTAAGGCCCTGGTCCCGACAGCCCTATATTAGACGTTGGATTTACTCATAAAGTCAGTTTGTTACAGCAGAAGCACATACAAATAGCAGCGGAAACTAAAACTTTTATGCATTATCTTCTTTCACTAACTAATCTTCAATATGGATAGCCTCGTACGCACTTCAAGCTCGCCACGCCATTAACAATATCTGCATGCATACTAAAAGTCAGCTACATGCTGAGTGAGTGCTAATGTTTCTTTCTTTTCATAACATACAATTTATAAACAAATCACATCTTTCAAACATTCATACATAACGTAACCTTTCTTATTCATTATTTACTTGCTCTATGCCCATTTATCAATTATTCCATAACTAGGTACATACATGCATGCTCATAACCAAGCCTCCTATCCTTACTCGTAACCGAGCCTCCCATTCTTGCTCATAACTGAGCCATCTATTCTTGATTATAATCGAACCTTCTATTCTTGCTCACAACTGATCCATCTATTCTTGCTCATAACCGAGCCATGTTTTCTTGCTCATAACCGAATCATATAATCTTGCTCATAACCGAGCCATCTTTTCTTGCTCATAACCTAGCCATACAAAGTTAGAGGGATTTTCTATCCTAACCTATTGTTCATGCATGAGGCCCGAAGGCTCTACACATGAACATGTACCCATTCTTCTATACATAACATTCAGATGCATATTCTACACAATATTATTAGGGCTTGTTCCCTAACTCTTTCTATTCTATCAACTAACATTCAAATATATATTAATAAATTAATATACAAACACTTTCCTACAAGATATACGACTTTAATTAAAATACGTATATCAATTCCTTCACATACGAGTATGCATAAAGCCCCAAAAACGTTTAAAGGAAAAAGGAAAGCGTGTTCTACTTCGGGAAGCCTCAATATCTGGGGAATCCTGTTCAAAGCACCGGACGTAGGAGTTGCAAGATCAGAGTACTTGGCTGAAATAAAAAACAAGAAAAGATAAGTATCATTTACATTATGTTATTCCTAAAAATTATAAACTTGATCCTACCCTTTTTAACCCATCGGTAAGGAAGTTCTTCACCTCCGGGAATAGAATCCCTCTGGACAAAAAATAACCTCCTATACCATTGACCATCATTTCTTTTAGTATTTAAAACCAGGGGAAGTTGGTTGGACATCAGCTGAAGAACGAATCGACAGAAGCCATGGGTCCTAAGGTTGTATATGGTGGCTAGGTCTGATATCTGCAGGTCTATATTGTGAGTTGTGATGATCCTGCTAAGAACGGATAAGATCCTCCACAGCATAGTCATAGCCTGAATGTAGCCAATGCCGGTGACCTCGAAGAAACGGGAAATAAAGTCAGGAAAAGGATAACTCAGACCAAGGGTAAGAGGGTAAGCCAGAAAGTCAACCCATTTCTTAGAGATGCAATCGGAGCGTAGGGTTTTTTCGAATGGCCGGAAGATGGTTTCTTCGGGGAAAGCATGGCTGGATTGAAGGGTTATTAAGTCTAAGTCAGAAAAGTTACAGAATTCAAAGTCAGGGTCGACTAGGATCTGTTGACAATTGAAGTCAGGGTGAGAGTTATTGCTACTAGAGACAGAAGCTTTTGACCTTTTTCTTGCCATGATCGATGAAGAAGAAGAAAAAAATGAAGAAAACCCTATAAAGAGGGAAGGGAGAATTAACTGGCTTCGAGATACGATGAGAAGATATGTAGGAATTCGGAGTAATTATAGGGTTAAAATCAAGATTAAAGATGTGGCGGTAAAGAGCTTAGGGAGTTGAGCCAAGTCTTATTGTCTTTCTCTAGCTGCCAAAATTCAAAATTTTCATCGAGTGAAAAAATATAACAGCTATGAAATCATCGTTGACAGCTGTAGTATTTTTTGGGGACAATTGTTAGGGGTCATTTTATCTCTAGCATGATCCTGACGAGTATCATGGCAGCTGGGATTCCTAGCTGGTTCTAGGATCCTGAACTAACCGACTATATGTTATATTTAATTTATGCTTGCTGGTTAATAAAGCCTATAACAACTTACAACGGCTATAATGACTAATTCTCACCTGAAAACTCGGAGAACCAGTTGAAGTGCACCTGGAGGAAGAATAAGTCCACTAACGGTCACAAGCAACTAGGGTTCCCGAATTTGTAGAACTTTTGGTTATTTTATTTTCCTATATAATGAGGCAATGTTGGTCGAAAAAGGACACATCTCACACACTCTAAACACTCTCTGTAACTACTAGCTTCAATCAACACTTGCTCTCGAGCTGTAATCACTTTTTCCTTATCAATAAATTGAGGCAAGGGATAATTTTCCCCTCCCGAGGTTGTTTTATGAGGATCCTCACCGGAATCTAAGGTTTTTTCCTTGTTACATCCCTATGTCACCCTTTACTTTTAACCGCATTAGTTTACTAAATATTTAAAGAGCGCTCTACCTCACTTAACGAATTTGTTCAATTATTGCTTTGGTAATTTTTGACCAAAAAATAAGTATAAATTAACTATCTTTCTATTTAAACAATACTCCTATAGCTAGTGATAACCGGATCGCATTGCATTAAAAACGAGTCGCATCGCATTTTAAGCAAGCGAATCGCATCGCATTTTAAGCAAATGAATCTCATTTCAACGAATCTCACCCGATAACTCTTTTATCACCAAGTTTATGTTTTTCCTACACGTTAAGGTCCGATTTACTATCCTACCAAGTTTCATGCAAAACCGACTTCGTTTGCCTGTCCTTTTCACGAACCGAATACTACTCGTTTTACCCTAACCGAACCAACTAATCCATTTACTCACAAGTTCATTACTTTATCAATAATCATGACCCGATCTATCATCCTACCAATTTTCTTGGCTAAATGACATCAAATACATAACCTCTAGCTAAAACATACCTTACGGGTTCGGTTCCACCTCGGTCCGGATTCGGTTCGGCCTTGGCTTGAACCAGGGTGATAATCTTGGTATGTTTCTTGTTATTGATGGAGATTAAATCACGACAACACCTTGTTTTCCTTGGATCTCGGATCCGATCTTAAGAAGAATTAGTGTTTGTGTGTGGAGGCAAATGTGAAAATGTATGGAATTATGAGATTTAGGGTTTTACGGAGGGGTTTTAAGGTAGAGATGTTCAACGAAACCGGTTCCTGGAATCGAACCGGTGGACCCGAACCGGACCCGAACCGGTTCCTACCTGTTTTTTGTAGGAACCGGACCCTATCTGATTCAACCCGATGATCCGTGACCGGTTCTAGCATTTTTGAGTGGGGGCGGGTAGGAACCGGAACCGAACCGGAACCGAACCGGAACCGGTTCTGGAACCGAACCATCCGGAACCGGTTCCTAACCGGTTCTAGCCGTTGGATCGAATATAGCCGTTGGAAATCGTTTTTTTGCCCGTTTTTTGACCGTTGGGGTCAAAAATAGTCGTTTTTGGCTCCCCCAAGCACCCTACTACTAGTATAAATAGGTATTTGGTGTCATGGGTTCATCACAACACTCAAAACGCAAACCCGAACGCAAAAAAATACAAAAAAACGCTATTACAACGTTTTGAGTTCTCTAATCTCTTGTTTTCTCTTCTTCTATATTCATATTTGTTGTTATGGCTACCTCACAATCATCGGTTGGTCAAGGTTCCAACGCCGAACCAAGTTTCGTTCGTATTGTACCTCATAATCGTAATCAAGAGATTTGGTGCAATTGGGATTTGGTTGAATTGAGTGACCATTCATTGAAGGCTCGGTGCAAGTTTTGTGGGATTTATTTAAACCCACTTTCGAATTCAAATTTGAAGAAACACATCGAAAAACCGTATTGCAAGGCGTTGAAAAAGAACGTTGATTCGCAACAAACGCAAATGGATAGTGAAGGCGGAATATTTACATACCAAATTGATCGAGTTCAAGATCGTATGGCGAAGTTTGTGATTCAAGAAGCTTTGCCGTTTAGCCACTTCGACAACCCTCGCTTAACCGCCATGATTCGAGATACGCTTCAACCACAATACACTCACGTAAGTCGTCATACTCTTAAACGTTATTGTTTAAAATTGTGGAAGAAGGACAAAGATGTACTAATTGCATATTTTGAAAATATAAATACGGGAATAAACTTAACTAGTGATGTTTGGTCGGCTCCACATGGTCTACCCGAATCTTATCTTTGTGTCACCGCTCATTGGGTAGACCGGTCATCGTGGGAAATGATGAAACGCACCATTGCTTTCGAACTCTTTGAGTATCAACATACGGGAGATAATTTGTTTGAAATTTTAGATTATGTTATAAAAACTTATAAACTGGAAAATAAAATATTTTCAATGGCATTTGATAACGCGTCGAATAATACATCGGCGGTTGATAAATTAAAATTAAAATATACGCCGATTTGCAATGGTGTATTTTTTCACTCAAGGTGTGTTGCACATATCATTAATTTAATCGTGCAAGACGGACTTGCTTCGGATGAGGTTACATCGGTTATAAACGATTTTAGACTAATGATACATGAAGTTTTTAAGAAAAGTAAAAAAAGACAAATGGAATATAGAAAATTTTGTAAAGATACGGGAAGAAAAGCTTTGGGAGCTAATTGGGATGTACCTCATCGATGGAATTCCACTTGCATAATGTTTCAAAGTGCTTTGAAACAAAGAGAAACTTTACAAATGTTTCATTCTAGTCTTGCCGAGAATGATTTGGCAATCCCCTTTTCAAATGAGAAATGGGAAATTATCAATGACTTATCGACTTTTCTTGAAGTTTTTAAAACATCAACTACGAAACTATCGGGAACGTATTATCCGACAAGTCCCTTGGTTCTTTCGGAGTTATTTTTAATCGTTAACAATCTTAAAGAATTTGAAAATAAAAGTCCAATGTTTTCAAACATCATATTACCAATGAAGTTTAAATTAAAAAAATACTTTCTTGAATTGCCACCGGTTTTTACTTGCGCTGCCGCTTTAAACCCAATGTTAAATGTTACGGGGGTTGAATGTGTGATAGACGAAATTTTTCCAGCCTTAGATATGCATGAAGTTGACCCAAACTTTTCAACAGAGGCAAAAAATGATTTTAACTTGAATTTTAAATTTATGTATGACTTTTATTTAAATAAATATGGGTCAAACATACACATGCCTATGCCGGGGGGGTCTTCATCAAGTTCAAGTGCTACTAGAGTACGAGATCCCATGATTAGCCTTATGAACACCGTTCGCAACGTAACGGCTGAAAAACAAAGGGGTAACACCCCTTCAAGCGAACTAGGAAGGTATAGTGCAAATGATTACTCTACCGGTTTATCCGAAGAGGAATATGGCACTTTTGATGTTTTGGTTTGGTGGAAGGTAAAGGAAACCGAGTTTCCGATTCTTGCCACCATGGCCCGTGATTTACTAACCGTCAAAGCTTCTACGGTAGCTTCGGAATCCGCTTTTTCTCTTAGTGGCAGGGTAATATCGGTGAGAAGAACAAGACTAAATTCGGAGTCAGTGGAGATGTGCATTTGCTTAAAGGATCACTTGGACTCAATCGATCGTATTCAACACGTAACCACTCTCGAAGATGAAACACTACTTGATGTTCGAGTGCACGACGAACAAGAAGACATATCTACAAGTAATTCCGAGGAAGAAGTCGCCGCTCAATAATTACGACGAACAAGAATGCTTTTCTAGAAATAATATGTCATAACTTTATATTTATAAGTTTAATGTTTTGTTAGTTTGTTTTTGAAGATTTTAAAACATGTAACCTTTTTTTTGAACTTCTTAAAGTAAATAAAATGAATTTTATGTTAATTGTTTTGTTTATTTTTCATGCTATACAAATACGAATCGTAGTTTAGAATCCAAATCGCAAACGAAAAACGAAAAAAAAAAAACTAAATGCACTTGTATTGCAAATCCAATGAACAAGTTTACATTGTACAATGGTTACATATTTAACTGATGATGTTCCAACTGATGAAACTCTGCAACTGATGTGTCACTGATTCATATTTTGCATCAGTGACAATAAACTCTGCAACTGATGAATGTTCCCACTGATGAGTATTCCTCATCAGTGGCAACCTTCAGTAGTTGTCATCAGTGGCAACCTTCAGTAGTTGTCTTCAGTGACAACCTTCAGTAGTTGTCTTCAGTGGCAAACATCTTCAGTAGTTGTCTTTTCTTCATCAGTTAATTGTTTATTTTTATGTTAATTGTTTTTTTTTATTTTTCATGTTATACAAATACGAATCGAAGTTTAGAATCCAAATCGCAAACGAAAAACGAAAAAAAAATAAAATTTTACACTGTAACCGGTTGGAACCGGTTACGGTACAGGAACCGGGTTAGGAACCGGTAAGAACCGGTTAGATAGGTTAGGGGTCCGAGGGTGGGAGAACCGGTTCGGTTCCCTAACCGGTTCGAGCCTGGAACCGGTTTAATTGAGGGTTTTGAATATAGGAACCGGTTAGGAACCGGTTCCGGTTCCTAGTCCCAAACCGTTTTGAACATGCCTATTTTAAGGTATATACCTCAAGACTATGGATCCAAGGCCCATCTCTATTCATTTAAGTCCATAAATTCCTAAGCCCAACTTGTTTGGCCAACACCATATTTATTAATTATTATTTAAAATAGCAAATACTAAATAATAACACCCAATAATAATAAATTATTTATTTTCGACTTTAGGATGTTACACACTCGCTACCATCTTTATTTTATACTTTCATTATTTTCTTTCTACCAAACAACACAAGGTAATTCATTTCATTTTTACATGGTAATCAAGCACCCCAATAGAATTAATTTTGTTACCTAGACACTCAAGCTGTTTTATTCAACCCTAACCAAATTCCGAAAATACCTTGCCATCATATACATACTCATCAAATGCAGTTAGCACCAAAATTAAAATGGTAGAATTAATCAAAACCACAAAATATATAATTAATATAAGCAATACAACAACAATAATTATATTTTTCGGACCTAGAAATTAACAGTGTTTTACAAAACCTTACCCAACTGAATTGTAATGCAGACTAATGATATGGATAAACGTCGATTCAATTTGAAGAGAGGGGACGGAATGATCCAAATTTACTTGGCCTGTTTGGAACAAAAACATAACCTAAATCAACTGATTCATAAGTAAATGAGTGGTAATTGCCGCCTGTACATAGATCAAAGTGATAGATTACCATTCTTTCAAATGAATTTGGAGCATCAAGATCACAGTCAGAATTCACATAGAGATCAATAAGCATCTGTGGACCCTTACAAACTTTCTCCATTCTGCAACGTTTTAAACAAATAAAAGCGATAAAAAACAAATCTATTCAGGGATTTGATTGAATTTTGTAGAGAAAGGTCATAACTTAATAAATTTGAGAGAACCAATATATATGAATATTATGAAAAACAAGGATTTAAACAAATATGAGACAATAATTAAAGATAAAACATACCAGAGAACACTTAATTTGAGGTTGAGTTCAAAACCATCCAAAGACCTCAAAACAATCAACGGAAAGAAGATACCAATTTCAACCTGAAAATTAATATTAATGCAGGATATAAGCAAACATATATAAATTTGGGTTGTCTAAACTTTATGAGTACCTTAAGGCTTTCCCTAAAACATCAATTTCACTTTGGTTACGTAATGTAATAAGACGGTACAAGCAATCAATTCCATTCTTTAGACGTGTCAAGACGAATGCTAACCACCAGTGTGACTTTATAAGCCTACCTTCTGTTTCTATCCATACACCTTCCGTTTCTATCCATACACCTTTCAGGTCGCAACCCCTATTTCACCTCCCAATTGTCGTTCATTTTTATACTATCAGTATCGTCATCACATTCTTAGTATCGTCATCACGTTCTTAGCTTATCTATGTTCCGATATGAATTTTATTCAAAATTGAGTTTACCCGCCGCAACGCGCGGGCACTCCTACTAGTAATAAATTATTTATTTTCGACTTTAGGATGTTACACACTCGCTACCATCTTTATTTTATTCTTTCATTATTTTCTTTCTACCAAACAACACAAGGTAATTCATTTCATTTCCACATGGTAATCAAGCACCCCAATAAAATGATAATGGCTGAAGAGGTAGGTCCCAGCAGAGCCCAGTTGGACCCGCAAGACTCACCTTGAAAAGAGACGTCTGCGCAGAAACTTACTGGATCCGCAGGACCCACCATGCTCAGAGACGTGACTTCCTTACGCGCAGTACGCAAGCTGTTCCCGCAGGAAATGCCTCCCAATGGTGAAGTACTCTGCCTGTTCCCGCAGCTGCGGATACAAGCCATCAGGGAAGGCCACCCGCGCAGCAAGGCTACACGCACAAGGCACTTAGCTCTCAAATAATTCAGTTGTCACCTGAAGGAATGAGCAAAGCCGGGAACAATCCCGCACAAAGGCGGGAGGGGGAATACTCCCGCCCAAATAAGCCAGTCCGTACGATACGGGAAGATCTTTTGTACTGTACCTGACGAGGTATGGGCAAAAGATCTGACCAAAGATACGACAGCTCATTGACAACAGTATGGCGAGCAGCATGCTCTTGTACTGTATGTCACTATTAGCCGCTGCCTACTCACCAACTCCTGTCATACCACATGCATAGCCGGCAGTTGGTGGAAAAGGAATAATAGTACACAGCAGGCCTGGTCACTGTCAGCCGCTGCCTACCCACCAACTACCAGCATGGCACGTGCGTAGGCCACAGTTGGTAAAACAGGAATACTATTCAGCCGGCTACACCTTCTTGGAAACCTACCTTCGGCTATAAATACCCCAAATGGTATGATCATCTCATCTTATCATATACTATCTCGTATCACATATTATACCTGATATCTGCTCTAGCAATCTCTTAATATACATTTATATTCAAGAGCAATCTAGTCTGATTCTCACGCCGGAGGGTGGTCACAAGGAGGAACCCCCCCCCCCTTCTCAGTGACGAGCTCACGGTGTCTGTTTTGCAGGTTATCAGAAGAACCATCTTTGCCGGGTCTAACCCCTCGTGGGAAACATCTATCTAACCCCCAGGTTATCCGTAATCTGCCCGGGGTCCGATTAGTGTTTCTTCAATGGCGCTTTTCACTTATTATCAATTTCATTTTGTAGTCTACTCTATTACCTGGTATCAAATGAAAAATGCTGCTTAGGTCAAGTCTATACTTTTCCTAAAATTTAATCTCATTGATTATCTCATTTTACGTATATATAGATGGAAAGCGGATATTTTCATAAAGAGAAAGTCAACATATTTACATATGGAAATATATTTATAAATAAATATTTTATTTTAGATACAAGAGAATGAGAGATACTATAGTAAGTAAATAATAAAAGACAATAAGACATAGTGACATGCTATAAGTTTTGGGAAGGGGAAGTAGGACAAAAAAGAATAATATTATTTTGGATACAAACGAATAAACTTGATTTGATAAGTAAATAAATAATAATAATAATAATAATAATAATAATAATATTGATGATCAAGAGTGAGAAATAGAAACAAACGATACGGTGAAAAAGGAGGCAACTTTGAAAAAGGCGGCAAGGAATAAATAAAGTCAGTCGTCCTTCCCAAACACGAATATACGATCGCCATTACCATTACCATTACCATTACCATTACCATTAAATTAAGGAAGCTCACTCCGATTCTTCATTCCTATCCTAATGGCCAGACTCTATTCAAATATTCCGACTTCTCAACTTCCCGATCATCATGCAGATGAACACTCTCGTCACCACAAACCACCTTCTTATGCCCCTGCTGCTGCTGTTAACCGTGCCGGCGGTGGTCGCGGTGGTGGACGGTGTTGTTTCCGGTGCGGCGATTCTGCTCATTTTGTTCGTGACTGTCCGTTTCCTGGTCCTCCACCAAGGAATAATAATAATTTTCGGAGGTCGGCTTTAATTATTTCATTTCTATGTAGCGTTACTGTGTAATTAGATCTGTTCATTTGATAACATTTGTGCTATGTTTATGATTGTGATTAGTTTCTGAACCTAACTTAAAGAATGTATATTCAGAATTGCAACATTTGTGATATGTTTATGATTCGTTATTGTCATCACTTTCTCAACTTAAGCTAAAAGGATGTATATTCAGAATTCTGCATATTTGTGTTACACCATCTGTTTGTTTACAGGTGTTTGAACTTTGAAGGTCTTAAATTGTGATTTGGAGATTTTGATTCATCTAATGTCGCATATAAATCACAAAACTCAGTTTTAACCAACCCTAAATGTAATAAGGATACAACAAACCGCGTAGGTAATTTTGCGTAAATGTAAGGAAACTATGAGTTGTATGAATAAAAGGTAGATAATTTTGCATAATGTTCAAAGTAAGTGTAGGAATTGGAGGGCTCTGTTGTGTGTTGTAGATCTTTGATGCTTCATTTCTTCTAAATTTTGGTTTTAATTAATTGGTAGCATAAGCATATCACTTTTACTCTTAAATCTATATGCATTAGACTGTGAATCAGTTTTCTGAAAGAAGTTGCCATGTGTCAGGGGGAATCAAGCTTCTGTTAATGATTCCGTAAAAATTGAGTTTGTAAAGTTTATTTCCGAGACAGACAAGGGTAAAACAAATCCAACTAACTCATCAAATGAAATATCAACAAATTTGGAATCAGTTAAGGCTTTTTCTAACGGGGTACCTTCAAAGAGTGTTGACGAAAGTCTGTTACTAGAAAAAATACAACAAAAAGAAAAAGAACTGCAGCTGCGAGCTGAAGAAATCGACAGTTTGAGCACCAGATTGAACAAAGCTACTACTGAGTTGAACTTATGTCAAACTAAGAATGAAGAGATGGTTCTGAACATAAAAAGGCTTCAAGAGGATTTAGACAAAAGCAAAATAGAGGTATCGCATTTGAGAGATAAGGATGAGGAGATGCATATGAGGTGGTGGTCTTTGAATAACAAATATGCAGAGACTGAGGCTGAGTTGTGTGAGAGAATTAAAGAGCTTGAAGAAGAAAATGAGACTGCAATTTCTGATGTGAGGAGGAAGGCATTGGAGGCAGAAAAATGGAAAAAAGCAGCAAAAGCTATAGCTTCTGTTTTGGTTACAGGCGCAGATATATTTTCTAAAACAGCAGAACTAGAATCTCTTGTGTTGTATTACAGCAATCGTGCTGCTAAAAGGATGTCAGTTGGAAAGATCAGGAAAGCTTTAGATGACTGCAAAGTGGCAAATCTGTTAGATCCTGGCTTTCTGAAAGTCTGTTTAACAGCTGCCAAGTAAGATTGATACTGATTCAGCTGTTGTGCTTACATAGGTTTAAATATGACTTGTTTTAATCCAACAAATCTTACTTATGATTTGTGTTTGTTAGCTGCCATTTGGTTCTTGGAGACATTGATGGTGCAATGTACAACTACAAAAAGTGTATGGACTCTGGAGTAGTCTGTTTGGAAAGAAGGCTTACTATTGAGGCATCTGATGGTCTACAAAATGCGGAGGTAACATTTACTTTTTTATCGACAGTAATGCCATTTTTAACCACGACTGAAAGTACTTTAGCATACATTAAGATTTGTATGTGTTGAATAAGGACTTACTTAACTTTCTTTTTATTGGCTGCAGAAAGTGGTTAATTTTATCAACAAGTTGACTGAGCTTTTGAAACAAAAGAATGTTGAGTCAGCGACTACTGCTTTGGAGGTTGTTAAAGAGGCCTTGTCAATAAGCCCCTATTCCGAGAAACTACTTGAAATGAAGAGGGAGGCTCTCTTAATGGTATTTACTTTCACAATTTAGTCAGGTTATGCTACTTTAAGATATTGTTATTCTCACCATCGGCTTTATCATGTGTGTAATGTAACAGCTGCATAAGTATGAAGAGGTAATTAAAATGTGTGAGCAAACACTTACCTCTGCTGAAAAGAATTGTGCCTCCGTTGATGACAGTAATCACATGCCCGGTCAGGATCAAATCCGACCATTGAAGCTTTGGAGATTGAGCTTGATGTCTAGGTCATACTTTCATATGGCTAAGTTTGACTTGGCCCTTTCCACCCTTGAGAAATATGAGCAACTGGCACCTCCTGAAACCAAGTAATAATAATGCACACACTCACATACACACACATATATGTATGTATCTATGTATTTATAAGTGTGTATATATCGGGTGGGATATGCTAAAAAGCCTTAAATGTCTAAGGAGCATGATAAGTCACCATGAGTCGCCACGTGCACGAAGGATGAAGAGTAAAACTGTCCAATTGTTTAAATATAAAAAAATCTGGGCGAAATTTGGACTCTCTGTTGTAAACACATGGACGCTCTGTTGTAAATATCTGGACTCACTGTTGAACAAACCCAGTTCAAGCACGCTTAAATTTTTTTAAAAAGATATATCAATAGTATACTCAAATTATAGCTAAAAAATGCTTGATTTTATGGTGCAATCTTTAAAATAAATTGTCGCATAAAAAGGTTATCAACGTTTAGAAAAACGGGGAAGTGGATAAAAATCAACAATGCTCGGCTTTTCCTATTTGCCTCTCCATCCTCTTTTAAAACGTCCACGTCACCTTCCAGCCATCTCAACCATTGATTTGTTTCCATCAAAGGCCTAGGATCCCTTTCACACCTTTTAGACACAATACACTTTTTATATACACGTGCACACACACACACACACACACACAATACACTTAAAGTGTTTACGGCTTTTAAAACATATGGTATTACGGTACAATCCTTTTATACATGTTGGTGATTTTTAAACCAAATTCCCCCAACAATTTTTAAATGGCCTTCGCCCTTTTTAAACATTTAATTCTCATAAATTTAACTATAATATTGCTTTGTTTTTTTTAAGTAAGAAAAAACTTCACATCTTACGTGATTACTAGTATAGTAGTGTCTGTGTTCTGACCTGCCACATCGCGTGTACTGTGCCTTTATATATATATGGTATATTGGTATCTGAAAAGAATCTAGTTTGATCAATTTTTGTATTTTTCCTGTCCCACATTGCAGAAATAACGGGCCATCTTTTCCTTCATCTGCCACTATCAGCGAACTTCTTCACTGTAAGGTGTGAGGCTATATTACGTGGTTTCGGTTTCGGTTTCCTATCTATTTGAAAATTTTGACTTTGTAGACTTTCAGTTGACTTGTGATTTTTCATGTGATGTACATATATTGTACAATGGTTCAGAATGCAGGAAATGCAGCTTTTAAAGGTGGGAAGTATAAAGAAGCGGTGAAGCTTTATAGTAATGCTATAATGCAAAGTATAGTTACAAAGTCTTTCACTGCTATCTGCTTATGCAACCGTGCAGCTGCTCTTCAAGCTTTGGGTGAAGTCACTGATGCCATTGCAGATTGCAATCTTGCAATAGCTCTTGATGGAGATTACATGAAGGTTTGGTATATACATTTTTTTTTGTTTTTAGGTTATACACATTAATTTGCCTTTTTTTTTTAATGCAGGCAATTTCTAGGAGAGCAAAACTACATGAGAAAATTAGGGACTATGAGCATGCAGCCATTGATTTTAAGAGATTAATCACGCTTCTTGAAAAGAAAAGTGAGAGGAAATACGAGGATGATTTAACGGTAGCTCGTCGACAGCTTTCTTCTGTGAATCAAAACATGAAAAAAGGAATGACTATGGATCTCTACCTCATCTTGTAAGTTTTCATTATATTTATTTGTTTGCATTATTTTATTAACAATTGTATTCTCATTTATTATCCGATGATAGGGGACTAAAAGGGTCAGAATCTGGTTCAGAAATTAAGAAAGCGTACCATAAAGCTGCACTTAGACATCATCCAGACAAGGTTTTTTATTTTTAAATTTTGGCTTAATTAATTTTTTTTTTCAAATTTGTTTCTTTTTAACTTGTTTATTTTGTATGCAGGCTGGTAAGTTTCTAGCACGAAGTGAGAGTGGATTAGATGGTGATGCTTGGAAAGAGATTTTTGCAAACATTCATAAGGACGCAGACAAGCTTTTTAAGATAATCGGGGAGGCATATGCTGTACTATCTGACAAAAACAAGGTTTGTTTAGTTTTTTTTTTCATTTCATTTAAGGTTTCTCCGTGTTTTGCTAAATTGTACTTTTCTTGACCATGAATAAACTATCTATGGTCTAATATTGGCATTTTTTTCAGAGGTTTAGTTACAACCTTCAAGACAGTATGCGTGATGACTTTGGGTGGAGCTGTGACGAGTAGATGGTTTTGGGCTGTCTGTTGGAAGAAGGTACACCCCGGGTGGTTGAACTAACATGATCATGGTAAACTTTTGTGAGTACAAATGAAATCGGTTTTCTTATTTTGTGCCCTTTTTTATTTCTGCCCTAATGTTTTATGACTTCATATCAAAGGTGGGGTACATGGGCAGATTGTTGTATATAGTTTTTCTTTGCAAAAAACCGGAAGTTTTATCGTATTAAGGTTTATAGTTATCCTTCGTTACAACTAACAAGATCTTATTTTTGTGGTAAAATGGGTAGTCATTGGTAAAACCATTAGGTCATTTTAACTCTTAAGATGTCAAGACATAACCTCAAAGTATTGGAGAATGAGTGCTTTTTCTCCCTAACCGCAATGGGTGTAAATACAAGAGAGGAAGCCCTAATGGGCCTGCTGAACAAATAAATTCAAATAATTGCAAAATAATATTGACCAAATATATCACCAAATGTACATCATCTAAGATTCCCCTCAGTCGAAACAGAGGATTGTCATATGCAAAGACTGAATCGAAAGCGTGCGAACAAGTGATGAGGCAAGCCTTTCGTACAGATGTCAGCATAGTAATAGTCGGCTGGAAAATTTAAGACTCGAATGACCCTGATGTTCGCTTACCAAATATATTACAAATATGTATATCATCTAAGAATAACAGCTCTAGGTCCATTTGTCATGGGGTTGGTCTAGCTTATTGCAATTATTGGTATCTGGTTTCTACTTTGGTTCATGCTAGATTTAACATTTTTTAATATTATATATAGCTTCGGTTATTTGGCTGCAAGGTTCATATATTGTTAGTATTGGTCATATATGTAGAATTGTAGATGGGTGTTTAGTGTGGACCTTGTGAACTAGTCGAACCAGATGTGAAAAAAATCAACAGGAAAGGTTGTGTTAATATATAGGGTGCTCCATGCCTTGCTTTCATGGTGCATTGGAGTGGTCTTGTTAGTAGGGCTGTATTGGCTGATCCTTGTTGGTTACTTATTGTTACTTGTTGCACCAATTTTATGATCCTCGTTAGTTTGTTACTAGTTGTGCTGATTTTATGATGCATGTGGCTGTATATTTGATCTTAATATATTATATAACTATTCATCTTAATATATGATATAACATGGCAACTATGCACATAATTTTGGCTCACAACACCATTGTTAAATTCAAAATAGCAAGATGATCTTTTCACGTGATATTATTCTCGGGCCTTCATTTAGAATGTCATGTAAGCAGCTTTCTATTTTATCAAGCCAATCAATTATGTTATACTTGAAAATCTTAATAAATAAGTTATATAAATATTTTAGATAAATATGCACAATTTCGTTAATATCCTACTAGCATAGTATAAGTTAACCTTTGAATATGATTAAATATAATGATATTAACATTTCTTTTAATCACACGGGTCACTATCCAATGTTGTATATAAAGAAGTTTTTTGAGATTTATGAATTGTAAAATTTTTGTTATCATTATTTGTATCATATTAATGCATAATGTATTATGTTATTAAATTTAACTTTTTTTATTGTAATTTTTTAATCACCCGTACATCATACTGACTTTATCTTAGTTTATTGTAAATTAATACTACCAAATCAGCCAATTGTCCATTTTCCTTTTCCCCCATCATATGCCGACAACACCTATCCATCACCGTCTTTCGCTTTAATTTCCACTTTTCTCCCTCTACACTCCACTCCAAAAATGTAAGACTTTACATTAGAATAAGATACAAACAAATATGTAACATTCGTTATTTTTATGTTTCGTTGTAACATTTTTTTTTTACGTTTCATTGTACCCGGCTCGTACTATAATTCTGGTTTTGATTTACTAATGAAAGTGTATTTTATCCATTTACCATGCATTAGTGCCATTACAACTTGCTTATGTGTTTTAAATATCAAGTTATAGCAATTAACGACGATTTTAGAAACTATAGGGGTGGTTATTGTCAAAAAGGAAACTATGGTAGAAAACGACCTCGCCGCTTTAGGCGACGAGGGTGGCTGGCTGGCTTCGTGGCGTCACTAGACCCATGTTACAGCAGCTTCTTTTTCTGGTTCGTTTAAGTGTGTTTTAACTCGTTTAACCACTCAAACTCTATCCAAATCAAGTGTAATTCAAAATAGAATGATTCCAGAACATTCCCCAATCAAATCCTATCTAAAACCTATGAATTTTATCTTTTATTTCGAGATAATTATCATGTTTTAAGTGTTTATCTCATTCATTTTGATTTCCAAACGAATTATCATGTTTTATAATTTTCCATCTTCATCTCCATATCTATAATTACATTAAAAACACTATCTTTTCTCTTTCATTTTCAATTAAATAATACTTTTTTTATACTTTTATCATTATTTTTTCTCTCTCATTCACTCACAACCACTTTCAAAAACATTAAAAAATTATAGAGATGAACAGTGCGCTTCTTCAAATTTAACCATGAACAGTACGTTTTCTTTCTTCTCCGCTCACAACCATTTTTAACTATCTTTAAAAAATGGAGTACCCCCTCACATAATTTAGAGAATCCATTGGGAATGCTCTTAGTTTCGTTTATTTAACATTTATGGCACGCTACTAGATTTATACGTCTGATTTGATTTAGTTTTTGGGTTAAAAAATGTCAAATGGAAAGTAAAAAAATCGTCATTCAAAAGGGTCTCAAATTTTTATCTCGGTTTAGGCCTCCGAATACGTTAAGCCGGCCCTACATTGAATTCGTCAAATTAAAGCAGTAATTACTTATGGGCATTATTTTCATGGTGGAGTCATGAGGCGTAATAATACTTTTTAAATTATCATGAGAGAAAGATCATATACCCTAATAATAAGGCCATAGGGTATACTCTAACATCCACTAGTGTTAAGCTTGTTAAGATAGTCCATGGATTATGCTTTTAATGGGTTAAAAGAAAAAATATGTATTAATTACTAATTGATTTGTTATTTTAATAGGAGTGAGATTGAGTTAAATTAATTAAACCATTTTCTTTGGATGAGAGGGAGTAAAGAGAAAAAAAATGAGTGATGTGGAGCATATATGAAGTTAAAAGAGGTTAGAGGATACCCCATGACCTAAGTACACACTAGTCGAATGTAAATAAGGTTGGATAATAAATACTGTAACCAAAAAATATAAATCCAAAATTAATGCACGGAAAGAGTGTGCATTAACAGAATAGAAGTATAACACGCGACTTATATCGCATAAAACATTTCATTTATGATACTCAAGTGGGAATGCTTGTTTAAAATCATCTATTATATGATTTTAACATAATTTTTTTTACAAAAATTGTAAAAATATAGCGTCTCCCTAATAGCTACTTTGAGGGTTAATAATATTAAATAGAACCACCCTTGGAGGGGTAGGTGTTTTACTATTATCCTTTTATTATTAACTAGTTTTTTACTGGGTGCGTTGCACCGGGGCAGGTCGTTAAAATTCGGGTGGTGGTAAAACTAAGCGTTTTTGGTCCAAGCGTTGAGGTGGTAGGTCGATATGAATTCGGTCGGTTTCGGTTACGTGCTTTATTGTGCCGGAACTAAAACAAAAAGGTTACAAGAATTGAGGTAGACCAATGGGGTGGCATCAGTTGGTAAAACTCGAGCGTTGATAAAACCCGACCATTCTCGATCCTGGGCGTTGAAACGGTGAGTCTTTGCAAATTCGGTCGGTTTCTGTCACGCTCGCTACGGTACCAAAACTAAAACAAAACAAAATAAAATCGGCATTCGGTCAATTTCTCTTACGTTCGTTACATTACTATAACTAAAACAAAATGAAGTGAGTCTACACGAATTTGGCCAGCATCCGTCACGTTCGTTATGGTACCAGAACTATAAAAACAAAACAGGTATTCGATAGGTTTTTGTTACGTTTGTTAGGAACCGAAACTAGAACAAAAAATAAAATAAAAAACAAAAATAATATGCTTGACTAGTAAAGTGCCGAAAAGCGACCCAACAGGGCTTTGCGGCACCAGAGATCACAATTGTTATATAGTAATTTTATTTTACGACCTTTTATTAATCAAGTGTTACCCCAAAAACTCATGAACTCCACCAATAAAATTTGATTTAAACTTGTAACTCTCAGTTTTATATAACATTTTGTTAGCGGTCCCTATTTTTATATAATTCGGTCGTTTATAGAAAAGATAAACATAGTGTTTGACATATTACATATGAAAAACGAAATGAGAAATCATGATTCTTAGCAGATTTTTAGTCATGAAATCGAGTTCAAAGATTCTAAACAGTTTACATGAAAAACCGATTTCACTGAGTTCAAAAATAATAAAATCCAGAATTAGGATTATCATATTTTCATGAATGTATTTTCGATTTCTAGTTATAGAGCTGATCATTTACCAAATATAGTAAAAAGAAGGGTGAATTTGAATCGGATGATATTGTTTTAGTTATAAATTATGCACGTCTAAGATTAACTTAATTTCCCAATTAACAAACATGATGGCTCGTATTCGATTACCTCATCCCAACCATGACAAAACCTAATTTATTGTCTCTTTGTTTCATCCTTTTAGCGTTCCGTTTGATCATCACATGCTATGCCAATGCATCCAAAGGTATGTGTACATACATGTAATGTACGTTTTGGCTAATTAATACCGTTTTGACATAATTTGGATCTTGTAATATCTATTGGCTAAGCCAAAAGAAATGCAATGGAAAATCAAGGTTAATATGTTCAAAAGAATAAGAATTATGTTTCAAAAAATTAAGGGAAATTTCTTCACATATTTTAAAAAGCCATTTGGTCATGCAATCAGGAGTTAGAAAAAAGGTTTCTTGATGTACAATTATTTGGCAGATTGTATGCGTTTTATTAATGTTATAAGGATTCAACAAATGTGCACAGACCATGAATTCAACTATGATGACGCGTCGCAGATTGGACCAAAGAAATGGGGATCTCTGAGTGCAGGTTTTAAAGCTTGCTCGGATGGGGAGTCACAGTCTCCTGTTGATATTGAAGCCAAAAAAGCAAAAGATCAGCACAATGACTTGAAACGGTCTTACAAAGAAGCTCCTGCCAAACTTTTCAATAAAGGCCACCATATCGCGGTATGCTCTCTAGTACCTAATAAGCTCATGCATGCTACAATGATATCTGTTCTTACATTTGTTCTTGTTATTGTTCTTACAGTTGTTCTTGTTATTATTATTATTTTAAATTTCATAATTTTTTTAGGTTGAATGGGACGGAGATGCAGGAGGAATAGAAGTGAATGGCACAACTTACAAGCTAGTTCAATGCCATTGGCATATACCTGGGGAGCACACTTTCGACGGGAAGAGGCATGTGTTTTGTAGCATGTTGAATCCTTTTATTACGGGATGGCTTACTGGTTGTTTATAATTCAAGTGATAATTATTGTGCATGATGTTATAGGTATGATGCAGAAATACATTTTGTTCATAGCAATGACAAATATCAATTGGCAGTTGTTGGCGTTCTATACGCCATTGGAGAGCCTGATCCCTTTATTGGAAAAGTACGCATCTTTCTCTACATTTTTATACACGATGTGTGAAAAAGAGTAGCTTATATATCTTAGTGAACCCTAAAAGATCATGTAATATGTATAATATGAAAATGAGTCTTGATACTTCTAGTAGCAAAATGGGTTTATTTATAGAGATGGTATGAAATGGATAGGTCTAGTAATGAGATATGAAGGTAATATATCTTACTTTTAGAACAAACTAGCAAACTCTCGAATTCTTCTCTTAAATATGCACCTTCTGTTCAACACATTTGAGTAGGGACATCTTTATCTAACACTTGGGTACGTATCACTAAGCCAAACACCCTTTGGTTATATCCCCGTATATATGAATGTTTTATATTAAATATGAAAATGAATCAATCAAAACATGATAACTAATTAATGTTTTTGGTTTTACTACGTTAATTTATAGATGGTGTTAGTCACTTAATGTATGATGCAGTTGTCTGAAAGCAAGTTTAAAGAAATCAGTGCCAATGGGAATGATTTGGGGAAAGTAAGTGCAAGTAACATCACGAGTAGCAAAAAGTATTTCCGATATGGTGGTTCTCTTACAACTCCTCCATGCTCAGAGGGTGTCACTTGGACCGCTGCTGAGACGGTCAAATCGATTTCAAAGGAACAAATCGAATCACTCGAAGGTCCTCTTGAAGCCGTAAGTCTTATTTCCTTCCATACAATTATTAGTTTACGTTGTGTAACCCGTTGATAATGTGTGAGAGAACGACATTATATATAGGCTTATAGCAACGATTGTATTTTCATAGTTATTTAACATTAACTTAGAACCAAAAATTTGTAATCTCTTATGTTTTTTTACCTAAAGTACTCGATCTTGTCTGATTGTTCTAGGAATTTAAAGAAAACGCCAGGCCTGTTCAACAACTTAGTGGGAGAACAGTTACGCAATTTGAAGACAAAGAGTAAGCCCTCTTATTTTATAAATATTTCTTGATTACTTTATAATACATGAGACATGCTACTTTTTAAAAGTAATTAGCATAAGGTAATATTGGGGTAAACTTGTCCGTTATAAAATATACATAGAAATAATTATAGCACTGCCTCGCTCAACTTTTATAAATTTAGGAAATAGTTAGAACTTTGAACCTTCATCTTTACCCATTTATTCCTTTTGATTTTAATTGTAAACCAACTTTCTACCAACGATTTTCCAATGGCCGTAACTTTTTCATACTATATATTTTTTTAAAATTGCAATATAAATATGAGCATTTTATTGTCTTTAATTTAGGTATTGTATTGATATAATTTTTTTCAATTGAAAAAATTAACATGTTACGTATGGGCGTTCACAATTCGGTTTTAACGGTTTCTAAGTTAAACCGTGAGCTAAACCATCGGTTTGATTTTTTTCATTGAAAACCGAAACTGAAACATCAAAAATTTAAACTGAATCGTTACTAATTATTTGGTTTCACACATTGAGCTTCAATAATAAGTTTACAGTCCGGTCTGGTTTTATATGGCCTATTTTCAGTATAAACCGTAAACCAAACTGTTTTCTATGGTTTGAACATTCAAAAACCGGCTGGCCAAAATTTGGTGATTGGTTTAAACGCTTTCAAGGTTTCAAACGAACCTTTAACATCCATAATTATTACATGGATTACCAGAATTTTTGTTTCCCGCCTCATCATATGGGTACCCATTAGTATATATTTAACTTTAAGGTGTAAAATAAGTGGTCAAAGGTTCAGACTATGTACAACGTAATATTTAGCTTTAAAAAAAAAATTGAAAGAAACAAGGAACCCGTATAATTCATTTCATATTGGTATTATTCACTTCTTCACATCTTTTATTTACTAATTACCATAGAAACTCAATTAAAATATTTCACACTTATTAAAAGTAAATATTGATTAATTATAACAGTTATAAAAATTAATTAAGTAAATACTTATAAAAAAAATTATATTTTTTTGTAAATAAGTAAAGTTTTTTTTACACAAAATAAGTAAACTAAATAAATAATAAAAAGAGAAAATTACTAGTTGCGTCCCTGTGGTTTTAGGGCGGAGACACAATGAGTCCTCGAAATTTTTTTTGAACTGGTTGAGTCCCCGTGGTTTCAGAAACGAACCATTTGAGTCCCTGCAGTTACTTAACTTTCATGGTAAAACTTTCATTTTTCTGAAACCACATGGACTCAAATTGTTCGTTTCTGAAACCACGGAGACTCAACCAGTTCAAAAATTTTTTCGGGACACATTGTGTCTCCGCCCTAAAACCACAGGGACGCAAACAGTAATGGAATCATCAATGTCTTAACGATGTTTTCATGACGGCTTTAATTATTGTAGGGGCACAGGAGAAGACGCGAAACACAGTGGGGCGGAATCATCGTCATCAATACTGCAGCTTCTAAGAAACGGAATCATCATGCTACTTCAAATATATATTTTATTATATTTATTTTAGGTGGTAGCGTTTTGGTTTTAGATACAGAAATACATACGTGCTTAAGATGCATGCACCATGTGGTGGAAAGTCTAGTGCTTTTGTTATGTCATTTTCTTCTAATTCTTCGATTTGTAATTGTTGTTTATTGATATAAATTCGTTTTACTGGTAAAAGAAATTACATATGTGATATTTTTATTTTATTGTTTGTAAGTTGGGGTGCTAGACTCTTTAATGAGTTTATATCATCGATTTTCGTTACAATGACATATCCTAACATCAATTTACACTACAACAGTTTTTGTTTGATTTGTCATTAGTTTCGCAACAATAAATTTTCCAATGTCGTCGGTATAGCTCTTAGCGGTGACAAGTCGTAGCAAGAGGTCCACCATTACTTCGACACTAAGAGGAAAAACATGTTTTCATAAAAGGTGTCGCCTTTATAATATGACTCATTCGCGACGACATGTTGTGGTTAAAGGATTGACTCACCGGCTTTTTTAAAATTAAAATAAATATTTTAATTAAAAAATCACCTTTTTCAACGACTTGTCGTTGCTAAAGGTTAAATCTTACAGATTTCTCCTAACTAAAATCAAGTGTTTGATAAAGTCATTTCTAGCGTGTTGACATGTCATCGCTAAAGAGTTGGCCCAAACACATATTCTTGATTAAAAATATAGATTAAATAAAAATAATTTCAAACCTTTGGCGATTACGCAGCATCGCTAACGGATGTTTAATTTATTAATTTTATTTTTTATAGTTTCCAGATTTTTATTGAACCATACATAAAAATGAAAACAGTAAATTGACAACTAATTACAATAAAAAACCGTGAAGTTACATAATCTAATTACACAATAAAATTGCAATACTAATTATCATAACAATCAAATATTTTCATCTTCATCTTAAGTCAACAACCCATGGTTTTTTTAATTTTAATTCCTTGATCTTGATTTACTGTATATACAATACACACTATTGAATATATACAATTAAACATTACTAAACATATACAATGCATGATATTAAACATATGTAATATAACACTATTGCATATATTTACTACATTGATCATTTTCTTCTGGTGAAAATTAACAAAATATAATAATGATGAAAGGAAAAAAAATGAAAATATTTTTTCTTTAATTAAAAATATTTTTGAGTATTTAAAATTTCCTTTTCTAATGAAGAGTTTGTTCTTAATTCTTCTCCTATATATATATATACGTATTTCTAACCTTTATATACATATAACTTTATGCAGTGGAGGGTTATTGTACAATAATATCTTATCGTATATTACGTACATGATCTTCCAGAGCGTTGGGTTAAAAAATACGCGATGACAGTTTCGTAAATAACCCAGACCAATTCATGATCAAATTCGTCGATTACAAATCCATTCTGATCCAAATTCTGAACTCATCGCTCTATCTCATCCAATTTCTAAACCCTAACCAGAGCTTAAAGTATGAAATCTCTAAAGTCAAAAACCAAAATCAAAATGAAACGTCGTTGAACATCAAGAATCTTCAAAATTGATCAAAAAATGATGATTTAATCAATCAAATTGATGTGTAGAAGCATTTAGATTCATCAATCGATTATGAAATTGCAGAATACTACACTCAATTGAGCTCTGATTACGGTTCAAAATATCACGTTTAAAAATTCTGAACAAAACTGAAGACACTAAAACGTGTTCTGACCAAAACACATTTAAACATTCAAGTTAAACGTTCTGACCAAAAATTAACACCTTTAAACGTTCAAATTAAATGTTATGATAAAAACGAACACCTTTAAACGTTCAAGTTAAACGTTCTGACAAAAAACGAACACCTTAAAAGTTCAAGTTAAACGTTCTGACAAAAAACGAACACCTTTAAACGTTCAAGTTTAGAAGTTCAGAACAAAAAAGTTTAGAAGTTTTGCTTAGAAGTTCTGTTTAGAAGTTCAGAACAAAAATGTTTAGAAGTTCTGTTTAGAAGTTCAGAAACTTAATCAGAGCTCATATATGAAATTAAACGTTCTACACAAACCTTTAAACATTAAGAAGCTCATATCTAAAATTAAACTATCTGTAACATAAAATTTAACACTGAAATCACTTCATATAATCTTGTAATCATCAAGAAATCATCAATCGACCATCGATCTCGTCATATGAACAAATCTGGAATGTATTTAGACTTCTATCAGTTGAAATCAATTTTCAAATTTTCAATTCAATTGAAGTGAAGACTACAATGGAGTCAGTGATGATGGTTGAATGATCGTAACGGTTAATTGGGATGAAAACGAATTGAAAGAATTTACAATATTGCCATCGCGTGTTTTTTGAAATCAACGGTGTAAGGGTGTCGCGTATGTAATGTACGATAAGAGATTATTGTATTGGATCTTTTATCTACTTATTTATGCAAACCTACTTACACATTTTGGGTCGAAACAAATCATACAATTTCTATGCCCATTAGTAACATATATATACATATACGCACATATGCAACAACATATAAATTAAAAATACAAACATGTATATGCATACATACACATATACAAGTATAAGTACATACATAGCATACATAAATAAACATACAAACCTAGGGGAGGGATATTTGAAAACCTTGTTGAGTTTTAAAAATTTAAGAACTTCATTCTTGGCCACACATTTAATTAAATGGATTAGATTATGTTGTTGAGATTAAATCTGATCAAAAAATCAAAGTATGAGAGAGAATAAAAATGCAAGTGATTACACTAATTTTTGCGTTCGTTACACATATACAAAAAGTCGACTCGGTGCGTAAAAAATTCTGTAATTTTTACGTATATGTAACCTACATATATTACGTATGTTTAAAAAAAATTCAAAAAAAAATATTACATTGAATTCTTTCGAGTTCTTAAAACTTGAAATCTCCCATGCAAACCTATATGTATGATATGCACGCATATATAACCTTCTATGAATGTCGTTAATTACAAAAATTCATCAAATAGTAATTCTGTCAAAAAAATTCCAACGGCAAGTTTTCTTCTTTTGAAATCTCTATATTTTACAAAATAGTTGTTTTCAATTGAGTTCATCCAAAAATCACCTTTTGAAACACAAAACTCAACCATGACTTTCTCCAACCTCTCACATTATTAACCAAAAAACAATTCAAGCCAAATATGAAAAGGTGATTAGTTACGTAACACAGATTCTGAATATTGTCCGTCGTTGATTTCATGATCATATCACCGTAATTCTGCAAAACCGTTAAATCGAGTCTTCGCTTCAATTCAACAACAATGTCAAACCCCAATCTATCATCACTTATATTCATTTATCTTATGATCCTATCATCACAGTCCATTTCGATTTGCATGGCTGATGAGTCCAATGAAGCAGGTACATATGATCCATCCAAATATATATATATATATTTATGTTTTGTTATGTTTTGCTTCAATTGATGATTACCATTTTGTCAATATTAATTGCCCTAACCAAATGTGGAACTTGAGGACACCTAATATATGTATCGTAATAAAATGCCATGTTGTTCTTCCCTGCGCAATGAATCTTGTAGGTCTTCGCCATCGTCTCTTGCTTGGAACATCAAAGAATGATAATTCTCCTAAAACCTTGAACATACCTCCCATTATAGGGGTGCAGCGGGATTCTGAAGGTAACATCTTTCAAACTAAAATAATTTGTCTTGATTAATTATGTTAATCACATGTTTGTAACTTAATTAATTGAAATTTAAATTAAAGTAACGTAAATAAAAGGATATATAATATAATTTAATTAAAGTATACGTGTGTCTGTATATACAAGGTGAGGAGGAATTCAACTATGTAGATGGGACTCCACTTGGCCCAAAGAATTGGGGAAGTATTAAGTCGGAATGGAAGATTTGTGCGGATGGAAAATCACAGTCTCCGATTAATATTGATGCCAAAAGCGCGCAAGTTACACCAGGTGACTTGAAACGTGCTTACCTGGATGCACCAGCCCGACTTATCAATGGAGTTAATAATATTGGTGTAAGCTCAACCGATTTTATTGCACGCGTTATGATTAATTAATTTATCACCATATTATCATTATTCATGTTAAAATTGTTATTGTTATTTTTTAGACAGAATTACAAATTTTGTCCTTTAAAAAAAGCCAAATTACGGTTCGTGTCCTTTTCTAAGTTTCCTTGCAGGCGGTGTACTTTAAACTTTTTTTTTCTACACGTTATGTCCTTTACGCTAACTGGGTTAGAAAAACTCAGTTAAATGCCCTCACGTGAGGCGCATGTGAGGGCATTTTTGTCTTTTCGTCTACCCTGCAACTTCTTCTTCCTCTTTCTTCTTCATTTTTGTTCTTGCATATATTGTTCTGTGTAGATTTAACAAGCTTGATCGACAACAGAATTCCACCTTCATCAATCACAAACCGCCTGATTTCATCAACACCGATCAAATTTCTCAACACCCCACACGCCAAACCGACCAACTCACCACCCGAACCAGACACAACAGCATCATCACAACCATTTTCACAAATCTTTAACAACGCAGACACACCACCGTGAGCAGAAACCGACCACGCGTTGTCACAGTTCGCCGTGACTTTCATCAAACACCTGGCAGACAACTCTTTACCCAACTCGCTTTCACTCTCCAAACCCTTAATCAACAAACCAATAACCCCAAATCCTACCAACACACTCTTATAACAATCAAACCCACAAATTACCGCCACCGATTTCAACGCCTCTTCTTGAATCCCCAATTCTTTCGAACTAAAAAACTTCATAACTGCAGGAACAAACCCCTCAATCTCCATTGCAATTCTCACATACCTTTCATCCTCTTGAATCACCTCATTAAAGAGAACCAACGCCTGCATCTTCATCTCAACTCGCCCAATTTTAAACCGACACAGCAAATCATTAACATAAAACCTAATATCGTCTCTTGACGCACCAATCCCAGGTTTCGAAACCACAATCGCGTGATTATTATTCAAAAACAACAACAACCCATTATCACCAGTAACATATTCAGACAAACCCTAGAAGGAATTGTCGAATTTCGCGGTAATAATATCAAGATCACTCTGCATTAACAGTTTGCCACTGTATGTGTTTTCAATACACTTCTGGGCCAATTTGTTACAGCAATTTATTGTTTCTTCAAGGGTTTGAATGATTGTGAACAGGGTATTACTTTCTCCGTAGTTGCCGGTGCCGGAATAAAATTCCGGCGGGAAGGAGTTGAGAACGTTGAGGATTTGTTCGAGTTTGTGTCGGATTATTTTCCATTTGGATTGGAAGGGTTTGATGGAGTGAGAGAGGAAGATTAAGGATGAGATTTGGTCGGTGGTTTTTCTAACCCAGTTGCAGGGTAGACGAAAAGACAAAAATGCCCTCACATGCGCCTCACGTGAGGGCATTTAACTGAGTTTTTCTAACCCAGTTAGCGTAAAGGACATAACGTGTATAAAAAAAAAGTTTAAAGTACACCGCCTACAAGGAAACTTAGAAAAGGACACGAACCGTAATTTGGCTTTTTTTAAAGGACAAAATTTGTAATTCTGTCTATTTTTTATTTTAAGGTTGTATGGCAAGGAGATGCAGGAGGAATAGAAGTGAATGGTTCAACATACAAGCTAATTCAATGTCACTGGCACACGCCTTCGGAGCACACTATTGACGGGAAGAAGTATGTATGTGTTTAATTTGTAAGTAGTGTTGTATATAACACGCATATATATGCTATTATGCTAACAAATACTATTAAGCTGTGTGCGTTTTATTTACCTTAGAGAAATCAGTTTTATTGACAGATCACAATGTACTTAAAATTAAAATCTGGTTCCTACCTTTATCAAGGTTTGTAGTGATGTTTTTACAGGTTCGATGCAGAACTACATTTGGTTCATTCAAATGACAAAGGACAAAAGGCAGTTGTTGGCATTCTTCAGAACGTTGGAGCACCGGATCCTTTTATTGGAAATGTAACCCCTCTCTTAGTCTCTTTCTCCATGTATACATACACTGGGTGTTCGTTTCAAAACCAATACTATATTGAGAACTCTGATAACCACTCTAACCTTTAAACTAGGTGTTATATTAATTTGCATATAGGCTTTCAATATGTCAAGTATTCATTTATTTTTTTTAAATATGACGTTTATATAGCATTTTATCTGAAAAGCATATGTGTGCATATACTATGTGCATATATGTACACTTTTTATACTTTTAAAAATAAATCCCGAAGATAGGAGATCAATTAACCATATTTTTAGATTTAACCATATTCATCAAAGAATACGCATACGTGCTTATGTGTTTCTATTAGTTCTCATCATACTAATAGTTATGAAATGAACATGTACGTCCATATATAATTATATATAGATCATTCGCACGATCAATGGTGGTCTTCATCCCCCCATAAGTTGATTAATTTTCATACGCAGCTAACAGAGAAGATCGATGTACTTGATACGAATGAAGAAATTAATTTGGAGAAAATAAGTGCAAATAGTATTAAAGATGGTAGCAAAAGGAATTATAGATATATTGGTTCCTTTACTACTCCTCCATGCACGGAGGGTGTTATTTGGACAATTGAAGAAAAAGTTAGATCGATTTCACAGGATCAAATCAAACTACTTAAGGGATGTCATCAACGTGTAAGCAACAGTTCACTATTATGGTTTCTTTTACTTGAAATTAAAGTTAGCTAATTGTATTATTATTATTAGGGAATTCGTGAGAATAGGCATGTTGACCCAACAACATATTAACAATTAATGTAGGCATTCAATTTCTCAGGCCGTAAAATAGGCAACTCCAAAAGGAACCAATTAGAAATCTTCAAGTGGAACTAACTAAGTATGCTTAATTTTAGCCCGCCATAAAAATTATAACAGGTTCACAATATAACCAATCAAATAGTTACACATGTAAATGTGTCGGCTCTATTCTAGTCGGTGGGCTAAATGAGCCGACTCCATCTTAGCCGGCACAACACAGAAAAAAAAGACAGTTTTTTTCCTGTGTTGGCTATATTTTGCTATTTTTGATAGTCAATGCCTATTTTGATGATTATCCTTATTATTACTGAAGAGGTATGTACCCGCCTCAACACCGAGCGAGGCGGGTCAACCCACAAGATATGGACAAGAGGCTTGAAATCAAGACATTATGAAGGCACAAAGCCAAAACCTACGCGCATGGCGCATATCACATATGCTCACGCATATCACATATGCTCATGCATCACATGCTCAGGCATCATATGCTCAGGCACCACAGATGCTCAGGCATCACATATGCTCATGCATCACATGCTCAGGCATCATATGCTCAGGCATCATATGCTCAGGCACCACATATGCTCACGCATCACATATGCTCACGCATATCACATATGCGCGTGGCGCATCCGCGCGTGGCGCATATCACATGCTCGTGCATATCACATCTACGCATGAAACATCTGCGCGTGAGAATAAAGAGAAGACCTCGCGCATCCTCAGGATAGGCGCGTATCATACATGCACATAATCAACCTCGTCCATATCCAAATCAGGATTAGGGCAACCTTGATTGTGCACGTCAGACAACCTTCCAGAAGGTATCTTTTTAAGGAATAAGAATATGCTGATGTTGACAGCTGCCAATGAAAGGTGGACAACTCAGCAAAACCCATGTGCTACCACGTGATTATAACCAATGAAAAAGCACCAGGTGTCCCAAAGGACACGTGGCGCAAAGCAATTGGAGGAGGCCAACAAGGCCCTAATTGGGTCTGAGCCCAATCATTGGAAACCCTAGCACTATAAATACCACATCAACTCCACAAGGAGGGGAGATCAAATATCATCTGATAACATCCAATTACACACAATAACAGAGTATTCTGCTATTAAGCAATACACTCCAAATTCCTTACTCTCACATATTATTATCTTCTCCTACAAATACTTATTTTCACACCGGAGGGTTACCCCAAAGAGGACCCCTCTGTCCCTTTCTGAGGGGTAAGTTTACGGTGCTGTTCATTTTGTAGGTGGAAGAACCCAGATCCATCAGATCCCAGAGAACCATCGGTGAAATAGCATAATCACACCCGAGGAAAGTAGATCGTCTACCAGTGAGTCGATCCACGTTTCTTCATTGGCGCCATCCACTGTTACAACGGCAACAAGATCTCATCAGATCTCTATAAAAAATAAATTTTCACCATGGTTTCTGGCGTTCGTAACGTTGATCAAGTTCTGGAGGATATTGAACGTGAGGATGTTAATGAGGGACAACAGTTTCTGAGGGTGCCGCGTGATTCTACGCGCGCCACCAGTAACCGTCCCTTCATCACAACTCCTCATGGCCAGACTGAAACTCCTCCAGACGATCTCACGTTACAAAATCTTGCCGGCGCGAAACAAAAAGGACCAATGGGTCCAGAAGATGAAACCAGTGATCCCAAAGAATGGCTCATAAACGAGCAACGACGTCTAATGGACAAGTACAATGAGATGGTCAAACACAAAAAGACAGCCGACTTAACACAAAGGCTAGCGTTTGACAAGCAAAACGTTCATGGAACAAAAAGGGCGCGCGCGCCGGAAGATGGTCATTCCGTTCACACTGCACACACTGAGTTTAGTGATGAAGAAGTGCACAGCATGAGGAAGACGCGAGATACTCATGCAGGAGGCTCACAGCTCCGCGCGCACGTGAACATGGCGCCTGGAGCCAGAGCCGATCTGGATCTGCACGCGCCATACAGCCCACCAGTAAGAGGGCAAGTGGACGTAACCACACCATACAGGCCAGCCATCTTGGTGAAACATTCAAAGTTCACCGAGCGCATCGCGAAGGCCCCCATTCAGCACAAAACCAAGATGCCAAGTGGTTTGGGCAAATATGACGGCACAACAGATCCAGACGATTTCTTACAAGGGTTTTACAACACAGGAAACCTAGAAAGCTGGACGATGCCAACATGGTGTCACATGTTTGCTCGCTGCCTCACGGGCGCGGCGCGTGTCTGGTTCGAGAGCTTGCCGACTGGGCAAATCGATGGGTTCGAGGAACTATTGGAAAAGTTCCAAGCCCACTTTGTACAGCAGCGCAGACACACGCGCGACCCTGATGACATCATGCACTGCGTGCGCAGGAATGATGAAACGATTGAAGACTACATCACTCGTTTCAATCAAGAGTCTCTGGCAATCGGAGGTATCACTGAGCAACTCTTGCGCGTGGCCTTTATACAAGGCGCGCGCAGTGATCAACTCCGCCGAGCTCTCGTAAGCAGAGATGGCATGCCAACCACTTGGGCCAAACTAATGGAAGCATCGCGAGTCTTCGCGAGAAATGAAAAACAAATTGCCCAAGATAGGGCAAGAGAAAGAGCGCATCAAGCTGAGTCACCGCGAAGCAACGAAAAAAGGGGCAAACAGAACTCTGTATGGTCCAGGTTGCAACCAACCAGTTTTTCTTCCGCAGAAAAACAGGCACAACCAATCTCACCCCAGCCCCAAAAAGACGTTCGTAATCGCGGGGAGGGTGACAAGAGGGAAGGCGGCAGAGATCCTAACAGACCTCTGCCAAGAATATGGACTCCCCTCACTAAAACGCCTTCACAGGTGTTAAGCACTGAGAATGTCCAATTCAAAAGCCCCAAGCCGCTACACTACAAGGGACCATCAGACAGTGGCAAGTACTGTGAGTTTCACAAGTCCACAGGACACAACACTGATGCATGCCACAACTTGAAGGATGCAATTGAAAAAGATGTGAAATCAGGCAAGCTGGCTCACCTGGTAAAAAACTCAAGACCAGAAAATGAACAATCAGGAGCCTCAGCCAGCAAAAAGTACAAAAGAATCTGTGTAGCCGAGGGAGGAAGGCAAGGGCAAATATCAAGAAAGAGAAGCGCGCAAATCCAAGGAGATTGGCGCGAGCAACAAGTCATCTTCCCAAGAATCAGGGGAGGCCCTTCCATCAGCAGTCCTCTTGTCATCACTACACACATTGCTCATTATGAAGTGTCAAAAGTCCTGGTGGACACTGGCAGCGAATCAGACATCATGTATGAGCAATGTTTCAGGAAACTGGATCCGGCAGACCAAGCAAGGCTGGAAATTGTGAATGCACCAATCTTTGGTGTTTCGAATGAAATCATTCATCCCCTAGGTCAAATACAATTTGAACTAACCATGGGGGATGAAAAACACAAGCGAGCCGAAGTTGTCAACTTCTTGGTCTTGCCCACCACTTCATGCCACAATATGATCTTGGGTAGGGAAACGATTGCCCAATTCAACGCCATACCGTCGCCAGCGCACGGCGCATTGGGGTTCCCAACACCAACAGGTGTAACTTTTGTATACCGAGATCATTTGTGGGCAGTGACAAGTACTCCGCGGGAAGGGAGAATGAAACTTCCAATGGCAGACAACGCGCTAGAGGAATGGATTCTCAACCCAAAATTCCCGGAGCAAACAGTCACAATTGGCGCTACGATATCAGACGACACGAGGTTGAGAATGAAAAGATTGCTCACAGCATATATGTCGGTCTTCGCGTGGCAACACTCTGATATGACTGGGGTTCCGCTAGACCTGGCGCAACATTCTCTCAACACGTTCAAGTCTGTAGAGCCAATTGCTCAAAAGAAGAGAGTCATGGGGGATGAGAAGGCGAGGGCCATGAATGAGCAGGTTGAGGATCTATTGCGCGCAAACATCATCCGCCCGATACGATACCAGACATGGGTAGCCAATCCTGTGATGGTAAAGAAAAGTAACGGGTCGTGGAGGATGTGCATTGACTTCAAGGACCTCAACAAAGCGTGCCCAAAAGATTGTTACCCCCTCCCAAACATCGACGCAAAGGTGGACTCCGTGGCGCCATTCAAGCTCAAATGTTTCCTGGATGCCTACAAGGGCTATCACCAGATTCAAATGGCACCACAAGACGAGGACAAGACCGCCTTCAGAACCGATAAGGGTGTTTTTTGTTACACAAAAATGCCCTTTGGTTTGAAGAATGCGGGAGCCACCTACCAAAGACTTATGGATGCCGTTTTCAGCGAGCAAATTGGAAGAAACCTAGAAGTCTATGTGGATGATTTGGTGATCAAAAGCAGGGAGGAAAAACAAATGCTCAAAGACATCGAAGAAACCCTTGGGCGCCTAAAGGAAGTTAACATGAAGCTCAATCCGAGCAAATGCACTTTCGGCGTACAAGAGGGAAAATTTCTAGGTGTAATGGTCACCAAGGATGGTTTCAAGGTGAACCCTGAGAAGGTGGAGGCCATCCTTAACATGCCCTCGCCATCCAACATGAAAGAAGTCCAGAAGCTGAATGGTAGATTGGTTTCAATCAACAGGTTCCTAGCGAACCATGCAAGCAAATCTACCCCATTTGTCAACACATTGAGGAATTGCTTAAAGAAAAGCCAGTTCAAATGGACTCCTGAGGCCGAGCAAGCTTTCAGTGAGATAAAAGAATGTTTGATAAATTTGCCCGCGCTCACAGCTCCACTTCCTGGTGAAACTTTGACATTGTACCTATCAGCAGGAGAGCGCGCCATCGGCGCAGTATTATTGGTGGATCGCAAGGGAATCCAAACGCCAATATACTATGTGAGTCGGGTGCTGACAGATCCTGAGACGCGCTACTCCATCATGGAAAAGTTAGTTTTGTCACTAACACACGCGTCGCGCAAGCTTCATAGATATTTCAATGGTCATCCCATTGAAGTTCTGACTGGTTACAACATCCAGCAAGTCTTGCGGCGCCCCGCGCTCTCGGGAAGGCTGACAAAGTGGGCACTGGAATTAGGTGAGCACACGATCGCCTATAAGCCCCGTCCAGCAATAAAGGGACAAGTCTTGGCTGATTTCATTGCAGAAGTCCCCGAAGGAAAAATTGAAGAGGCTCAGCGCGAGGTAGACCCTCCGCGAGCCAATGATGAAGAAAATGTGTGGAGATTATTCATCGACGGAGCTTCAAACAACGAAGGATCCGGCGCAGGCCTCAAGCTGGTGGATCCAGAGAATCAGGAATATACTTACGCCATCAGGTTGGACTTCAAGAGCACCAACAATGAAGCTGAGTATGAAGCCCTGCTGGCTGGCCTGCGCATCGCGCAGAAATTCGGAGTTAAAAAGCTAGAGGCCCATGTTGATTCATACTTGGTAGCAACACAGGTCAATGGCCTTTATGATGCCAAGGAGAACACCATGCCTCTGTATCTAGAGCAGGCGAAAAAGCTCATCGAGCAATTTGACTGCTTCAGAATCATTCATATCCCGCGCAGCGAAAACAAGTCTGCTGACGCGCTGAGCAAGATGGCATCAACCAGCTTCGATCACTTTGGCAAAGATGTCAGGGTGGAAGTATTGAGCAACCCGTCGGTGGGAGCGAAGTCTGTCCTTGTAACTCATACAACCCGTTCATCATGGATAACTCCAGTAGTGGAATTCTTGAAGGAGGGAAAAGTACCGGACGATCGCGCACAGGCGAGGAAGATAAGACACAAGTCGCAGAACTATGAACTGCTTGATGGTACATTATATCGACGCTCTTATCTTGGACCGCTCATGAAATGCCTAGACGCTGAGGATGCAAGCTATGTGATCAGAGAGATACACGAAGGAATCTGTGGAATACATGCTGGCCCGCGCATGGTGGTTGCCAAGGCAATGAGCGCAGGTTACTATTGGCCAGGCATGTACTTGGACGCTTTAAAAGAGATCCAAAAATGCAAAGCATGTCAGAGCTATGCGCCAAACACCATGCGGCCAAAGAACAACTTGATTCCGGTGACCTCCGCATGGCCTTTCCACAAATGGGCAATCGATATTGTGGGTCCCCTACCGCAAGCGCAAGGGCGAGTAAAATTTTTGGTAGTGGCAGTAGACTATTTTACAAAATGGGTTGAAGCCAAGCCACTAGCAAAAATCACAGCAGAAGCGATGAAGCAGTTTATCTGGAGCCACATCATATGCCGTTTTGGCTTGCCCATGGAAATTGTGAGCGATAATGGCAAACAATTCACTGACAGAAAGATATCCAACTGGCTTAAGGAATTGCGCATCAACCAAATCTTCACTTCGGTATACCACCCACAGGGGAATGGCCAAGTGGAGCGCGCGAATCAAAGCTTGTTAAATGGGCTGAAGAAAAGGTTGGAGGGAGAATCCCATTCTTGGGTCGAAGAGCTACCTAATGTCCTGTGGGCACACAGGACATTAAGCAAAACCAGCAATGGCGAGTCCCCGTTCAGCCTAACCTATGGAACGGAGGCAATGATTCCAGCAGAAATTGGATGCCCATCCCATAGAGTGCTCATGATGAGCAAGATTGATAACGAGCGCGAAAGAAGGTTGGATCTCAACTTACTTGAAGGGCGCAGAGAGGCGGCTATCATCAGTGAAGCCAAATACAAGAAAAAACTGGAAAAATATTACAACCAGCGTGTGAAAGAATGCCACTTCAAGAAAAATGATTTTGTCCTTCGAAACAATGAAGCTAGCCGCGCGATACCCCCGGGAAAAATGTCCCCCAATTGGGAGGGACCTTATCAAGTCTCGGAAGAATTGGGAAAAGGCGCATACGCTTTAAAAGATTTGAATGGAAAGAAGATCCCGCGCGCATGGAACGCAGCACAGCTTAGAAAATGTTTCATGTAAAAAATGTCAAGTTTGTAATCAAGGCTTTTTAAGCCATTATGAATAATGATACGCGATATCTTCTCTTAATGTGGATTCTATTACCTTTTGCATACATGTTTCACACTTCCCTTTATTAATTTTGAGCAATATGACAACATTGTATTGACATCAAAATGAAATAAAACGAAGTAAAACATACATGCGCGAGCTTCAAGCTCAAACGCGTTAACGAGTCTTAACTCTAAAACGTCAGGGCCTTAGCCCAATTCTATTACCTTTTGCATACATGTTTCACACTTCCCTTTATTAATTTTGAGCAATATGACAACATTGTATTGACATCAAAATGAAATAAAACGAAGTAAAACATACATGCGCGAGCTTCAAGCTCAAACGCGTTAACGAGTCTTAACTCTAAAACGTCAGGGCCTTAGCCCAATAATGTGAGCCTTAGCTCAAATCACTCACAACATCCATCCTACATACTGCGCAGCCTAACCATAAAAATACCTAAACACAACTAAGGCAAAACAAATGCCAAAACATAGTTGTTAAGGTCTCAGGTCGAGGTCGCGCATGCAATTGTAATGGATATCTGAGCAACACATATTGATACGTAAAGGCTAAAAAACTCATAATTCCATATAATAAATGCGAGATAACGTCGCGCATAAGAGGAATAATGAAAACGCCTAGGCACGTGTCAACATAATCAAGATATGGCAAAATCACTTACAATATGACAAGGATTAAGTATAATAATTTCCTTACAACCTTGTTCTTATTTCAACGTGCAAGCATATCTTATATTCAACAAGCAAACATGCAATATAAAGAAATGAATGGGGAATGCGCAAGATGCGAAGAAGGGAAAAACAAAATTTCATTCCAAAGCATTGAAATTTACAAGTTTACAAGATGATGAGATACAAACTACAAATAAAAATAAAAAACATGAAGGGCTTCTCAAGTCTCCACGTCGACGTCAGCCTCTTCATAATCCTCATCACCGCCCTCAGCATCTGGCGCAGCCCGCTCCTCGTCATCTCCAAACTGACCATAGTCAAGTTCTTCGTCCTGAATGGATTCTTCTATCACAATAGTGTCAGGAGCGGATCCTTTGGCCACGCCAGAGCCGCTAGCAGGGGCAGCATGCCCCGCGCCATCATCGCCGCCACCAGCCCCCTCGCACTCGTCAAGTAATTTCTTTAGCGCGCCGAGATCGGGCTGGTCAGCAAGCGCGGATATCTGCAAATCATAAGGAAAAATATGAGTACAAAAAGACTTGGAAAATAAGTCAAGGTTATCTCATTAAGGTTAAAATACCTGCGCAAGGATGGGAATGGGAGTATTCAAATACTTCTCCCCCATCGCGGCCATGTCCGCGCAGGCAACGTCGCTCTGATAAGGGTACTCGGATGGGTTCTTCTTCAACATGCCATATTCATAGCCATCCGTAAACCCTTCAGCTCGACCCACCAAGCGCGCGGCAGCGTTGCAATCCATCACAAGGGCCTGAAACTCGTCTGAGTATTTCATCGCGTAAGCGCAACGAGTCATACCCTGTGAGATTAGCCATTGGCGATCCTGCGCGAGGGAAGCAACAGACGTCTCAAGAGCAGGAATCTGAGAGTTTAAACAACTCAACAGTTTCCTTAGTCTGTTTCAGCTCGTCTTTGTCGGACGCTGCTGCCGCCAGGACTTCTTCTTTTTCCACTCGCGCAAGATCGAGCGCTTCCTGGCTAGACGCTGCCGTCGCCAAGGCTTCGTCTTTCTCGGCCTGCGCGGCCGCCAGCTCCCTCTTCAGGCGCGCAACCTCACTCTCCAGCGATGATTTGTCAGTTATAGACTGGACAAGAGCTTGGTCACGCGCCTCCGCGTCCAGCTCCAAGTCGCGCACTCTACGCGCGTACTTGGCAGCGTCCGCCTCGGCCGCCTGCAGCTTCTCCCGCGCAGCCTGTAGCTCATTCCCGCGCTTCACGAACGCGGTGTTGGCACTTGTTCTGTTCTCACTGAGCTCTGCTTGGAGCTTCTCAGCTCTCTCTCGAGCATCAGAAAGATGCCAAGCAGATACTTTAGCCTCTTGCTTGGCTTCCGCAAGAGCATCACGTACCTTCACGTAATCATAGCGTAGCTCTTGGGAGGCAGCAAAGAAAGCCGACCCAGCAAACAGATGATCTTTGAGCAAGTCATCGCGAGCGCGGGCCTCCTGAAACCTCCTTTCAGCTGGAGGCACAGAATGAGCCCAGAAGTCCTCACAAACACCCATGGACTGAAATGAGCTGTCCTCAGTAATGTTCCATCTCGGGCGGTAAATGTGATCGGCTTCCTGCAAACACAAAGTAATGATCTAAGTCATCAAAACACTAATATGAAAGTCCGCGCAGCGGAGCAAAAACGAACTTATACCTGCGGGGACGAAGCAGAAAAGTCAGCGGCAGGCCCACGAGAAGACGGCGCCGCGAAACCTCGAGGCGCTGCAGGGCTGGCGTGGCCGCCGTCGGAGTCTTCAACTTCAAACTCCTCATCCTCCTCTGAAACAGGCCTCTTCTCCTGCGACCTCGAACCAAAATCAGTCTCGCGAGGAGGGCTGTGCGCAGGAGGAGGTGAGGGAGATCCCGACGCAGCCAGATCGGCGCGTAAAACAGCGTCCTGCTCCTTAGTAATCCCGATGAGGGGAGATTCAGCGCTTGCAGGAGCAGGAGCAGAACCAACGGTGCTGGCACCGGCGCCAGGAGTGCCGCTAGCAGCTTGCACGCCATCAACGACTCCTATGAAAAAATCAACAAAAAGAAATGGTTCATGACTTGATCTAAAAGAAAAAAGTCAGAAAATAAAAGCACAATACGTACCTTGTCGCAACTCCGTTCGCGAGGCAAACATCGCCATGAAGTCCATTCTACCCTTTTTCGAGGGTAAAACAGGGGACTTCGAAGCGACCTCCGGCGCAGCCTCGGCATCTTGTTGCGCTTGAGGTTGATCCACCAAGGTCGCCGGCTCTACAAACATTTGAGTGAGCAAAGATTCATTAGTAATTCTATCAGAATCGCGCTCATAGAACCATGAAAGATAAGCAAAGGATAAGCAAAGTATACCTGTCGAAGGCGCAACGCCGCTTCCCTTTTCCACCGCGCGAAGGGATGAGGTAGTAGCACCATACCTCGTGTGGACATGAGGTCTGCCCACTTTTTGAGGCAGGGAAGACAAGGGAAACTTGGAGGGAAACTCCTGGGTTTTCTCAAATCCCCCCGCCTGAGTAGGAGGATCCTGAACAACAGGGGCAACATCTTTCTTCTGTTTCTTACTGGCCCCTGCGCCAGTTTTCCCCTTAGCTTTACGCTTTAGTTGGGGCGCCTCCTCCTCCTCCTCCTCTTCCGCGAGCTCCAGCTCGTAGTTCTCAAGCGCGTCTACAATACGTGCAAAAGAAGTGTTAGCCAAATTTGGTATTATAAAGGCAAATGCATAAGTACAAAGGCTTACCAGGCGCATCGCTGTCAAAGAGAAATCCCAGATCAACAGGGATGAACATGTCATCGAAGCGATCGGGGAAGCCAACCTCCCCAGCGCCCAGCGCGACGGAGCCACCCTCCATATGCTCATCATAGGCGGCGTGGACATACTCCTTGCTGACTGCACAAAACAAGTCAAATGATATCAGCAAAACGAATTATATTCGCGCAGAAGTAAGGCAATGAGATTAACTTACACAAGCCGTCAACTTGGATCACGGGCTCAGTCGCGCTGTCAGCCCACCTCCTGCTCATACCAACCCCCACCAGCGCCTCCTCACAAATTTTCTTGGCGGAGGATGGTTCGGCAGTCAACTTTTTAACCCAGGCGCCAGTTGGGTTCTTGAAGACACCCACATCCGCAGGCGCAGAAGAGATCGCGCGCATGGTCATGCGGATGGGGATCACACCAGCCCTGATATAGAAAAACCTCTCAGACCAGTCATGAAGGCTCTTGAATGAAACAGTGCAGCACTTGACCTTCTGACTGCGAGGAATAAACGAGAACCAAGAATCTTGGATCTTGGGCTTATAAAAAAACTGAAAGCGCCGAGGGGTGGGCTCCTCGCGCTGAGATTTGCACATGAACTCAAAATGAGTCATGCGCACAAGTCCAAACGGATGGACTTGGGATATATGAATCCCATAAAACCTAAGCACCGCACCTACAAACCTTGTCATCGGGAGACGAAGGTTGCAGTGGGTGAAAAAATAACAGTAAAGGGATATATAGCCGGCAGGCGGGTCCGCCGCCGTTTGCCCGGCCACAGGCAACATGCAGCCAAACTCAGGGAGAAAACCCTGAGAGGCGATAAGGCTGTCAAAATCGGACTGCCTAAGTTTGCAGGGGATCTCATCCCACTTCTTCACGGCCTTGGTCCTCCCTACCTCCTCCGATGAGGCCTCAGCAGCCCTCTTCCCCTTGCCGGTCTTCTTCAATGTAGACATTACTAACGATTTCACACGGCAATGGATGGGGGAGATTGTGTTGTCTGAGCTATCAGACATACAACTGTGACAACGAACAAAGGATGCCTCTGAAGAACAGATATCTGGAAGCAGAACAAAGGTAATCGGAATACAAGGAAAGAGACAAACCCCTACTAAAAGAGCAAACTGTTAAGTCTAATATCTATCTTGCCTCGCTCGCGCGAGACAAGACACACATTAGACTGGGGGGGCTTGAAGAGGTATGTACCCGCCTCAACACCGAGCGAGGCGGGTCAACCCACAAGATATGGACAAGAGGCTTGAAATCAAGACATTATGAAGGCACAAAGCCAAAACCTACGCGCATGGCGCATATCACATATGCTCATGCATCACATGCTCAGGCATCATATGCTCAGGCACCACAGATGCTCAGGCATCACATATGCTCATGCATCACATGCTCAGGCATCATATGCTCAGGCATCATATGCTCAGGCACCACATATGCTCACGCATCACATATGCTCACGCATATCACATATGCGCGTGGCGCATCCGCGCGTGGCGCATATCACATGCTCGTGCATATCACATCTGCGCGTGAGAATAAAGAGAAGACCTCGCGCATCCTCAGGATAGGCGCGTATCACACATGCACATAATCAACCTCGTCCTTATCCAAATCAGGATTAGGGCAACCTTGATTGTGCACGTCAGACAACCTTCCAGAAGGTATCTTTTTAAGGAATAAGAATATGCTGATGTTGACAGCTGCCAATGAAAGGTGGACAACTCAGCAAAACCCATGTGCTACCACGTGATTATAACCAATGGAAAAGCACCAGGTGTCCCAAAGGACACGTGGCGCAAAGCAATTGGAGGAGGCCAACAAGGCCCTAATTGGGTCTGAGCCCAATCATTGGAAACCCTAGCACTATAAATACCACATCAACTCCACAAGGAGGGGAGATCAAATATCATCTGATAACATCCAATTACACACAATAACAGAGTATTCAGCTATTAAGTAATACACTCCAAATTCCTTACTCTCACATATTATTATCTTCTCCTACAAATACTTATTCTCACACCGGAGGGTTACCCCAAAGAGGACCCCTCTGTCCCTTTCTGAGGGGTAAGTTTACGGTGCTGTTCATTTTGTAGGTGGAAGAACCCAGATCCATCAGATCCCAGAGAACCATCGGTGAAATAGCATAATCACACCCGAGGAAAGTAGATCGTCTACCAATGAGTCGATCCACGTTTCTTCAATTACTATTATTAGAGGGACACCCACATAATGCGGGTGGAAATACATACACTATTAATTATGTAGCATATTACTTTTTTTTATTATAACAATATCATACTCAAATTATAGTGAATAAATACCTCTTTTTAAGATGTAATTTTTCTTTAAAATATTAACGATGATGTTTAAAATCATATAGGTAGTTGGTTTAAAAGTCAACGATATATTTTAAAGAATCATATCATATGTTTCAAATGTTGCAATTACTTAACCTCTTAAAATTATGTAAGTTTACGTTTTTGTCATCCTTATATTATAACACATTACGGATTAGAGTTAATTACATATATAGTTATTATAACTTTTTTTTTACCAAAAATACCTCTTTTTGGTATTAAGTTTTTCCAATGAGCATTCCTAACCTATTCCCTACCCTATATCAATATATATCATATAATTACACTACAGATTATTGTTTTTTCGCTCTCCTGTTTAATTAAATAATATTTTTTATACCGTTATCATTATCTTTTCTCTTTCCTCCACTTACATCCACTTTTCAAAAATATTAAAAAATTATATGGTATGAATAGTGAATCTTCAAATTTAACTTTCCCCTATAACATTTTCTCTTTCCTCTACTCACAACCACTCATAACCATACCATATAATTTACAAATCATTCTCACATATTTTAAAGGAATGGGCTGAGAATGCTCAGGTTTAGATTATACGGTTTCAATTTTGAAACATGCATGTTGGCGTACTTAGGTCAACGAACGTTAGTTTTGCTGAAAGGACCAAAATGCCCTTTAATAACATGAGAGACATGTTTTTGTAATTAACTATATTTGACTAATTAAATTATTTCTGTAATTTATTTAATTTAGTTGGATGGTTTGAATTAGGGATGGGATTTTTTTTCCTAAATACCCGTATTCGTAGTCATTCAGTACTCATACCCATACTTGTACCCATATCCGTCTATTCGTGGGTATGGGTACCTGGATTTACTTATTTTAGGTACGGGTATTACGGGTACTCGTTACCCGTTAGAAATATATAGGGGTTTTTATTGAGATTTCCAAAACTCATAACTCTACACTTTGTTTTCGAGTTCCACTTAATGAAAGAAAGTTAAAGAGGGGGATGGAAAGAGTGAAAGGTGTATGTTCTCAAGTTTTGTTTGTTTATTTTTTTCCGAAAAGAAAAGGAAATATAAAAACTTGTGTTCCCAAATTTCATTGTAAAGGAAAGCAAATGAAGAGAAAATAGAAGGTTTTAAAGCATGAATGCTTTCTTTTTAATTTGGAAAGAATTTGATGCAAAGGAAAGGAAAATAAATTGAATTAAATAGAGGAATGGAAACGAAAGGAAAATTTTCTTCTTTTATTTCAGGTTAACTCTAGAACGCAGGCAGTGTTTTTATAGGGATATTCTCAAGGCTTCAAGTGGGCTTTTCAAAACCATTGATAATCAAAATATTAAGGGAAATGTTAAAATACAAATAGAGACAAAAATTAGAAGCATGAGAAGGATTTGTGGGCACAAAAAAAACCCCTCAAAAAAATCCAAAAAATTAATTAAAAAATCATAAATCAAAATATAAATAAAAAGCAAAAAATTTAAAAAAGAAACAAAAATGTTTCCCTCGTCATTTTCATCCTCAAAAAAAATTCCAAAAAATTAATTAAAAAAATCATAAATCAAAATATAAATAAAAAACAAAAATGTTTCCCTTGTCATTTTCGTTCCAACCCTCCCCCCCTGGGCGGAAAAACACAATGCAGAGACAAAAGACACAATGACAAAAATGAATAAAAGACACAATTATAACTAAAAGAAAACACAATAAATTGCAAAATATAACACAATGTTGAGTAATATAATACAATATCATGAAAAAAAAAGACACAATGTCAAGGAAAAAATGACATAATCAATGACGAAGATAAACACAAAACACAATTATAAACAAAAATACACAATGATCTTTGTCCCTTAACATTGTGTTTTTTTTAAGAATGAGGAAGACGATTGAGACATTTTTGTGTTTTTACTTTTTTTGTTTTATGATTTCCATTTAATTTTTTTTAAAATTTTTTAAGGGGTTTTTTTTTTTTTTGTGTGTGTGTGTGGCTATAAATTCCATCCTTCTCATTTTTGTCTCTCTTTTTAGAATAACTTGACCCAAATATTAAATACTAATGGTTCTAATCAAACCTTAGTTCTTTTTTTTTCTTCTTCTAATCAATAACTAGTAACAGCCACCATGTATGGATTTGATATTATAGTTGATTTGTTTCATTTTAAGTTTTGGTATTATGTTTTGGTTATGGTATTACGGGTTTGATTTCGGTATTATAGATAATTGATTGTCATTATCGTACTGGTATTGGTTATACCAAGCTTAGTGAAAAAATTTTTAAGAAAAAAAAAAAGTGGTATCAAAACAGGTACTATCATACCTAAGCATGCAAGATAATAAATTACAGAAATGATTCTTGTTATTTTTATTTTTATTAGTTTATAAATACATAACTAACTTCATCTTTTTAATAAATCGTCCAACTTTTTACCGACTCTTGCTTAATTGATTATGTTTTAGGAATTTCGAGAAAATGCAAGGCCAGTTCAACAACTTGGAGAAAGACAAATTTGGAAATTCGATTTACCAGACGTAACAGAGTAGGTAGCTAGCTAGACTCATTCATGAAAATTGTAAATGCGTACTTGTCTATAATTAAAAAAAAACAAATCAATTTATTTCTGTATATATAGTGTAATTTTAAAATCATGTTTTCACCATTTGTCATCACATTATTATGTTATTTATGAGTGATCTATAAGACTCTATTACTTGATTTATGTTACTGATTACCTCTTTGGTTTGTGGGGCATATTTCAATCTGGTAGCCGAAGAATAAGTTACTAGCATGTGTAGAGAGACAAGTACCATTGCTACAAATATAGTCTAACTATATGTGATAGCTGAAACTGTAGAGAAAACCAACGGCTGGTTTATTTTCATGTAAAATTCTTGATTTGATAATGATATAGATATTCAACTCAGCAACCGGCATAACTGATATCGGTAATTTATTTAAGTATGTTTATTACAAGGTAAAAGCGACTAACGTTCAGATATTTTTATATAAATTAATATTACAAGTATGATTCTTTTATTTGAATGCTTAAATAATGATAAAAATAAACAAATTGAACGAGAGTCATTATGTGAACATTAAACATGTTTATGGGTGCATTTAACATCTTGCATTAGTGATGGTCTTGCTTTAAGCTTAAAAACATGCATTAGGACGTCTTCTAAAAGTTTAAATTAATACCTAGCATTAAACTTTTGGATTAACTTTACTACAATCAACTTAAAAACACTTACTATCTTTTAGAACTCATGATCCACCAGTCTAGTTATACGTTTTTTCCTTCAAAAATGGGGTAGTATGTTTAAATCCTTACAAATACAAGATGAGATGAAATTTTAGGTTTTCAACTGTCAATTAAAAAAAAAAAACAACTGATATCTTTTAAATGGGTCACGACTGAATTGCAATCATAGAGCTAAAATAATTAGGTTTAGTACCAAATTTAATTACTCATGTAGCTTATAAAAACTAAACTGTTTTAACACACAATTGATACTAACCATTAATTAGCTGTGAGATTATAATTACACAAAAACTCTTTCTCACTATTTTTTCTAAATTGTTGACATAACATAATCATTCAGGAAAACAAAATTCAGCACCCATGTCAAACCCAAATCTATCATCACTTCTCTTCAATTGTCTTATGATCATAGGGCCGGCTGGGGCATAAGGTAATGTGGGCGACTGGTCGAGACACTTAGTTTTCGGGGGCATAAATTTTTTTATATATATATTTTTATGAAAAAAAAATATGTATATTTAATGTTTTACCCTAATTATACAATAACTAGCTTGGTTTAGTGGCAAAGGGTATAACTTCCAATCAAAAGGTTGTAGGTTATAGCTTCACTTCAGGCAATTTTAAGCTTAACTAAGTAATTCAATTTAAAAATTTAATTGTTTAAACCAAACAAAAAATCATTTGCATAAGGCTTAATTTTTTTTTTTTGCTTATATTATTTATGTTTGGGATTGAGTTTGAAAAATGCTTATTGGCTTATTGGTGTTTTCAAAAAGCCAATAAATTAAAATGTATTTGGCAATCACAAAAATCTTTCTTATTTTAGTTTTTTTAAAGGGTTAAAAAGCAGTTTTGCAAAAGCCTCAAATCCTGGCTTTTCAAAATGTCTTTTTAAAAAAGCCAATAAGCATTTTTCAAACTCATTCCCACACATGCTCCTCGTTAGGGTCTACGGGCCTTTTTATTTTTAGGCACATAAATTCTCAAAGACAGCCCTGATGATCATATTATCACAATCCATCTTAATTTGCAACGTTTATGCACCCAGTGAAGCAGGTGCATACATATGATCGATATAATTGATATATTGTAATTAATAAGATTTGTAATTGATACATATTGTAATGTAATTAATAAGATATTATGTGTTCTTGCTCGATCGATCTTCTAGGGCTTCCTCGTCTTCAGTTGCTATAGTTGTGTTAATCGGCGCAATTGCTGTAGCGAACATCAAAGAATGACATGCCCTGGACCACCTTAGGGAAGTTTCGAACAGACCCCCACTTAGGGGGATGCAATCGATTACAAAAGGTACGTAATTTCTTCAAAGAATAATTAGCAGCTAGTTTATGTTTTAACAATGGAATTTTTTTAATTAATTTGGATGTAATCACATGTTTGTAACTAATTAATCGGAAATTAGTTTAATGGAAGAGAAAAAAAAAACATAGTTTAATTCTTAATTTGGTTACATATTTTACATATATATTATATTTATTTATGAGGACATCTATAAACACACCGTCTACAATAGTACAATATGATCTCATATCGCATGCTAAAGGCCTTCTAAACCCACCAATAACGGCCGTTGGAAAAGAAAAGGGCCAGTGTCATCTAGTGACATTAACCGTTAGTTACCTGACTCAAACATTCGTTTGGACAAGGGCCGACGACAGTTGTTGTACAGTTATAACAAGTGTTAAAGATAGTGTGAACAACCATTAGTCATTTTGTATTAAACCTTATTAATTTACAACTAAAGTTTATTTTTATGTTTCTTAAAGGTCTTTAAGAGTTCCTGGGCTGACGTTAAACACATCGACATCAATTCTGACGAATTTAATAATTTGACGACCGTTCTATTGATGTTAGACAGCCGTTTAACTTATAGGACTTGCGTCATAATGGCCAGAAAGCCCAAACGTTCGTTCCATTATGAGCTCTCATGAACGTTCTGATTGTCTAGAGGGGGGGGGGGGGGGGGGCGTATTTATAGTACCACCCTTGTTAAAGTATGCGTGCATACCTTCAATTATTTAACAGGTGAGCAATTCAACTATTTACAAAGGGTCTCCGAGTGGCCCAAAGAATTGGGGAAGTCTCTGATTAATATTGATGTCAAACAGGCACATATATCTTTGCACGCATTATGATTAATTTGCCATAATTTAATTATTGTTTATTTTTTAATTAATTTTTAAGGTTGAATGGCTAAGTGTCACACCCCGACTTAGGGCCTAGGCGTGAGACCCAAAGTTGGTACCTGTTTTAAAAATATATTAGAGCTGCGGGTTGATTTAGCGTAAGACCTTATTTAAAATAAATTATTATTAGTATTATTATTTTGAAAAACTTCTCGGATATTGAATATCCGAGTGCTTACAAATAAAATATTAATTTATTTTGAAAACTTTTCAAAAAATGAATATCCAAGTATTTGATTTATAAAGTTTTGAAAAACATGTTCATTTTATTTTAATAATTAAAACTGAGTCATCTCCATATAGCGATCTTCTATCTTCATGAGTAACTCAAATCCTTGCTACTTGTACTATACATGTTTTCCTGAAATGTTGGAAAAAATACGTCAGCTATATGCTGGTGAACACGCTGACACAAAACATTTAAGTTACTTAGGTATCCCCTCGGGTATCTTATGACCCGGCCCATCGTGGCTTAGGAAACAACCAAGTTAAATTTACTATTATAAACATCCAGTGCTACTTGAAACCTCTCAGCGATACCGCAGCATCGAGGTCTAAGCAACTATCAATATACACGAGATAATCCCCTCTCGGACATTACTTAGGTCCGGCCCACGTGACGGATGCATTAACAAGTGTAGTGCAGTGTGCCCACCGTCTACCCACATATGTAAGGATCCAAACAAATGTATACAATAGCCTGAGGGCCAGCATTATTTTTGTTTATAAAGTTTTAGGGATATATAATTCCATGCATACAATCAAGACTTGTTTTATAAAAAGTTGGACGTATTCACCTTCTCTTCTTGTTTGGTGTTTCCCACTGATTTGTCTTGTTACCTCGGACCTATAGTACGAGAATAACGTCTTATAAGTACTAGATCAACGATCTAGCTTCAGACCTTTACCGATTTGTCTTGTTACCTCGGACCTATAGTACGAGAATAACGTCTTATAAGTACTAGATCAACGATCTAGCTTCAGACCTTTAGTCCGATTGCATAACCTTTACCTTGACATGTATCTCTTTTATAAAATATAAGGACCTCTAGTCCTTTCTTTTGTTCATAATTTATAAACCACGTTTCTTTTTCATGAAGAAAAAGTACATTTCAAATTTCTTTTATCATAAGAAATAGAGAAACAATATTTCAACAATAATCTTAGACTTATAAAAATCTATTTTCTTACTTTATTATATAATCAAGGTATAAGCTATATCCCCGACTAAGGTCTAAGCCATTTATAATATAATAATCGAGCAGAACCCCTATCTTGTATGGCTTAAGAAATACCTATGCTCTACTTGGATCGCACTTCTATTTGGAGGAAAGTTTAAGAGAGTAACGATGTAGAATTCTAGCACGCACTTCAAGGCCAAAACATCGAAAATATCAACATATCGGGATTATGGCATGCTTATCGAGGTTATGTGTGTGTTTTTGAGTGTGGAGGATGGATGAGAAACACCCCATGGCCGATCTATTTATAGAACAATTTCTGCACCTTCACGTATCGCGAAGGTGCTTCGCATATCGCGAATATTCACTAGCTATGTTGAGTCGCCACGTACGCTTGCCACGTGTCACTACTTCCTGCCACGTGTCACCGTATGGCGACGCGTGTCCCGTGACGTGTCTGCATCTTCGCGTGTCGCGAAGATGCAACACTTCAAATCTGTTCATTTTCAGTCCCTGATCTTTTGGTAACTTCCCATATCTTGATCTCGTCTCATCATCCAAAAATACAAAGGCGACTCTTAAGCAGCTCGTGACGATGCGAGCGTGCGAAGTGCAAAGTGCGCCATCAAAGCGCCACATTACGCCCATCGCCCGAGCCCATGCGCGTTAGTCAGCATTCCCGTAGCGTTGCCGGGTTAATCCATTCGCGTAGCGGGCCGTTACTGTTGGTGACGGTCCGCCACCCGTTTCAAATATTGAAAGGCTTGAATATATTAGACTCATGCTCTTTCACTTGCTTTGATTTGAACTCTCTTGTATTTCTTTACAAACTTCTATTAAGTTTTCTCTCTATTTTTCATGCCCTTACTTAAACTATATATAACCGTGGTGTGGGCACAGGTGTTTGAAAGAATTTTGAGTAGTGGCATGACAATGTTACGTGGAGTTTGAGCATAATTTCTTAGTTTCTCTCTTTTTTATTTTTCTTTTTCATTTTTATTTGTGAACTGCCAAGAGCATTTCTTTATCTCTTCATTAATATTATTTAAATAGAATATGTATAGCCATGTTCACGTGTGTAGTAAACCAATCAGATAGTGTATACTTAAGAATATTTTCAATTGTAATGTAACATGGCACTAGTATTTCAATATATGCATATTTCCTTTTTTATTTTTCATGAGTAACATATATATATATATATTAAACTTTACTTTTGTAATTTTTTTTATAGTTATTATATATCTTATATATACGCAACACACATGTACATATATAATAGTTGATATTAGTCGGTTATTTATCTATCTTAATTTATGCGCGATGTTTGATTAGTGTAAACGTTCGTTTAGACAACCTACAACAATCGTTACTTCTGATCATGTTTGAGTAAGAATATTATAAACTGAAATAATTTTATTTATCTTATCTTTACATCCACTTCTTATGTTAATTATCACACTTTGGCCCTTCTATTTTTATAAGTTGACATTTTGGCAACAAAATTTGACGGATGTTACTTCCTCCCTACCTTTATTTAAATCTTGTCCTCAAGATTTGTTATGTGAGAAAATACTTTTACATCTTCAATAATTTCTACCAATGATCTTAAATAGGGTATAAATCTATACCCTTAATATTTTTTACTATAATTCTTTTATGTAGTTGTTTTGTCACTCTTAGGTTTGCAAATTTATTTTCGTTTATTCTTCGAATGAGTATGTTCACTATAGGTGATTCGTTCATAGTTTATATAATCTAATCATAAAACTTTTGGTTAAAAATTGAATACCTGATGTTCTGTTTTTGATAAAAAAAAAACTTATTTAAAGTTATTGTTTTTATTAGTATTTATATCATAATTTTTTTCCTTTTTTTTAGAGTGAGGGTTCCTCTGATAATGATTTAGTTATCTGTTCAAAATTTGGTTATAAATTTCTCTGTGATGAGCCTTCAGTTTTCAAGACAACTATTCTGTAAGCACCTATAAATAACTAAAACATTTTATTACGATGACTGACAATCAAGTGTGTTTTCTAATTTACGTATGAATTAATTTTTCATCTCTCATATTTGATTTGAGATTTACTTCGTTTTTAGAGTTGTGCTCCAATTTGAATTTCTTTTATATGAAGATTTTTTTTATTATTATGATCGATTATGGATTAAATTTATATATTTAATTTGACTTTTAATAATAATTTTTTTTTTGGTTTGGTATGTCTGACTAGACATATGCCGTATTAAACATTCTTCTATTAACATGAGTTGGTTTCATTATTGTACACGTATAATGATATCAAATGTATTTGTCAATTTATTTCATTCGTACATAATATTATTTTTCAGTGTCTCATAATATTTTCTTTGCATAGAGGAGATCATCGTATGATATTCTTATTCTTTTCTTGAAATTAATTAGACAACAGATGATAGTCCAAAAATTCATATATGAGATAATTGTTTTAAGTCATTCGCTTACGTCATCATAACCATTTACCTCATTTCCATATATGAGGTAATCAATTAATAACATTAGCTAAAGTATAAGAAACCATTTCATGATTTTCAGTTTACGTTTTGTTATATAGTAGTGTTTCCTTTCTTTAGGAGAGTCAACTTGTTATTCTTTTTACTTTCGGATATACACAAAATATATATATACACACACACGCATATTCTTTCGAAATGTAATATTTTTGTATACCATTTACATATTTATTTCTCCTCTTTTTTTTAACCCTTTCTTGGTTCGGCATGTATGTGTAGATATATGAAAATTCATATACTTCTTTATCAATATTAATCAACAAGATTTGATTGATTTTTTTTTTATCTTTAAACCCTTTTTTTTAATATACTCTGATTCTTAATTATCTTTTGTTGTATATTTTAAAAAAATATATCGGTGTTTATATATATATATATATATATATATATATATATATGAACACGTAATCGGCCTTTATTCTTTTCTATCATTTTCTTTATAACAGACTTTCAGATTTTGTCTGCTCAATGTCTTTAATGTACTATAGAAGTATAATTAGTGAATCTTATGTCAAACATTTTCTTAGGTTTGGCTGATGAGTAACTCGTTTATTCTTATTTTATTAACTTTAACTAATATGTTATTGATCCTCTGCTGTCTTTACGAGTATCACTCATTCATTTCATTTTCTTTTTAATCAAACTTACAAATTTTAACTATAGAGTTTTTGAATTTTGGAAATACGCAGTCTTTCATATGTTGCTAACTAACTATATTTATATGTTTTCGAGGCCATTCTTAGTCTTCATATGTTGCTAAATAACTATATTTATATGTTTTCGAGGCCATTCTCAGTTAACCTTTACATGACTTCTTTATAGTAAAAAAAATAATTTCTTTGATGAATAACTCTGATAGTTTTGCCTTCTAAACTTAACATCATTATTACTATTATTAATTTATTTTTTTAATAGAATAAAGGGGGGGTACTTCATAGATATTTGGTTTAATTAATGCAAATCCGTTTTGGAGTAACGGAGTATAGTATTCGAATTATGAAAATAAGTTTGATAATTCTAGTTGTATTTTTAATAGGCAACATATGATTGAATTTAACAAGACTCGATGTTCAAATAGATTCCTTTAGGTAGATTTTTTTTTTTTCATTTAGTATTTAGAATGTCTTACTATTTGACACTGATATCATTACTTTTTGATTGACTGCACATTCTACATTTGTCTAGTTTGGTTTTATGAATAACACAACTTTAGCTTCGTTTAGATAAGTGACTTCTCGATCTGACTCATTCTAATGAGTAAATATTTTCAAATATATAATAGCTTTTCATAGTACTTAGTTCTCTTTCCTCCCTTTTATTTCAATGTTGGATAGTGTTGAGGAAAACCATTAATTACTATTTTATTTTATTTTAGATCATTTTATTTAGAAATTTCAGGATTTCTATTATTTATTTACATGTCTTTGTTTGTATATTATAGGATATGTTGAAATCAATAAAAAGGACATTGTGTGATGTTTCAAATATTGTCATATCGGTAATAACTTAGAACATAATAAGTAATGTAAATTGTTAACAACAATGACCAGTTGTAGTTAAATATTCACTTTACTTCTTTTCGTTCTAAATATTTCCTTTTATTATTTAAATTGATAACAATATTTGCTCTTTAAGTTATATTGACATGTTGCTAAGTATTGATATGGACTGAATCAATAAACACTGTACAGGAGCAGTGGGTCATAATAACCTAACACTAAGTTGCAATTCGCAAGCACATGCTCTATTTAAGATAAAATATATGATGTGGGAATTTTTAGAAAGTCTTCTCTCTCTCTCTCTCTCATATATATATATATATATATTTTTTCTTCTGACTCCGTCTTGGTATAAGTGCATGTTCTTTCTCTCTCTCTCTCTCTCTCTCTCTTAATTGTCTCTTCATTGTCTCTCGATCGGAAATTTCACTTATTTTCTATGCTTCTTAGAGCGACAAGGTTCAACATTTGTTCAAATCATGCATGGTTCCATTCACGTAGACGGTTTGTCAAATTTCATTCGCATAAGTGGTTATATCGCATCGCTAATATCCAACCTCAGTCTATTGTAGATTCAGGTGCATCAGCCACTTCTTCGGTGTTATTTTGCCATATGTTTTCACCTTTTCATTTTGTTCTAATGAATTTTACAACGAAATACCACTAGATTTGTTGAATTGTTCTATCGGTAAAAGTTGCAATCTGGGATAATATCTTGGCTTTCACGGTTGATTATTTAATGGTCGTGTAGTCGATGAGAACTATATTGTTGACATTTAAATAGAATTTAAAATAAGAATTCGAACTATCGTATCTTATCCGTACTTATCAAATTCTAAATTGGTTAAAGCCTAGGTACTTTTTGTCAATACCTAATTCGCTAAAACCGATGGCTCTATAATAAGACTAATCTCTATCTTAGATCAAAGCTTAGGTATAGTTAAATACCGAATTCGCTAAGATCGATGGCTCTGATACCAACCTGTCACACCCTGACTTAGGGACTAGGCGTGTGACCCAAAGTTGATACATGTTTTGAAAATATATCAGAGTTGCGGGTTGATTTAGCGTAAGACTTTATTTAAAATAAATTATTATTAGTATTATTATTTTGAAAAACTTCTCGGATATTGAATATCCGAGTGCTTACAAATAAAATATTAATTTATTTCGAAAACTTTTCGGAAAATGAATATCCAAGTATTTGATTTATAAAGTTTTGATAAACATGTTCATTTTATTTTAATAATTAAAACTGAGCCATCTTCATATAGCGATCTTCTATCTTTATGAGTAACTCAAACTCTTGTTACTTGTACTATACTTGTTTTCCTGAAATGTTGGGAAAAATACGTCAGGTATATGCTGGTGAACACGCTGACACAAAACATTTAAGTCACTTAGTTACCCTCTCGGGTATCTTATGACCCGGCCCATCGTGGCTTAGGAAACAACCAAGTTAAATTTACTATTATAATCATCTAGTTCTACTTGAAACCTCTCAGCCATACCGCAGCATCGAGGTCTTAGCAACTATCAATATACACGAGATAATCCCCTCTCGGGCATTACTTAGGTCCGGCCCAACGTGACGTATGCATTAGCAAGTGTGGTGTGGTGTGTCCACCGTCTACCCACATATGTAAGGATCCAAACAAACGTATACAATAGCTGAGGGCCAGCATTACTTTTTTTTATAAAGTTTTAGGGATATATAATCCCATGCAAACATTCAAGACTTGTTTTATAAAAAGTTGGACATATTCACCTTCTCTTCTTGTTTGGTGTTTCCCACCGATTTATCTTGTTACCTCGAACCTATAGTACAAGAATAACGTGTTATAAGTACTAGATCAACGATCTAGCTTCAGACCTTTAGTCCGATTGCATAACATTTACCTTAACATTTATCTTTTTTATAAAATATAAGGACCTCTAGTCTTTTATTTTGTTCATCATTTATAAACCACGTTTCTTCTTCATGCAGAAGACGTACATTTCAAATTTCTTTTATCATAAGAAATAGAGAAACAATATTTCAACAATAATCTTGACTTATAAAAATCTATTTTCTTACTTTATTATATAATCAAGATATGGGCTATATCCCCTACTAGGGTCTAAGCCATTTATAATATAATAATCGGGCAGAACCCTACCCTGTATGGCTTATGAAATGCCTATGCTCTACGTGGATCACATTTCTACTTGGAGGAAAGTTGAGAGAGTAACGATGTAGAATTCTAGCACGCACTTCGAGGCCAAAACATTGAAATATCGATGTATCGGGGTTATGACACATTTATCGAGGTTATGTGTGTTTTTGGAGTGTGTGGGATGGATGAGAAACCCATGGTCGATCTATTTATAGAAAAATTTCTGCACCTTCGCGTATCGCGAAGCTGCTTTGCGTATCGTGAAGATGCACTAGCTATGCTGAGTTGCCTCGTAGGCTTGCCACGTGTCACTACGGCCTGCCACATGTCACCGCGTGGTAACGCGTGTCCCGTGACGTGTCTGCATCTTAGCGTATCGCGAAGATGCAACTTGGATTCTTCGCGTATCGCGAAGATGCAACACTTCAAATTTGTTCATTTTCAGTCCCTGATCTTTTGGTAACTTGCTATATCTTGATCTCGTCTCATCATCCAAAAATACAAAGGCGACTCTTAAGCGGCTTGCGGCGATGCGAGCATGCGAAGTGCAAAGTGCGCAATTAAAGCGCCACATTGTGCCCATCGCCCTTCACCCGAGCCCATGCGCGTTAGTCAGCATTCCCGTAGCGTTGCCGGGTTAATCCATTCGTGTAGCGGGCCGTTACTGTTGGTGACGGTCCGCCACCCGTTTCAAATATTGAAAGGCTTGAATATATTAGACTCATGCTCTTTCACTTGCTTAGATTTGAACTCTCTTGTATTTCTTTACAAACTTCTATTAAGTTTTCTCTCTATTTTTCATGCCCTTACTTGAACTATATATAACCGTGGTGTGGGCACAGGTGTTTGAAAGAATTTTGAGTAGTGGCATGACAATGCTATGTGGAGTTTGAGCATAATTTCTTAGTCTCTCTCTCTCTCTCTCTCTCTCTCTCTCTTTTTTTCTTTTTCATTTTTATTTGTAAACTGCCAAGAGTATTTCTTTATCTCTTTATTAGTATTAATCAAATAGAATATGAATAGCCATGTTCACATGTGTTGGAAACTAATCAGATAGTGTATACTTAAGAATATGTTCAATTGTAATGTAGCATGGCACTAGTATTTCAATATATGCATATTTCCTTTTTGATTTTTCACGAGTAATATATATATATATATATTAAACTTTACTTTTGTAATTATTTTTATAGTTATATATCTTATATATATGCACGCACACATGTACATTATAATAGTTGATATTAGTTGGTTATTTATCTATCTTAATTTGTGAGCAATGTTTGATTAGCGTAAACGTTCGTTTAGACAACCTACAACAATCGTTACTTCTGATCACGTTTGAGAAGAATAATATAAACTGAAATAATTTTATTTATCTTATCTTTACATCCACTTCTTATGTTAATTATCACACTTGGCCCTTCTATTTTTATAAGTTAACATTTTGGCTACAAAATTTGACGAGTGTTACACTAAGAGATGCCGGAGGAATAGAAGTGAATGGTTCAATATACAAGCTAATTCAATGTCGTTGGCACACGCCTTTTTGAACATGCTATCGACGGGAAGAAGTATGTGTGTTTAAACTTGTGACTAGTCTTATATAAGATCATGCGTAGTGGGGTGCTTCCCACCCTAAGGCGCCCTAAAGCACCAGGAACACCGCCTCCGGGTGCTTTGTAGGGGGGAGCGCTTCCCGCAAAGCGCCGAAAGGGGAGGAAGAGGTGGATGGTGATTGGTGGGCTTGTTTATTTGTATGATAAGTCTTAGAAAATGCTCATCCACTACACCTCTTGTAGCCAAAAAACCCCTATGGTGACGTGGAGCCACATGGCGTAAAACGCCCCCATAGAAGCTCAATCCGCTACACATAGTCTAAGACGCATGTTAATAAAATGGCTAAATTGCATGTGGTTTATGTACATCCACTGCTAGAAAAATGAGTTTCACTTGCAGCTGGATCATGTCATTGACAAATATGGAAAACAAAAAATTCAAAAAAATAATTGAAATCTGAATATATAGTCATCAAGAGAACACAATGTACTAAAGTGGGAAACTTCACGTTAATCTAAAATCACTAAAACTTTTGTGTATGGAAAACTGGAAAAGCCACTTAACTTTCTATGTTCAAATGTTGTTTTGTGTGTTAAACGTTTTTTTTTTAAATAAATAAATAAAATGTTGAACATATATGAATTGGAAAATTCTGAAAATGATTCAAAAAGATAGAAAGGTTCTCATAATAGTCCTTGAAAATCTAATATTTCAAAAATAGTTCATCGAAATCAATCAGAGCTGATAGATTTGTAACAAATCCGATGGTTTTCGCCAGCCAATATAAAACTACCAAGTGTCCCACTACCACCCACCCCCGATGGTTTTCCAATGAAATCCGTCTGGACCAATAATTTTGGAATGAAAATCATCTTCCCATGAAAACCATCTTCAAAAATCATGAAAATTCGTTTATTTTTGAAATTCATCTGAGCCGATGAATTTCAAATGAATTTCGTCTTCGAAGATAATTTTCAAAAAAACATGCACCACCACCACTACCATCATTATGATCTCCATTTTCCAGCCACCACCCCACCCTACCCACTGCCGCCGCCACCACCACCACCACTCCCACTTTTCGGCAAACATCACCTCCATTACCCGCCCATCATCATAACACCTTTCCGGCCACCACCCAACCCACCACCATCACCATTCCCACTTTTCCTCCAAACATCACCATCACCATCACCCTCCCATCATCATCATCACTTTTCCGGCCACCACCCCCACCCACCACCACCATTCCCACTTTTCCGGCCACCATCATCACACCTTTCCGGCTTTGAAAATGTTGAGCTCCTGGAGTTATTCAATGAAGGAGATGGGTGGTGGCGGCGGCGAAGGGAGGATGCGATGAAGAAGGAGATGAAGATGAAGAATGTGAAGATGAAGATGAACACGAAGATGAAGATGATGAAGAAGATGAAGGTGATGAAGGTGATGAAGATGAAGATGAAGATGGTGTTTTTTTGAAATTCGTCTCCAAAGATGAAATTCACATGAAATTCATCTAGTCAGACGAATTTAAAAAAAACACAAATTTCGATGGAGATGATTTTCAAATAAAGTTGATTTTTCAAAGATGATTTTTAAATGAAAACAATCTAGACCGATCCGTTTGAGGGGAAAATCAATTGGGCAGGTGGGTAGTGGGACACTTGGCAATTTCTTAGTGGCTGGTGAAAACCATCGGATTTGTTACAAATCTATTGGCTCCGATTGATTTTGATGGACTATTTCTGGAATGTTAGATTTTCAAGGACTATTTTGAGAATCTCAGGTATTATGAAAGTTAGTTATTATCTCTCACTTAAAGTTATATTAAAAAATAAGAAAGCAATCTCTAAACTGAAAATAGTCCATGAAATTTCCATATTCCAGAAATAGTCCTTAGAAATCAATTGGCGCCGATAGGTTTGAAAAAAGTTGAAAAAAATCAGATGGTTTTCAAAGATCCAATACCAAGCTGCCAAGTGTCCCACTACCCACCTACCCCTGATAGTTTTCTAATGAAATCCGCCTTGACCGATATTTTTGGAATGAAAATCATCTCCCATGAAAACAATCTCCAAAAATCATGTTTTTTTTTGAAATTCATCTGAGCCGATGAATTTCAAATGAATTTCGTCTTCGAAGATAATTTTCAAAAAAACATGCATCTCCACCCACCACCATCATGATCTCCACTTTCCGGCTACCACCCCACCCACTGCCGCCGCCACCAGGCACCACCACTCCCACTTTTCCGGCAAACATCACCTCCATTACCCGCCCATCATCATCACACCTTTCTGGCCACCACCCACCATTGAGATTGATGAGGATTTCTTGCTTAATTTGGTAATCGATTGTCGATTTCTGTTTTGGGTTAGGTCATAATTCATGTTCCATATTTTCTGAATTCATATTCCTTACCACAAGGGTATCCTCAGAAGTAAGAGTTTGAAGAATGTCTTCATCATTTTTCACTTGGAAATATATATCTGCAATGCATCAGAACATGTAACTGAGTAAATAACAAGTTTGAAGTTTCCATAATAAAATTCACATAACAGGATCTTTGAGAGGATAACATATATCCATGTTCATCGGTGACATAGCGCAGATCTGGCCAGAAAATATTCTCATAGACTCCATCACCTACCACGCCTGAAAACATAAGCATTGCCCAATTAAGCAAGAAATCCTCATCAATCTCAATGGTGGTGGGTGGGGTGGTGGCCAGAAAGGTGTGATGATGATGGGCAGGTAATGGAGGTGATGTTTGCCGTAAAAGTGGGAGTGGTGGTGGTGGGTGGGGTGGTGGCTGGAAAGTGGAGTTCATGGTGGTGGTGCATGATTGTTTGAAAATTATCTTCAAAGACGAAATTCATTTGAAATTCATCGGCTCAGATGAATTTCAAAAAAACATGATTTTTGGAGATGGTTTTCATGTGAGATGATTTTCATTCCAAAAATATCAGTCCAGACGGATTTTATTGGAAAACCATCGGGAGTATATGAGTAGTAGGACACTTGTCAGCTTGGTATTAGATCTTTGAAAACCATCGGATTTTTTCAACTTTTTTCAAACCTATCGGTGCCGATTGATTTCTAAGGACTATTTCTGGAATATTGAAATTTTATGGACTATTTTCAGTTTCTCTCTCTAACTTTGGACTATTTTCAAAATTTTCCCATTTATAAAACATTTCCTACATAGGAATCCACCAAAAGCGAGTGGCTTTTTTCATACAAAAATAATGAAAGGTATATAAAACCGTTCAAAAATAAAATAAATAAAAGGAAAGAAACACTTATATGCAGTGTGGTAAAAATCGCTAGTCGTTAGTCAGGCAGTGGGGAGGGGACTAACGATTAATCATGATTAATCGAGATTAATCGGGATTAATTGGTTCGGACTTTAATGTTTAATTTTCAGTTTTATATGCGTATACATTTTTATATGTAATTTTCAGTTTTATGCATACATAGAACACATTTTTGCCGGAAATTGGCCGGAATCTTCGCTGGAAACCAATAATTTTTGTTGAAATGTCGCTAGAAACTGCTAATTTTGGCCGAAATCTCGCCAGAAACCGCCGATTTTGGCCAGAACCTCATAAAAAAGCCGATTAAGCTAGTCTGATTAGTCTGTTATTTTCAAACCACATTTCAGTCTTCTTTTCACCAACGTATGTTGACCGTAATGCTGCCTTGTGTTCGTTAACGTATGGAGCAATACATGTCATGTGTTTTAGGACCTCAAAATATGCAAGTTGTAAAAGATCATGACCCGGGGTGATTGGTTTCATGCCAACACCTCCGACCCCTTCAAGTCTACCTGAGTGACGAGATTGAGGAACACCTATACTTTTGGCACCGTGCAAGTAACCTGTGTAAAACTCAGTCACCTCTTCACAAGCATATCCTTCAACAATACTAACATCAGGTCGATGACAATTTCTCACATACCGTTTTAAGACACTCATATATCTTTCGAAAGGGTACATATAACGTAGAAATACAGGACCACAAGCCTTAATTTCTCCTATAATATGGATTACTAAATGAACCATCACATCAAAAAATGATGGTGGAAAGTACATCTCAAGCTCATAGAGGGTGACAACGATTTCTTCTTGCAATGCATCCAATGACTCAGGATCAACAATTTTTGAGTGAATCGTGTTAAAAAACAAACAAAGTTTGGTGATAGTATGTCGAATGTTATCTGGTAACAATCCACGAATTGCAACAGGAATCATATGTGTAATCAAAACATGACAATCGTGAGACTTCATACCAAGCAACTTACGGTCTTTCAATGACACCAACCTTTTAATGTTTGCAGAATAACTAGATGGAACTTTAATATCTTGTAAACATTTACAAAACTTCTTTTTTTCATCGTTCGACATAGGTGGGAGAAAAAAACCTTTGGTTGTCGGAACAAGATGAAGCTCTTCACGTATTCCCATTTTTACCATGTCTTGACGAACTTTAAGCCCATCTTTCGTTTTACCAGGAAGGTTTAACAACAAACCTAGTAAGTTGTCACATACATTTTTCTCAATATGCATAACATCTAGGCAATGTCTCACTTGTAAATCCTTCCAGTATGGTAAATCCAAAAAAATTGATTTTTTCTTCCAAATGACGGTGGATTTGGCTTTTATGTGTCTTGTAGATTTGGCTTTTATGCCTGTGGTGGATTTGGTCTTTTTTTTACCATGAATTCTTTTTCCCAACACGGTATTTATATTTTTAACTAGATCAAATGCATCAAACTGTTTCCTTATCAATTCGTGCTCGGCAGATCCATCAAACTCTTTCTCCTTCTCTCGATAAATATGATCGCATGGAAGGGGAACTTTCGATGTTCCATGTACACTGTTTTTTTACAACCATCCAACCACTTCGAAGTTGTCCTGTCTTCACAAACAGGATAAGCAAACTTACCTTTGGTAGTGTATCCTGACAAATTACCATATGCTGGAAATCACTTATGGTGCAAAAAATCATGGCTCTCAACATAAATCTTTCCTTTTTATAAGAATCATACACTTCTACACCTGTACCCCATAGAGTTTTCAAGTCATCAATCAACATAGACAAGTAAACGTCAATGTCATTACCAGGTTGTTTCGGACCCTGAATCAACAACGACATCATTATGTACTTTCGTTTCATGCATAACCATGGTGGAAGATTGTTGTAAAGGCCCCGTTCCCGGTAACCCTACTTTGGCGTTGGATTTACTCATAAACACAGTTCTAAAATCAGAGTTAATTAAAAACTTTCGCTGAATACTAAAACATCAACCATCAAATTACAAAACAACAAAATCTTGTCTTAACAAAAGTTGAATTGTTTTAACATAACATCATATTTCATAAAATTTCTTCCCCGAGATGCCAGTCTTCCAGTCCCTACCATGTGCCATCTTCAAGCCAGCTCCTTTAACCTATTTACCTGCGTGTATACTAAAAGTCAGCTACGCTGAGTGAGTTCTAGTTAAGCAAGTAACATGCATTACGTTCATATTCTTACACATGTTTATATATATATCCGAAGACATATTACGTTCGTTCTTACTATCATACTTCCATACATTCATATCTTTACTTACCTTCTTTATTTTATACATACATAACCGTTCTACGTTTTAAAGAGCCTTTCGCCCTATGACCTTCGTAGATACTATTAGGGTCTGCAACCCTTTACTCTATGCATATATTTAGGGTATGTAACCCCGTACTCTTCGCATATATTAGTAGGGTATGCAACCCCGTACTCTTTGCATATATTATTAGAGTATGCACCCTTTACCCATTCAACCATATCTGTCTCATCAATCATTCATATAATCATCATATAATAATAACATTCAATACATGGTCATACATATATCATAAACTTACCATTCAAGTAAGTGTATCATCTATCACATAAGAGTATGCACACAGCCCCGAAACATAACGCATAAAAGGGGCTAGAACTCACCTGAAGTCGGTTTCTCTTGCCGTTAATGGTAATGCCCTTCCTTAACTGTGCACGGCTAACTGTACAACACATTACGCGTGTTAATTATCCATTACTACTACTTCTTACATCTAAGTTAATGAAACCCTCAGCTAATGGTGGTCTGGGGGCAGCGCCCCTGGTAGCGGGGTCTAGGGGCGGCAGCCCCTAGCAGGGTTCAAGAGGCAGAGCCCCTGGCTGGGGTTGAGCCCCTCATAAAAATTTTATTTTCGTTAACAGGTCCTTCATAAAAAAACGCATCAGAAAATGGATTTCATGTAATTTCGCATGAGAATTTCGCATAAGAATTTCGCTTCACATGGACCATTTCGCATCGCATGGCCATTTCGATTCGCATGGACCATTTCGCTTCGCATGGCATGCGATGCAAAATACTTAGATTTCGCATGGCATGCAATGCGAAACCTTTTCGTGCGAAATAGACCTAATTTACCTTATTTTGTTAATTTAGAGCCATTTTACCCAAGACTCTTCCTTAGAACCCGTCTTAGACCTTTTTATGGGTTTCGGGTTGTACCAACTTTGTATACCCATGTTTCTCACAGTCCAACCGTCACCTTTTTAGTGTAAAACGCACCCAAGAGGTTATAACTTACCAAGTTTATGTTTTTCTTACATTTTACAGCCCGATCTACCATTCTATCAGTTTTCATGTCGAAACCGACCTAAAACTTAACCTTTTTAACCAAAACCCACATTCGGTTCTCGGGTTCGGTTCAGATCTGAAACAACTCAAGGACCTGGACGTGATTCTTGATGTTTAATGGCGTTCACACACGAGGTTCTTTCTTCTTTTAGCTCGGGATTGGTTTTGGGTGTTAGAGGGAAAGTGTGTGTTTTAGTGTGTGTTATGGTGGAAAGAAATGGTGAAAGGAATGGGAGATGGCTTTATATAGGAGGCTATGGGCCCCACCATCCACTTCCATACCAACCCAATCATTATCCAAATACAAACACGCACACAATTAAACTAACGACACACTGATAATAATAATAAAAATTTCCGTTATTTATGCACAGAAATACGGATGTTACAATTGTAGATGCATAGAAGAACTGGCCACGTACTATGAATGCTACTCATGGCTCCGAAAAGGTTAATTCCGTCTGAGCTAAGTCCAAACCGTATGTTTCTAACCTCGTTGCCAAATTCTGGATACATATTATCAATATTTTTCCATTGAGGTGAATCCGCAACATGTCTTAATTTTCTATCATTTATACGATCATCTGAATGCCAACATAATAACTTTGCTTCTTTCTCATTTGAAAGTAATCGTTTTAGTCTCGGTATGATTGGCAAATACCACAACAATTTAGCCGGTAGTCCATTCTTCACATCTTCGTCAACTTCATCAGTTTTGGTTTTACACTAATACCTCGAAGCGCCACACTTAAAACATTTATGATCATTTTTAAACTTCTTTCTATACAACATACAATCATTTGGACATGCGTGTATTCTTTCCACTTTCAATCCCATCGGGCACATAAGTTTCTTTGCTTTGTATAACGAAACCGGCAACTCATTATCTTCCGGAAGCATTTCATGCACAACCTCTAATAGATATGTGAAACTTGCATCACTCCATCCATACCTAGTCTTTCCGTTAAACAATTTCAAAACAGCACTAAGTTTCGAAAATTTCAAACAACCAGTGTAATGGTTTTTCTGAATCTTCAAATAGACGTTTTAATTTGTCTTGTTCACTATCACCAATATTAGTCTCTAAATCGTTATACATGTCATTTAAATTGTCATTGACGTCATTTAAATCACCATCATCATTATCTATTAAATTGTGTTTGTCATCATTGTCCTTATTTGACGACATGCCACGATCAGTAAGTGACTCACCATGCATTGACCAGCAAGTATATCTAGGTTTAAAACCATGAGATATCAAATGGTACTCTATTTCAGTTATATCGCTATATCTTTTGTTGTTTTCACAACTCATACAAGGACACCAAATCATTTTATCTCTAACTTTCACTTGATTATCTTTGGCAGCCTTAAGAAAACCTTTAACGCCATTTATATATGTTTTGCCAGTAGATAAACGACCGTACATCCAGTCTTTACGATCCATCTGAAAAAAAAACAAATAAATATATATGAATATGGTGTAAATCGGTGCTCTAAGGCAGCGGATCCTAACCCAGTTTTTGAAAATTATATCTCTCATATATACATTTTAACGAGTTGACAATTTAAGAAATAATCGGCAGCATTTCCCCTTAACTCCCCAAGCATGCGTATAAACCGCAAACTCGAAAGAGTAAGAGGAAATAATCACCAGATTTTTTCTTAAATGTCAACCCGTTAAAATATATACACATCCTAAACGAGATATAATATTCAAAAAGCAGTCCCGAAAAAGGAACAATCCAAAATTTATCTCTATTAGATAAATTTTGGACGGGTATATACTCTAAAGGGCTAAAAGATTAGTTAGTGAGTAAGTATAATTGTAATATTCATAAGAAAAAAAAGAAGCCAAAATTCTCCTACCTCCATGAATACGGATAATGAGAGCTTGAAAATAAATGAAGAAGACAATGAACATTAAAAGATATATGTATGAGCTGATATAGGAACGTTGCAATTTGAAAATTGGGTTGACTTACCTTTATAGCGGTTTGTAATTTATTAAATATATTATTATTTGATTTTGGCCGTTTGAAGCGTTTCTTCCATTTTGGTAAATGGATTATTTGATTTATTGACTTATTTTATTATGCTTGAAACAAAAATAGTGGTTGACATATACAAATCGTTGTATACAAATTTTTGAACCGCTTTTTATTTCAATTTTTGTAGTAGTGAAGTCTGATTAATCTTGATTTTGGCTGGATTTGACGATTGACCGCTTAACCCAAAATTAATCAGTGAAGTGGGGACTCGCGATTAATCACGGATTAATCGGCGCCTAGTCGGAGAAGATCCAAAAGGCTTGGTGCAAACAAAAAAATTCATTTGGGAAATGTAAGTGCAAGTAGTACAAGCCTACAAGGCATGGTAGCAAAAGGAATTATAGATATATTGGCCCCTTTACTACTCCACCATGCACAGAGGATGTTATTTGGACAATTGCAGAAAAGGTTAGATCAATTTCAAAGGGCCAAATCAAATTGCTTAAGGGACTTAATCGTGTAAGCATTGATTCACAATTATGTTTTTTTTTAACTTGAAATAAAAAAGTAATCAATCATATTAAATATAATGTTTTCATAGATACATAATTAGTTTCCTCATTTTCATATATTTTAATCAAATTTTTCCCATGTCGTTACTTGGTTTTCTTTTAGGAATATCAAGAAAATGCTAGGCCAGTTCAACTAGGAGAAAGATCAATTTGGAAATTTGATTCACTTGAAAAAGAGTAGACTCATTCATGAAATACCTATTTATATATTTAAAAAACAAAAAAAAATGTCATTTTATTAATTTCTGCACAGTATAAAAAATGTAAAATCATATTTATGTCACTAAGAGGCAAGAGCCTCTACCAAGCGAGCTAGTCTCAACTCTCAACCACCCACGCATTGGTTTATACTGAGACTTGAATCAATGTTTTAAAACTATGAAGTTGGATTTGTAAGATTTCAGACAACAATGGACACACATAAATAAGCATAGCATACAAGCAATTAAAATGCAAATCCAAGCAGCATCCATAACTCTTCCCAACTCAAATTCTGCAATTCCCCACCCTTAACCTACCAACATAATAAACCACCATCTCTGAGAAAGCTCAAGTCTCATCATTATAACATGCATTAAAAACAAAACATCACACTAGTTCACAACTCTGATGCATAATGCTAAAAGCATGCATTTTCATCTGATTCAAACTAAAAACAAGATGAAACACTCCCACCCAACAAGTCCTTAGGAGTTCTTAAGGTGCAATATTCATAAACATGCTTTAAAAGCAAGCTTACAGATTAAGAGCTTGAGCATGGTGACGAATGTGATCGTCTATGAAAGAAGCTATGAAATAGTAAGAGTGATCATAACCAGGCTGCATACGCAACAGGAGTGGAGCTTTAGCGTTCCTACATGCCTCATCAAACTTTTGTGGTAATAGTTGATTTTCATGCAAAAACTTATCAGCATCACCCTATACATGATTGAATATAAAACAAGTATATGAGATTCTAAAATATATCCAAACATTTTAATAAAAAGGGTCCGTTTTACCTGGTCAATCAAGATTGTAGCTGCAACATCATTATACTTTGATATCAGACAGGTGGCATCATACTCCTGCATAATGAGTTATAGTAATGTTAAAGTTAGGGCTTATGAGCGCTTGTTCCCAGTGAGCATTTGTTTCCAAGCCTGTAAACGAACCGCACATTCTGTGAACAGTTCGTGACTTCGTGAACCATTCAGCAGGAAGTTTGTTTAGGTTTATTTATTTTAAAAAAACAAACATGAGCAAAAAATTGCTCATTTAGTTGAACAAACAAACATGAACGCATGTCTCGTTCATTCATTAATGTTCATGAACATTCATTCATTATAATTCGTTTATGTCTGTTTGTTTACATCCATATATGTTCATTAGTTTACGTTCGTTTAAGCTGTTAAAACGTTCGTTTAAAACTTTTTGGCCCATTACAACTTAGTCCAGTTTTAATAACTTTTTAGGCCCAACTCATTGTTCTTGTATTATCTTTAACTAGTTCTAGCTGAGTTATGTTCCTTCGTCTAAGTTCGTGAACTGGTCATTTACACTATTAACGAATGAACATAAACGAACATGTATATGTTCATTTTCTTAATGATCGAACATGACAGGAAAACACGTTCATTTAATTGTTCATGTTCGGTCGCTTGTTTGGTTAATATAAGCAAGCAAGCACGACCATGCTCTGTTTATGTTCTTCGGTTCGTTAACAAACCTACTTGTTTCATAACTACCAAGCAGTAAAATTACAAATATACCTCCCATGCAGACTTGTCGTCACCCAAATAGTTTGTGAACGCCTTCTGGCCCCATGGACAATTAATAGGATTTACAATAGGCGAAAATGCTGACACCGACTGTAAAAAGCCAAATTTAGATTTTAAAAATGGGTTAATATATTATGCAAGTTTCAGTAATTATTTTGTATAACATGATAATTACCTTGTATTTGTCAAGATTCTTCAAATAGATTGTAAGTGCTCCGTGTCCACCCATCGAGTGACCAGTTATGGATGCCCGTGACGTATCAAGCTGTGGGAAGTTATCATTTAGAAGTTGCGGGAGTTCCTTTACTACATAATCATACATCCGCCAGTTCTTCCACTTTTCCACAGTAGCGTTAAGATAAAATCCGGCACCTGATTTAATTAACTGTCAAATATAACTACTCACATAGGTATGCATTTATTTGAAGTATCTAAAAAGTCAATCCAAGAAGTACGGTTTATGTTTTCCTGTAACGTACCAACACCAAAATCATAGCTGTCTGATTCACCATCCACATTCAGGCCTCCTGCATGACAGACAAAAATGCGGTCAGTAATGTACACATAAAATAAATGAGTGGTAGATAAAATTAAGTTTTAAACTTTAAATTGAAAGCTAAGTATATGAAAAAGGTTTAAAATTTCAAATTGAAAGAATGCTCTGTTCGGCTCGCTTACTTGGAGATGTATCTGGAACAACCAAAGCAATGCCTTCAGTTGAGGCAACTCGTTGTGCACCGGACTTGATTATGAAGTTCTCATCGGTGCAAGTAAGCCCCGAGAGCCAGTACAATACCTAACATGTAATCAAACATACAAGTTAGACCGACCCCATTTACCAAAACAAATTAAGGAACACGTGCTTAAAAACATAATGAAGCTTCGGATTTTATAAGCATTTGATCACAAGTTGGTAATTTAAACTTATGAATATCACTTTCATTTAATTTCATTCTTTCATCTAATCAAGAATCAAGTCCAAACAAACTCAATATTACTCAGTAAACCAACAACACGATTAATAGTTTATTAGATCAAATTAACCGAAGAATTAAACGCTGTGTTGTTCCAGTTTGACTTTGAATACAGACCACATGTTAAAGAACTCTAATTAAACCAAATGTACAAGAACCACAGCATAAAAAGGTACTACTAGACATGTGGGAACAAATAATAATAATAATAATAATAATAATAATAATAATGTTATTACTTATTAGGTATCAGATCAAGGTATAACCATCTGACCGTATGAAAGTGATAGAAATTAGTAAATTAAACAAAACCCCCAAATTGAAAAAAAGAAAAATATGATAAATAAATCAGTGAGCTTACGGGGAATTTTTGGGAGGGAGAAGATGAGGGTGGGAAGTAAATGTGGAAGTTCATGGAGCAATTCAAGGTGGGAGAATAGTGTTTGTATCTTTTGTTGAATCCTTCGAACATTTTGACGCTGCTGGTTTCAGTCGGCTTCGTGTCCGCCATCCTTGATTTGGATGAGTCAGGCGAAATAATTATTTTATACGGGGTGGGTGAAGCTCGATTTCCACCACATGTTACCGGAGATAACAATGTGACAAACCTTCTCAATCTTATTATTATTATTGATACTCAAATAATTGATATAAATGAAAGTATTTCTGTTAATCATAAAGTTAACTTTACAACCATCGTAAACTTGTTTTTATTAAGGGGGCGGGGCACATTCAAAGATAGCCCATGTCCTTACTACCCAAAGTGTAAGATACCGCCTTCCATGTGGGTAGACAGGAAAATTGTGTTTACTACAAACCTTTACCTTAATGATATATTTAATATATTCGTTGGAGAACTAAAAAAACTTAATAAATTATTTATTACACTGAAGAAACACTAACCGGACCCCGGGGCAGATTACGGATAACCTAGGGGTTAGATAGATGTTTCCCACGAGGGGTTAGACCCAGAGAAGATGATTCTTCTGATAACCTGCAAAACAGACACCGTGAGCTTGTCACTGAGAAGGGGGGGTTCCTCTTTGTGACCACCCTCCGGCGTGAGAATCAGACTAGATTGCTCTTTAAATATAAAGGTATATTAAGAGATTGCTAGAGCAGATATCAGGTATAATATGATAATAATGTGATAAGATATGATAAGATGAGATGGTCATACAATTTGGGGTATTTATAGCCGAAGGTAGGTTTCCAAGGAGGTGTGATCGGCTGCAATAGTATTCCTGTTCCACCAACAGTGGCCTACGCACGTGCCCTGCTGGTAGTTGGTGGGTAGGCAGCGGCTGATAGTGACCAGGCCTGCTGTGTACTATTCCCTTTCCACCAACTGCCGGCTATGCACGTGGTATGACAGGAGTTGGTGAGTAGGCAGCGGCTAATAGTGACATACAGTACAAGAGCATGCTGCTCGCCATACTGCTGTCAATAAGCTGTCGTATCTTTGGTCAGATCTTTTGCCCATACCTCGTCAGGTACAGTACAGAAGATCTTCCCGATCGTACGGACTGGCTTTTGGACGGGAGTATTCCCCCTCCCGCCTTTGTGCGGGATTGTTCCCGGCTTTGCTCATTCCTTCAGGTGACACTGAGTGATTGAGAGCTAAGTGCCTTGTGCGTGTAGCCTTGCTGCGCGGGTGGCCTTCTCTGATGGCTTGTATCCGCAGCTGCGGGAACAGGCAGAGTCCTTCACCATTGGGAGGCATTTCCTGCGGGAACAGCTTGCGTACTGCGCGTAAGGACGTCACGTCTCTGAGCATGGTTGGTCCTGCGGATCTAGTTGGTTTCTGCGCAGACGTCCCTCTTCAAGGTGAGTCTTGCGGGTCCAACTGGGCTCTGCTGGGACCTACCTCTTCAAGTCCCCCCAGTCCAATGTTCTTCTCATGAGTGTTTAATAAAGTGAGGTGAACTTTTGGACTTAAGCAAAGGGTTTTGAAAAGGGTTTTTTAAGGTTTTCCATGGGGATTCTTCCCGCGGAAGTCCTTGTCACTTGCAGAAATTCCCGAGTTTCCTGCTTGATCTTTGGGTATGATGCGGGTAGGTCTGTAACCTCCTCGCAAGTTAGGAGCGTTGAGTCCCACTTGTGTGGATTCTCCATGAGGTTTTGGTAGTTTTGAACATAGTGATCAATTATGTTAAAACCACCAATTCCATCCTGGAGCTTCAAACAATGTAGTTCTCGACGTTCCCGCTATGCGGGGATGTCATTTCCGTTTCCGCAAGCATTGCCTAGAAGATCCTTCTTGGTTTCAATTCCCTGCGGAGCGCTAGGTATGTGAAGGGTTTTGCCTTAACACTGTACCCGTTCTCGTCTTACGGTTATTTTACTTCCAAGGTATTCCTGGCGTCCATTCCCTGCGGGTGCTAGGTATGTGAAGGGTTTTGCCTTAACACTGTACTCGCACCCGTCTTATAGTTACTTGGTTGCCGAGGTATTCTTGGCTTCAATTCCCTGCGGGTACTAGGTATGTGAAGGGTTTTGCCTTAACACTGTACCCGCATCCGTCTTACGGTTACTTGGTTGCCAAGTTATTCTTGGCTTCAATTCCCTGCGGGTGCTAGGTATGTGAAGGGTTTTGCCTTAACACTGTACCCGCATCCGTCTTACGGTTACTTGGTTGCCAAGTTATTCTTGGCTTCAATTCCCTGCGGGTGCTAGGTATGTGAAGGGTTTTGCCTTAACACTGTACCCGCATCCGTCTTACGGTTACTTGGTTGCCAAGTTATTCTTGGCTTCAATTCCCTGCGGGTGCTAGGTATGTGAAGGGTTTTGCCTTAACATTGTACCCGCATCCGTCTTACGGTTACTTGGATGCCAAGGTAAGGGGTATTTTCCCGCTTACTTTGAATCTTTTTGAATTTTGAAAATCGAAGAGTTGGTGAAAGGATAAGAACAGTCCAAACCTCTGAAACGTCGTGCGACGGTTTCTTCTGACTGTGTCAGGACGTGCAGGAAGTTATGGTGACGTGACAGTACATGGTCATTCCAGACGCTTTTTCAGGCGCGTGGGCGCGATTTTTCGGGCGCGTGGCCGCGAAATTAATGGTACGCGTCCTGTCAACAGCTGTTGCCAGCTTGCTTTTTGCCACGTGTCATAGTTTCATTGCACCTTCGATTTCTCTCTCTTCCGCATTAAATGCATCGCATTAATTGCGATTAGTATATAAAGGGGGAGAGGGTTCTTTGTAATCCACACTTTCACTCTTCTCTTCATCTTCTAAGCGATTTCCGGCGAATACTCACCTTTTCAGGCAAGCATTCTCTTGAAATCGTTTTCTTCTTTCTTTTGCAAGATGTCGTCTCGTGATCTCGAATCTATAGCCGATGACAAGAGTACTGCTGGCGAGTGCCAGTGTGCTCTGCCTGTCGATCTGTATCAGTACGTCGTCAGGAAGTTCATGCTCGAGTCTCTCGAGCCTGAGTTTCCTGAACCCCATCAGACGGTGTACGATGCCCCCAGAGGCAAGATCGGGGTATATGCTGCATTCTTTGTTTATGGGAATCTTAGGTTCCCATTGACAAAGTTTGTGTACCGTGTCCTGGAGAGGCACGGTGTGCACCTGACCGAGGTGCACCCGATGGCGATTGCCAAGATTCGGCACTTCGAGTGGGTGTGCCGGATTCTGGGCATTGAGCCCTATGTTGACCGCCTGATGACCTTCTACTCTTGGAGGTGCATCCAGGGGTGGTATACGTTGATAACCCGGATAAAGGGTTTGAAGATTTGCGCAACCGAGCGCAGTCTTCGCTCGTGGAAGAGGGAATTCTTCTACCTTTCTGCTCGCATCATCCCCCTTGCCATGAAATTTAAGAATGGGCAAGCTCTTCCAAGCCTTCACGCCTCCAACTACCAGGAGGCGGAATGGTTCTCGAAGATATCCCGGGTTCAATCTCCGGTTTACCGGTTTGCGGAGTCCGGGATGGTGATGCTGGGGATGAGCCGGGTGTGGAAGGTTGCGGATGCGCGAAAGATCCCGATCGTCCTTGAATACGGTTCGAACTCTGTTCCTTACGGTATGCTTTGCTTCTTTTTGTTGATTAAGAATTTCTTCTAACTTCTTTCCTGTTTATTTCAGAAGGGAACGACTTGCAGTCGCTCATGCACCCGCGGGAGGCTGGCGGTCCCGCTCGGATGGGTACTCGCGCTCTAGACGAGAACGAGTTGCCCATCCTAGAACAAACGGCGGATCGGTTCGTGGAGGTCTATCCGCTAGGCCACGAGATCCTTAGCGCCAGGCGGCCAGGTAAGGCGCTATTCGACCCTCGACCCCTCAATGTTGAAACCTCTGCTGGAATTCCTCTAATCGTATGTTCTGATGAGGAATCCGCAGATGGTCCTCCGTTGGTGCGGAAGAAGAAGGCCGCGGGCGGGAAGGGGAAGGAGAAGGTGGCCTCCGCTGCCGATCCGGCGCTTCGGTCTGATTCGGAGACCGAGAGCGAAGAGGTGGCGGGGAATCCCGGTGGTGATAAGACCGCCGCTCCGGAGGCTGCGACGATAGTCACCTCCGGAGAGCCCAGGATGACAACGGTGACCGGCGTGAAGAGGCCGGCTCCATCGGGTTCATCCCCGCCTGTCCGCACTTTCAGGCTCAAGAAAACCCGTAAGTACAAACTTCCTTTGTCTTTTAACTTCATAGTTTTCCATCATTGATACTTATCTTCTTTGTGCAGGCGTGGATGTTGACGCATTCCAGGGTGGAGCGCAGAGTACTCCGCCCATGACGGTAGGCTTGGTCAGCCTACCTGAGGCGACGACCCAGGCGCCTGCGCCTGCTTCCGCTGGTTCAGTTGCTCACTCCTTTGAGCCGACTGTTCCAGCTGCGATGACGTCGCCGCCGGCTGTGAGTGCTATTTTTACCGCATCTTTCACCGAGCCGGCGGTTACTTTTGCTGCGGATTCCGCGGCGGCGACCGCGGCGGCTTCTACCATGCCTCCGTCATCGGCAACGACGGCCGATCCTTCAGGTATGCATGGGGCTTCTCGCCAATCTCTGCCTCCTTCCCATCTGCCTGACCTCTTGGATGGATTTCCGTTGGGTTCAGGTGATGGATTTGGCGGCTATCGGCCTGTTATTGACCCTACAGGTGCGTAGGGTTCTTTTGGCCTATTTTATATTTGTTTTATCATCTTTTCCTAACTGCTTTATGTTTTTTGCAGTGTCGGATTCCAATGAAGTGTATGTTCCACGATGGAACATTCGCCGAGGAACAACCCTTCGCACCCCTGCGGAGTGCGTGGAGTGGGCTCGTCACGCTGCTCCCAGTGGTGCGTTGGGGGAAGCCATGGCTAGCTACCAGGAGGGTAGGCTAAGCAATGAGCTTCGGGTTCTCCTGGCCCGGATGCAGCCGCGCGTCGAGCTGCTTTGTCGTGAAAACGACAAGTTAAAAGCAGCTCGCATTAAAGAAGTGGCTCAGGCGCGGGCTGTCCGGGAGGAGAACCAAAGACTTACCGCAGTGGCCGCGGAGAAGGAGAAGGCCTTCAAGGCCCTCGAGGTTGAAGTTCAGGCCCGGCTCGAGGCCCGTTCCAAGGCTGCCCAAGCTGTTAATGAACAACTTCGGCTGGCTAAGGAAACTGCAAGGAACGCAACCGAGAGGGCCACCAAGGCTGAAGCTGTTGCTGAGCCTCTACGCGTGGAGAATGAAGAGCTTAAAGCCAAATTAGAGGCTCTCCAGCGGGCTCATGATGCCTTGGCGATGGAAGACGCCAAAAAGCTCCAAGAAATCTTGGACCAGAGGGGGGTGCTTGATCATACCGAGCGTAAGCTAAAGGGCGTCGAAGAGGCTGCGGCTAAAGATGTGTTGCTTGCCAACCTCAACAAGAGTGAAGCCGAACGCGCCCGTAACGAAGCTCAAGCTGCCCTCCAAGAAGCTCTGGTTGCCAAGGAATGGCTTCTTCGAGAAGCGTTGTCTCAGGTATGCTTTTTATGTCTTTACGCTTTTCTTTGTAAATAGAAAAGGTTCTGATACTTGTATTTTTTTCTTGTAGGTTGTGCATCGGGTCTTTGCTGAGACGTCTTATGACGATGCTATGAGCGCAGCCCTCAACGCTTCTCACGAGGATGGGGAAAAGGCCGGTTTCCTGCTTAGTCTAGGGTTCGTTGAGAAAGGCATCCCGCCTTCCAACTTCCCTTTATTCGATGTAGATACTGAAGCTGTATACGACCAAGCAGTGAATCAGTATGCCGCCTTCCCGCATCCGGTGGTGGAGAAGGTGAACCAAGTTGCTGCTGCTGATGATGGGCTAGCTGTCCTTAAAGCTTTCCTTGAACTGCCACGCTCTACTGATGGTGCTGGTCCAAGTGGAAGTGGCCCTGAAGCCTGATCCTGAAGATCCCTTCCCACTGCTAGGATAGATTTAGCTTGTATAGATTTATTTTCTTGTAGGCGGGTAGTTACCCGGCCATTCTTGTAATGAATCATTGTGAAATATAAATCTTTGTGCGGGTAAGACCGCTACTTTCTCTGGATTCATTGCTTTATAAACGTTATATGACTTGTATACTTTAGTTTAAATTAGCAATTTTCCAAGTGTAGAATAAGTTAACCTTTGAACGTGGTAGATAATAGGTTGAAGTTTTGCTTCCTCTTTCGTGATTGTGCGGGTAGGACCGTCACTTGCACTTAGTAGGATGGCTAAACTTTACTTACATCTGACCTGCGTGGAGGTTTTCCTCATCTTTTTTGAAATTTCTAAGTGTTTAGGATAAGTTAACCTTTGAACGTGGCAGATAATAGGTGTGAAGTTTGCTTCCTCTTTCGTGATTGTGCGGGTAGGACCGTCACTTGCACTTAGTAGGATGGCTAAACTTTACCTATATCTGACCTGCGTGTAGGTTTTCCTCATCTTTTTTGAAATTTCTAAGTGTTTAGGATAAGTTAACCTTTGAACGTGGCAGATAATAGGTGTGAAGTTTTGCTTCCTCTTTCGTGATTGTGCGGGTAGGACCGTCACTTGCACTTAGTAGGATGGCTAAACTTTACCTATATCTGACCTGCGTGTAGGTTTTCCTCATCCTTTTGTTAGAAATTCTTTTGAATAAGTTTTCCGTTCGACGCGCGGTTGTCAATAGGTTAGTGTTCAGTTTCCTCTATCATGATTCATGCGGATAGACCGGCACTTTCATTTAGTGGGATGACTGAACTTTTCCCCTTCAACTGACCTGCGTGAAGGTTTGCCGTTTTTTGGGTTTATGCGGGTTTTGCCGCCTTCCCCACGCAACGACTTTCCACGTAATTATGCGGTGAAAAACCGGCATATCCGTGTTGAATAAATTAACCGTTCGACGCGCGGTTGTTAATAGGTTAGTGTTCAGTTTCCTCTATCATGATTCATGCGGATAGACCGGCACTTTCATTTAGTGGGATGACTGAACTTTTCCCCTTCAACTGACCTGCGTGAAGGTTTGCCGTTTTTTGGGTTTATGCGGGTTTTGCCGCCTTCCCCATGCAACGACTTTCACACTTATGTATGCGGTGAAAACCGGCATCAGTGTTGATAGTTCATAAAGTATAAATGTAAAATCATCAGCGTCGATGATCTAAGGAGAATCATTTCCATTAGAAGTGGCTCTTGGCCTTTTCTTTACAAATTTGGAATTGATCTACATGCAAACTGTGTAATTGAGCTCCCTTCCATGTTGTTGGGATGGGAGTGCCATCGAGCCGATACGCACCTGGTTCGGGATCTCGTTCTTTACGCAACATGTAGTCTCCACATTGAGGCTGGAATTTTATTCGTGTTTTCCCCAGCTGGGGTTCTACACGCATCAGCCTGCTCAGCGTTCATTGCGCCACGAGGTGCGCGAGCGTCCCATCTCTGACAAGTGCTTCGACCATGTCCTTTACGTCTATGCATTCTTCGGTGTTGTGGCCTTTTGTCCTGTGAAAGTCACAGTATTTGCTCCGATCAGCATTGTGACGATGTCGGATTATTTGAGGCTTTGGCCATGGGAGCTCCTCAGTGGCGAATATGTCGGTGACGCTTTTGGTGAGCGGCATCCATCTGGAGTTTTTGTTTGACTGTTCTTATCCCTTCCGCCTAACCGATGTTGCAAGCCGGATGAGGTGTCAAAGTTTACCCTTGACAGCCAAATGCCTAGCTTTCGCTTTTTGTTTAATCGGGCGGTAAGGACGTTGTCTTCCCTTGTTTTCTGGGTGTAGAGGTTTGTGCTCTGTGGAAGATCTCTACCCAGTTGCTTCTCCGTTTCCGCAAAGCGTTTAGCTGCTGTCATGATGGCATCCCATGTGGATGGCATGCCATCTTTACCTGTTAAGGTGCGGATGAGCTCTGGGTCGTTCGCGCCCTGAATAAAAGCAGCGCGAACAAGATCTTCGCTGATGTTACCCAGACTTAGCTTCTTCGAGTTGAAGCGAGTGATGAAGTCTAGCAAAGATTCATCTTCCTCTCGAATGCATTTGAGGATTGTCCATTGCTCCTCGGTATACTTTCTTTGCTGGCTGAAGTGTTGGCTAAACTTCTGTTGGAAGTCTGCCCAGTCGTAGATGTGGTTGACCGGTAGACGATCGAACCACGCTCTAGCAGCCCCAACAAGCGTCATTTGGAACATGTAACACCACGTAGGTTCCGTCCAACTACTGACGGTTGCCCCCGCTATGAATCTGTTCAAATGATCATCTGGGTCAGATATACCATCATATGTGCCTATGCTGGACATTTGTTTGGCACTTTTTGGGGCAATTGCTTCCGCAATGTCCTTTGCAAATTTGGACGTTCCCGCATTTGCAACGTTTGGTCTGAATGTTTTGGAGAAGTCACGTGGACTTCCCCCTGTGTTTTTTGGTTTGAAGGCTTGTCCAAAATGCCTTCTCGGTTGGGAGTCCGTTTCCTTACGCTTCCCTTTTGCCCTGTGGCGAGGGTTCGCGTCGGTGTCGGATTCCTCCGAGCCATCGTCCAAGTATTCTTCGAATTCGTCAGCCTGTTGGACGGAACGCAAGCGTTCGTCCAACTCAGCTTGGAATTCCTTTTGACGTGCCTCCGCCCATGCCTTAACTTCATCGAGTGTTTGGCGGGGAGTCTTGTTCGTTCCTCTAACTGGGTATCGGTGAATCCCAGTGAGCGATTATTTACTGCACTTGCCCCAGCTTGGGTAACTGGGGTAGTGTTCGTAAAATTTACTTCACTTGCCCCGGCTTGGGTAACCGGGGTAGTGTTTGTAAAGACTGTGTAGCCGGTATTCCCCCCAGTAGCTGGGGTTGTGGTTACCGGAGTTTCTTTAACCATCTTTCCAGAAGTTTGAAAAAACTGGAGAAAAATGAAGTTCTAGCTTTTATGCACGGATGGCGCCAATGAAGAAACACTAACCGGACCCTGGGGCAGATTACGGATAACCTAGGGGTTAGATAGATGTTTCCCACGAGGGGTTAGACCCAGAGAAGATGGTTCTTCTGATAACCTGCAAAACAGACACCGTGAGCTTGTCACTGAGAAGGGGGGGTTCCTCCTTGTGACCACCCTCCGGCGTGAGAATCAGACTAGATTGCTCTTTAAATATAAAGGTATATTAAGAGATTGCTAGAGCAGATATCAGGTATAATATGATAATAATGTGATAAGATATGATAAGATGAGATGGTCATACCATTTGGGGTATTTATAGCCGAAGGTAGGTTTCCAAGGAGGTGTGGCCGGCTGCAATATTATTCCTGTTCCACCAACAGTGGCCTACGCACGTGCCCTGCTGGTAGTTGGTGGGTAGGCAGCGGCTGATAGTGACCAGGCCTGCTGTGTACTATTCCCTTTCCACTAACTGCCGGCTATGCACGTGGTATGACAGGAGTTGGTGAGTAGGCAGCGGCTAATAGTGACATACAGTACAAGAGCATGCTGCTCGCCATACTGCTGTCAATAAGCTGTCGTATCTTTGGTCAGATCTTTTGCCCATACCTCGTCAGGTACAGTACAGAAGATCTTCCCGATCGTACGGACTGGCTTTTGGGCGGGAGTATTCCCCCTCCCGCCTTTGTGCGGGATTGTTCCCGGCTTTGCTCATTCCTTCAGGTGACACTGAGTGATTGAGAGCTAAGTGCCTTGTGCGTGTAGCCTTGCTGCGCGGGTGGCCTTCTCTGATGGCTTGTATCCGCAGCTGCGGGAACAGGCAGAGTCCTTCACCATTGGGAGACATTTCCTGCGGGAACAGCTTGCGTACTGCGCGTAAGGACGTCACGTCTCTGAACATGGTTGGTCCTGCGGATCCATTTGGTTTCTGCGCAGACGTCCCTCTTCAAGGTGAGTCTTGCGGATCCAACTGGGCTCTGCTGGGACCTACCTCTTCATACACATTATTATTATTATTATTATTATTATACATAAATATGACCACCTTTCACCAACTTATTCAAATAATCAAACCTTTGTCATTTTTATTTATTCAAACTCTTAATAGCTACTGTCTCAAACGATGATCCCGGGATATTCATACCGCCGAATAGGGGTGTCCATAATTTGGGCTAAACCGAAAAAGACCGAAACCCGGACCGAAAACGACCGAAACCTGGACCGAAATATTACCTTTGGTTCTACATCGGGTAGTATATATTTCCAATTTCGGTTTCGGGTCGGGTATCAGTCTTAAGACAAAAAAAACCGAGTTTACCCGAACCGATCCGAGTTTGCCATGGACTTTTGAAACTTGGTTGCTATTCCATGAAATTGTCACTCAACTTTCATATTTTATTATATTATAGGTTTTAACATGTTTTCTTAGCCCATTTCTTTTTTGCTTCACATAGAAAATTTTTTTATCTTTTTTTATGTTAACGTTGAGTGGTGACGTTGATTTTATTTTTTATTTTTAAATTTTAATATAATTAACGGTTTTTTTATTTTTTAAATTTAAATACATATATTGCAATTTCCGACCCCCATATCTTATCCTCCATTTCTTTCTTGACGCACAAAAAAATCAGTGTGACTCGATTTGAAAATTTAGTGACTCGATTTTGGGAAAAGTTGCACGAGTGCCCTAATTGGAACATTTTTGAAACTTGATTACTATTATATGAGATTCTCATTTTTTTTATTTGGTGGTGAAACCAAAATACGATGACGATGTTTTCCGTTACCGGTTTCGTATGTCGGAAGATCATTTAGTTTAAATTTTGTATTTAAGTTTTTGGTTTGAATTGTCGTATTTTATTTTTCTGGTTTTCAATTATGTAATATTTTTAATTTTAATTTTAATTAATCACATATAATTGTTTAGTTTGCTGTAATTTAAAAAAAAACATAAAATTCTATGGTACTTATGAATAAGTGTTGTTAGTGATTTTGTAGTTACTTGAAGATAGATATGATATGAGCAGTTCAAGATTGGCTGGTAGATAAGTGGTACCCATAAGTACTCATTCTTCTCTTATAACATTCACAAAAGCTCCTCAATAAATATGTGAGTGTTTTCTTTATATTTTATGGATTAATTTTGAGTATAAATGAGAAAAAACATAATAAATATATAAAAAATATTATTTAATTAAAAAATTAAAAAAAATAGTAATTTTTAATGTGTTTATAGAAATAGATAGAGGATCTATTAAGAATACTCTTAGTCATCATGATTAATTATATTATTAGACAACCATGTAAGCTAAAAGAAAATATGAAAGTGGATGGTATCAAAAGGAAAGTAAGGTTGTCTACTTGTTTACCAACTACCCCAATAAACTTATTCCTAACAAACTCTCGTTTTCTTCTTCCAATCTTCCTTACAAATCCTTTTAAAAATGTTTTTTTATTAATATATTTGATTGTTTGTATTGTATACATGGCACGTTTTTAAATACTTCAAACGAAATAGTACACATTACGTATGACTTTCGGTCACAAATTCAAAATCTCAAGATTGTTATTCCAAACTAAAAATATTTACATACTAAAATAAACTTAACTAATATACACTAAATAACTCGAACAACTCACATAAAGAATTCAGATTATCATCATTACCATCTGATACAAGACTTTGTTTAAAAAATGTAGAGAAAACAACATAATCCAAACAAAACTATGAACCCTAAATTGATGGAGGTGTAGTTCTAACAAAAACAATAAAAGAGGACGAGATTGATATGCACTTAAAACATTCTCTGAATAACTCAACGTAGAAAACCAGCCCTATGTTCCCTTTTATGATTGAAAGAAAAAAGAAAGAAAAGAAAGCAGGTCAGCAATACAAACTCTTTAAGTCTAGCTTCCAAACCCATCGGCTATCAAAAGCTCATCAGCTACTACACCAGCTTCAAGACCATTTGCCAATTAACTAACTCTCGTTAACAATAGAAGAGAAAAAGAATTAGAACTAATATTATACAATATTTTCTATTACTCAAATTGAGCGTATGCACGTTTCAACACTTTCAACAAAGTGGGGTTGTCTCTCAAGTCATCTATTACAAATAAAATTCTTCTCGTGTGCTTAGTTTTTATATCATTAGTGGTGTATCAATGTCCAACGCCAAATAGTACACATGGATCATGATCAGGGGCGGACCTACTGCTATCATGCAGGGTTTAGTCGACCCCTGTGAAAAAATTGAATTTAGTTACATATATATGTTAAAATCTTAACCAACATCTGTGAAATTTGAACATTGACCCCCCGTAAGATATCGAAAAAGAGAAAAAACATAGTTGAAGAAGGTGAGAAAAGAGAAGTATGATCGTCGGATTTTTTCGGGCAAACATTACCGGAGGATAACCGGAAAAGAGTAAACGAAGAAAATTAAGGAAATAAGGGTTTTTATTATTATTCCTTGGGTTAGGTTATAATAGGAAGTATAATTTTTGTAGGAAGGATAAGAAGTAGTCTTGTCCATTGATTTTGAATATGGATGGTTGAGATTAGTTTAGGGGGAAATCAAGTGTGAAAGAAGGGGGAGGGCATAAAAGGAATAACATATTTGTTGACTTTCTCTCTCCACATGCAAAGCACATACCAAATTCCCCCATCATTTTAAAACGTCCATAACTTTTTTTACAACGTTTTTATTAAAAATAAATTTACCATAATAACGAATATCTTTTTATCTTTCATATGAGTACCATATTGTAATATAAAATTTAAAAAAAATCAGTGGGTTTTTACAAATTGTGTTTTACAAAATTGTGTTATACAATAGTATTTTTCATTGTGTTTTTTCTATTGTATTTTTTACATTGTGTCATACAATTGTGTTTTTTATTATGTTTTTTTCATTGTGTTTTTTTTTTCATTGTGTTTTTTTCCATTGTGTTTTTCCGGACTTTTCCGGCGAGGTGATGGCGGTGGGTGACGGTTGTGGTGGCAGTGGGCGGTGGAGTGGTGGTGGTTGTAAAGAGTAAATATGTAATTGGGTTTTATGTAAGTGAGTTTTTGAAATTAATGTAAGTGAGTTTTGATATTTAAGTGTTAGACTAAAATACCCTCCTTCCTAGCCTTCTTAGAAAAATCAAACTTCTTATTTGAACTTAACCCATTATTCTTTTTCTATTATGTGTAGTTGACAATGGGGAAAGTACAACCACTTTAAGGCTACCCTAGCTATATAGTTGCAATCCATTTTTTAAATAATTAAATATGTTGATTTCGATAAACTTTGCTAGCCAAATGATAGATTTGATTCCCTTAAATTGAACCATAAGTCATTCGTTTAAAAGTATTAGGCTGAGGGGTGTGGAGCGCGACAGGGGGCGCGTGAGCCCATCCGCTCGCGCCCCGGGGCGCGAGCACCACACCACCGAGGCGCGAGAGGGGCGCGAGCGCGGAAAAAGAGGCAGGCGCAAGAGGGGTAGCGGCTGGGAATAGGCGTGAAGGGGTCTTGGGTTGCGTAAATAGAGCCGTTGGGCTCTTTGTTTATTAAAAAAAAAATTTTTTTCTCTATAAAACCAATATCACATATCACATACCAATATCACATACCATCAACCCATTTTAACCATATCAAACACAACTTCAATCTCCAAACTCATATATAATATCCCAAAACCAATTTTTTTTTAAAAAATAATGTCGTCGTACTCGTCTGATTCCGACTCCTCCGAAGAGGATGATTTGCTTCTTCATGTAGGGGGAGTTTTGACCGCAACCGTGGTCAATCTCTTGCAAAATCAAGCCCATCAACCCCGACTCCCGAGGGTTAGAGCACCACCTCGTGATCGTGATCGATCGGGTGCTAACGATACTTTGATGAGGCATTATTTTAGCCCTCAACCGGTATACGCGGAGTCGGATTTTCGAACTCGTTTTCGAATGAGCAGGCAATTGTTCACGCGTATAGCGAGTGATTTAGAGGCACGGTATCCCTTTTTTCAACAAAGGGAGGATGCTAGGGGTCTTCCCGGTTTTACCCCTCTTCAAAAATGCACGGCTGCTATCCGTCAATTAGCGTACGGCATCTCGTCGGACGCTTTGGATGAGTATTTACAGATGTCGAAAAGGGTTGCACGTGAATCCCTTCATTTTTTCTGCCAAGGTAAAAAACATTAATTTTACTTTTTATTAAATATTTATTACATTTTGTAATATATATTGTACGTAGGAGTCATATCGACTTACGCTCGGAGATATCTGCGTAAACCTACAACGTATGACATCCAACGCATATATGAGGTGCACGCAGAAAAACATGGTTTTCCTGGGATGCTAGGTAGCATCGATTGTACGCATGTTGGATGGGCTATGTGTCCAACGGCCTGGCGAGGTCAGTTCCACCGTGGTGATCATGAAGGGCCGACCCTCATACTTGAGGCGGCGGTGTCACAGGATCTTTGGTTTTGGCATGCTTTTTTTGGTGTTGCTGGGTCAAATAACGACCTTAATGTTATCGATCAGTCACATTTGATCAACGACCTTATCGACGGGGTTGAACCACCTCAATCTTTTCTTGCAAATGAAGAACTCTTCAAGTACGGGTACTATCTGGTCGATGGTATTTACAACGAATGGGCTGTGTTAGTTCAAGCTTTTACAGATCCAATCGCCGACAAACGGAAGTATTTTACGAAGAAGCAAGAGTCTGCTAGAAAAGATATTGAAAGAGCTTTTGGAGCTATAAAAAAACAATATTATGTTCTGGCGAACCCGATACGTTATTGGACTCGGGAGAGGATAATGGACGTCGTCTACACGTGTCTTATCCTACACAACATGACGTTAGAAGACGAGGGCAAAGCTATATGCCAAAACTACCAAGGTGACATTCCGCCACAACCGTCCACAATCAGTGATCAACAAAAACTTCATAACATAGCAAATATCAAGAGCCGTGAGATACACGGGGGTCTTCGACATGAGTTGGTTGAACATTTGTGGGCGAGGCGACCAGATGATCTTGTATTAGATTAGTTTTATTATTAAATATTATTGTTTGTTTAATTTTTAGTATGTTTTTTTTTATTATGAATTTTCAAAAAAATGTGTGTTTTTTTAAATAATTTCTTGTTTTTTAATAATACGTTTTTTTAATACATTTATAAAAAAATAAAAAAATAAACCGCTCGCGCCCCCTCTCGCGCCCCTCCACACCATGCCCCGGGGCGCGAGCACCACAACCAACACCCATCTTATCAAGTTTCTCTCTCTGCCACACGTCACAATATTATTGGCTGGAGCCCCCACTCGCGCCCCCTCTCGCGCCCCCCACACCCCTCAGCCTTAGCAGGGTCGGCCCTGAATCTGTGCAAGGAGTGCCACTGGGCCCAAAAAAATTGGATGGCTTGACTAAATAATGAAAGTTGACCATCAAAATTGTTAGTTAGAGAGTTGTAGGAGCAAAGAGCAGTGAAGTAAAAGAAGAAAATGTGAAAAAAAAGGGTCTATTGAAAATCAGATGTGTGAGATAGATGCAAATGAAGAAGATGAAATGCACATTACATGATGAGGTTTATATTATAATTAAATCAAAATAATAAAAAGCCTATGCAGTCTGGATTAGGCTTATGAAGTGCGGACATGTATTGATATGGGTTATTCTAATTACACTCAAGGTTGTAAAAGTCGTTAGGCAGTCCTAGGCAGTCGACTAGGGAGTCGCGAGTACTCAGGAGTAGTCGGGGATTACTCGGAAAATACCTACGGAGTACTCGGCCGAGGCAGGGAGTACTCGATCTAGGCGGGAAGTAATCGGGGAGTACTCGGCAGCCTACTCGAGAGTTTTACAACATTGATTACACCTACTCCGTTTTCCGGTTACACTATAATCTACCATATTAATTATATTTGTCTGAAACAAACCAATAAACTAGCTTTGATGTCATGTGATTAGGCCTGTAAACGAACCGAACGTTTAGTGAATTATTCGTGAACCGTTCGGCAGGAAGTTTATTTATGTTCGTTTATTTAATAAACAAACGAACATGAACACATGTTCCGTTCGTTCATTTATGTTCATGAACGTTTGTTTATGTCTGTTTATTTATGTTCGTTTATATATTAATAAAAAATAATTAACTGTTATCTGGATAGGTCATCTGCTTAAATGTTTTATATTTGTTAATTTGTGTTCATTTAAGTTTTTTCCTTTAAGTTTGTTTATATTTTTGTTCATTTACATTTGTTCATGCATGTTCGTTTATCTTTGTTCAGTTATGTTCGTTTAGATTTTAAACAAACGAACACGAATGCACATTTTTAAATAAATGAACACGAACATAAATATTTGTTCGATTAAGTGTCCGTGTTCTTTAAAGTTAAACAAACGAACACAAGCATGCCCTTGTTCGTGTTCATTCGATTCGTTTGCATGCTTTCATTATTCGCATTGATGAATACGTCGGTCTCAATCTCTAGGCTCTTCTAATTTTATTTGTATTCGTGAACCGTTCGCGAATACATTAATTTCCTTAATGAACGAACAAGAACATAAAATCTCGTTCTGTAAGTGTTCGTGAACCGTTCATGAACACATATTTTTCTTAACGAACAAACATGAACAAGGCCTTATTCGTGTTCGTTCGGTTCGTTTACAGCCATACATTTAATCACCCATAATTAAAAATTAAATAAATGATCGATTAAAAAATAAATGCATTCCAACAGTAATAAATGATCATCCAGTTTTTACTATTATATTTAATTTATTGTTATTGTTATTAAATAACAAAACGTAATAATATATTCTTAAATACCAAAAAAATTATTCAACATCTATATCTATATCTATATCTATATGCTAGATTTTATTCCCCGTATTTGGGTTGTTTTAAGTTATTCAGTTTTAATATTTATATATGTATATTTGGATTTTAATTTTATTTATTGTAAGCAAGTTAATAATTAATATACCTGAGATTTGATAATAAAATGGTTTCACAAATAAATGATATGTCATAATCCGGTTTAAAAGCTATCTGGGTTTGGTGATACCCATTACCCGTTTATTTTCTTTATTATAAAATTTTTCTTAATTATAAATAATATCTTTTTTTTTAAATAAAATATGATATTAATTTTTAGTATATCCCTATTTTATATGATTTTCATATCAAATATTTTATAAGATTAATTTTTAATATAATGAGATGTTATAACCCATTTAAGAGCTATATGGGTTTGGTAAGACCTTTACCCGTGAATTTGAGTCAAATGCGTGAGAAGCCTTCATTTACAAATAAAGCAATCTGATGGTTTGAGAGAATGGATATTTTACATTTTTCGTTTTTTAATATTTATTTTTTTGGATTTTAATTTTCTTTATTGTAAGAAAGTTAATAATATACTTATGGTTTGATGATGAAAGAGTTTCATAAATAAATGATATGTCATAACCCGTTTAAAAGCTATTGGTGACCCATTACCCGCTTATTTTTTTTACTATAAAATTTTTTATTAATTATAAATAATATCTTTTTTTCTTTTTTAATTGGATATTAAATTTTAGTATATCCCTATTTTATAGGATTTTCATATTAAATAATTGGTAAGATTAATTTTTAATTTAATGAGATGTTATAACTTGTTTAAGAGCTATTTGGTTTTGGTAAGACCCATACACATGAATTTGGGTTAAATCAATGAGAGGCCTCCATTTAAAAATCAAACAATCTGATGGCTTTAGGGGTGTGCGTTTTCGGGTAACCCGACCGAAACCGAAAACCCGAACTGGATATACCCGAAACCCGGACCTAATTTTTGTTAATCGGTCTGCCACCGGTCCTGTATACCAAAAATAATCGGGTTTGGTCCGGTCTTCGGTCCTAACATGATGAAAACCGAGAAAATGAAGACCGGCCCGAAAAAGAAAAGTACGCATGTCTTTTGGTGAAGAAGATAAGGGCGGTGGTGTAGGTTAGTTGCAGGTTTGTTTTACTCGATAAAGTATATAAAATGGCTTTTATTTCTTTTCTTCCTATTTTATTCTTTTTTATTAAACAATCGAGAATGGAAAAGACTAAACAGTCATAGGTGTAAGGTGTCTAGTGTCTACTCAAGAAAATCCAAAAGTCACATGGGAAAGATGCAATTAATTTTTTTTTACTAAAGCATCTGCTAGCATTAATATTCTACAATTTGCTTAGACATTTTATTTTCTCTTTACTCACATAATCCCATAAATTCACTATCAGATTAAAATTACTTCAGTTTTAACATCTTTAGAACTTCAAGTCACATCTCTAATCCCTTCAAAAACACCTTCAAGAACTCAAAGAAGAGCTAAGCACAAACAGCTTTCAAGATACTATAAGCTTCAAGACGCCATCACCATACTTCTCATGTTTCTTTCATCGCAGAAAGTATTTGGAGGAAACTTTTGTTGAAGATAGAATAGAGTTTGAAGTCGACTCTAAGGGATCTTTCTCTCCGTTTTCAGTAGCGATTAATGCCAGTTTAAGAAGCATAATCGGTTTCGGTCTTTGAAAGGATGCCCGAAGAACCGAACCGGGCAAACCCAAGACCCGAAGTTTATGTTAAAGTCCGGTTTGCAGAATTCGGTCGTCGGGTCGGGTATATCCATTTGCACACCCCTAGATGGCTTCCATAAAAGAAGGGAGCGACTACATCGCGACACGTAGGATTTTAGGGGTTTCGGTTATATATACATTATAGATATAATATTAAAGAAATTCATTTTAGCTCATTTTTATTGGTTGATTTTACTATATTCCAAAAATAATAAGCCCTCATAGAACTTGTTACTAATATAATAATTCAAAATTAAAATCATAATAATCATTTAATCTATATAATAAATACTATTAAAGACATTCTTTTTGGCTAATTCCTATTGGTTGATTTTACTATATTTAAAAAAATAATAAGTCCTCATAAAATTTGTTACTAATAAAATAATTCAAAATTAAAATCATAATAATCATTTAATTGGATGCGTTTTTTTTTATCCAGACAACCAATTATAGACCCGCATACGTTTCATAACCCTAATTTTCATTCATTTCTCTCCAACTCACTGTTTGCGAATCACACCATTTTCAAATTATCTTATTTGAATATGCATCTTTCCCACAATTTAACATGCTTTGTGTCTACAATGCTATCAAGTTCTTGGTGTTTTGAAGAGTTTAGAATCGACAAATTGGAATAACTGGTTGGACTAATATAAGCAGAAGTTATTGTTTATTATCTGGAGGTAATCACAATCTTTCCTCTCTATACTTTTGCATTAATTTTGCCTAAAGTTTGACCTTTTTGTTAATAACATTTTTGTTTGGCATCTGCACATATTGAATTAACTGTATTTGCAAATGAATTTTAAATTAAATTGAACTACTTTTCTTATCATTTGCTAATTTTGATTCGCAATTGAAGCTTTAGATGTAGAAGATGATAAATTGTTATTCTCCACTGGTAAGCCACCTATGCTCCCATAAATTGTTCTATTCTTGCTCCTTTTTTAGTAAATTATCATGCATTAAACACGTGCACATATGTTGCAAAATCAAATTTAAAATTTGGAGATTAGAAGGAAAGGAATATACAATAAATTGCAAATTAAGAATTTCCATGGACGGAAATTCCCAAGATAACGAGTTTGAGTCAAAACCAGTTGTTTTAAATTGTAATATAAACTTAAAAGGCAAATTTATTGATGATGCATTCTTAATTATTATGTCATTTTAAACTAGCGAGTCGGGTTGGATGGAGTAACAGACCAAATTAGATTCGTGCCAAAATGGGTAATAATGATCATAATGAGTTCGGGTCGAAACAAGTTGTTTAAAAAACTATTAAATCATAATAAGTCAAAATAGCTAACTTTATTTAATGAGTAGGATATGATGGGTCGGTTTTGACGTGTATCAATTACATAATATAGACCAAAGGTATAGAAGTCGTAACACATGCTGTTTACATTCGGGCTTTCTTATCAGGTAAGGCTCATATTAGAAATTACAAATTTAAGACGCCATATGTGGCAAAGACAATTAGTAATGGGCTTGGATATGTTGCTGTATCCAATGATTTGGATTAGAGGATCGTTTCACAAAAGTATTGAGAATTTAACTACAAGAAAAGACATATTACAATTGAACTATTGATAATTTCTTTTAAGTTGATCATTTCATAGAGCTATTTGTATTTAGGGATTTTTTGAATCGGTACGTCATTATAATAATATTATAGTTTCATCTTTCTTTTTTGATTGGTTAAATACGACAGGATTTTGTGGATATACATAAATCTTCAACAATAATATTTGGCAACATGACTGCAAGTTGGTCATCCTTTGTCGTAGAGGTGACAATTTTGTGCATGTTACTACTTATAATGTGTTGATTAATTTTTCCATGTAATATGTAATTTTAAGTAGCACTGTAATATAAAACGTAGTTCTATTAATAATATATGATAATTTTCTTATGTATCATATTTTGTTTACATTTTCTTAAATTGGTCAAAATCTAATATGTCTATTTCTTTTAGTAAAAAAGTTTGGGTCACTATAACCATCATCTCTTCCAAATTACACTAACATTAATATTAAATTTATAAAATAGCCGCATTTATTTGGCATAATATATTTATGATGGTTTAAATAGAAATTAGTTTAAAAAATTTATAATTCCATAAAATGAAGTTTTAACACATAATGTTGTGACACACTAAATTAAATATAATATATAGGATTAATTTTTACAACAAATTAATTGTTCGAGGTAAAACGATCTAATTTATGAATATTGATCGCAAAAGTAAATAAATATATAGGATTATTTTTCATAACAAATTAATTATTCAAAGTAAAACGATCTATTTTATGAAAATTGAAAATGTTTAAGTGAATGAAACAAAAAAAGGAGCCCTTTTATATATAGTTTTTTTTGACAGATAGTGTTATGTTCACTAAAATGAATTATTAATTTTGTGATTATTAAAATGCATTTTTATATGCGAGTTAAGGACAAACATAACATTTATCGAATAGGTTCATTGTGGTATCAGAAATAAACCCAGATAATAATTTTGACAAATTAACATATTTAAAAACAAAACAATAACAAAAAACAAAAACAAAAAAAAAATATATATATATATATATTCAAAGAAAGAAGGTCTCCATATAACCCAAAAAAATTATCAAAAAATTGTTAGATAAGAGGCTTGAACTTGCACATTCTTTTTCTAACATCCTAAATGAAAGCTTTAACAATAGCATCAACAACCAACATGTCAAGCTATCACAATTGGTTAAATGTCAAAATGATTTACATATAAATAAAACTAAAATATTAAAAAAACTTTTATGACATCAAACTTCTCAATTATATTAATTAGATAATGCGTTAAAGCAAGTTAATGAAAGATCAAACATGAAAACATGTAACACAACCTAGACTTGAATAAAATGCAATTAACTTATAAAATACATAAAATGGAGTTTAGGATTAAAATCGTAAATATGGAATTATATTATTATAAATTAAAAATAGAGTTTACTAAATACGAAAATCCGAAAGTTTAAAACGGGTCGGGTTTGAAATTTAACGAATGTTACAGTTTGTGTAACTTGTGTGTGTTTTATAAAGACCCTAAAATTGATATAAGGCGGAATTTGAATAAAAAAGTTCTAAAAATTATTTAGGTGCACGGAATCGAACCCGTGACCTCAAGTTTACAAAATCAACAACTTACCAGCTAGACCAGCGCATGCATTTTCAATAAGGTGGTTCATTCCTAATTTATAAGATGGTTAACTCTAATATTTTAATCAATACACTATTATTTAAAACTCGGGTGATTCCGGGAAACCACCAATTTGTTAGCTAGATCCACCCCTGATTACCGGTCGATAAATCCGTTGTTGGTTGGCAAAGAAAGGGTTAGTAGGGTCTTTATTGCTTGCTAGTATATTAGCGTATCACATTTGCACCGAATTCCACGAGTTTGGGTTTAGGTTCGTGTTTGAGTTCAGGTTCATTGTTGTGGAGAATTGAGGGTTGAATTTTTTATTTTTTTATATGAAAAGAGTGTGGGTAGATTAGATGGGAAGATGATAGTGTACGTTAAAGAATGTTGGTTTTGTACTATATATATTATTAATTATGAAATTTTATTTATATAACGGTAATATTACCGTTGAAAAGGAGATGAGCCCACAAACACTCACCCTTACCACCCCATTATCCGGACCCCCCACCCCCAATCGCCCATGTGCGGTGTTCTGCCCCTTCACCACCCCCTACACTGTATGTTACAAATAAATGGTTTTGAAATAACGTACTTTGGAATATCGTCATTATATTTTCTGCTAGTTTAGTTCAACAAATATTTTTAATCTATTAGTTTTATTTATTTATTTGTTATACGATATGATTAGTGTATGTCACATTTAATAGCATTAATATCAAGTATTTATTGTTTTTCTGATATCACTATATTGTGTATTTAATTATTTATTACTATTTAAATCGAAATATATTTATGTAACAAACACATCTAATTTCTTCCCATATGAATTTGTAGTGTTTGAAAGCATGTCATCCATGAAGTTTTATGTTGCAGTTTTATTCATACTCACGTACTCACAGTAGATCGTAAATGTTTTCCCTTCGGACCATATCACATATGAGAAACACACTTCTAATGACTTGTAACCTATTTTTATTGGTGAAGCGTGCGCAGTCAAGTGGTATAAGTATCCATGTTTTTTTTAAAACATGCAACCAGGGATGCTATGTTAAAACAGGGGTGTACTCCGGCCGTTGCGCATAAGGAGATACATGTGCATGTATAAGGCTTTGTTAAGACCCATGGCTTTGAAGATACTTTTGGCATTAGTTCATTTGCCAGTTAACAATTATCATGTTTAGCACTATATATATTGTGTAAAATTGAGATACTATTGCTATCGTGTTTTGTATAAGTCTATAAATTATACAAATAAGTACAATTGACATGGTTATCAACTTATCAGGCTATGTTTATGTCTTTTTGGCACAGTACGTGGCTTTGAACGGGTTCCTCATTCAAGTTGTTAAGTCTTTTTATTTACTTCAAAGAGGTAAATATTTTACTTATAAATATAGTTGACGAGAAGCATAAATAGGAAGGCATGTTTTTTTTTAGAACGACGGTTTTCTTGTATTTAGGCTACCGCACTCTTCAAATTTGGAGAGTCTCGAAGCCCCACTCTGACCAGACTATGTTGTCTTAACCGGGCCCACGCTGCTTCAGAGTTTGGCTTGGCGTTCCCCCAGGAAACCATACCGCCGACTGCCACTCGACAAAATGACAGTCGTTGTGCCACCATAAGAGCATAACTCTCAGGCATAACACACGGTGGGACAAAAACCCGGGTGGTCTCAGGTCCGAACAGACAACCTTTGCACAAGTCCTAGCTCAAATATTTCATTGCCAGTATCCGCCCAAAAGTGACACAAGTTGGATTCAAACCTGAGTCATCACTAGAGAACCCAAGTCTCCTACCAGTAAGCCACAAGCGGGGATAGAAAGACATGATTTTTAAGGACTATTGAATGTAATATTTTACTTTTTAAACGAACACATTTTGAATAATAAAAATGAAATCATATTTACCTTCAAAGCAAATTGTAACCAAATGCGTGATTAATTACTCCATAACTAACTTTTTCTAACTAAATTATAACACAATTTATTTTTAACATTCGTTTTAATTACTATATGAGTGGGTAATTTTGTCACACCCGATTTAGCAAAATGCGGAAACGTAAAACGGAAATGTAACAGACACCTCTGGTTATAACATTCGTTATTTTTCAAACCCCAAAACCCAAACCATTTCAAATTTTTGGTTTTTGTTTATAAATATGTATATTATTAATATTCTCAAGTTTCACTTCATGTGGCATTCGTCATTTTTGAGTTTATATTGTATTCGTTAAACTGACATTGTTTGTCATTTTAATGTACTCTTGTTCATTGTTTGTCATACGTTCATTTTCTATTCGTATTGAATTCCGAGGATTTACGATTATCATTTGTCGCTTTCAATTCATTTTGCGTAATTAACGAAAGTTAACGTTTTAAAGTTAAAACAATTTGCAAACTGTGCGGGTAAAATATAAAAATATCCAAGTTATATAAATTCTATTTCATACTTATCGCATCTCAAAGTTCAAGGACTAAAGAGTAAATATATGTTGAAAACTGATCCGTTTTATTAGTCGAGGTGATCTATTTAGTTATAAATACAATCATATGTTACATTTTTCGTATGTAATAACTTTTCCTAAAGTTATTTAAATATATCAACCATTACTAATACACACACACACACACACACATATATATATATATATATATAAACAACATTTATAACACTCATTATTTTCTTTATTCAAATGTCGTATAAATAACATTACTTATGCATAACTAAAGTACATTTTTTAATTATTTAATTATGTCACATTTTTTTGGTTAGTTTTAAAAGATGAAGAAAAATACATTTTTATTATATTTAAATCTTAATCAAAATTCTTTATGAGGATAATAAATGTGTTTGAATATAAATTGTAAGTTACAATTTAATTATTATGACCAATTACGAGCTTTAAATGACATTCATGACCCATTAAGTATTTTGACAAATTTAATACAATTGAAACAACTCTAGCTCACTTCACTTATAAATAGAGCTCCATTCCTTCTCATCTTCTCACAACTCAATTTATAAAAGATTCTTGTTATTATCTCATTTTGGTGATTTTCACCTACTTTGATTTATGAAGTCAAACCGTGAAGTTTAAGATTTCTTCTTTTATTATCTAAGTTCTTGTTCCGGGTATGTTTTTAGTTTTTGCTTGTTCGGGTCGTTTAGAACTTAATTTTATACTATTTATATAACATTAGTGTTAGCTCATAAAAAACGATCTTGACTCCCTTATGTATTTATTCGGTTCGGTTTAGTTATTTTATTTATCCAACATCTAAAACTAATTCTTTTCATCTCACTCTCTAAAATATAATACTTTTTACCATGTCGGAAACGAACCCAACCTAAAGTTGAGTTCGGGTCCGACTGGAAATGAGCCTAATTCTTTTAAGTCATCTTTATTATTAAATAAACAAATAAATTATTAAAAAATATTTTAAATCAAATAAAATCATTTTAACATAAATAAATTATTTATAAATTTAAGTTTAACATTTTCACCTAAAAACTAACGTTCACCTTCATTAAACCCGATAAAATTATTTTATTTTTTCGTTTCGTTAACTAGAGCTCGTTACCTTTTTATAAATTGTTAACATAATCATTTTTTTGAGATAAAACTATCGTTAAAATCCGTGATTCGCAAATATCATAATTCCCGTATTAGCGTTAAGTTATTAATAAAATATTGTTAAAATAATTTAAATCGTATTAAAGCTTAATAATATTATTATAATATAAAAATGTCATAAAATAATAAAAGTTACATTAAATAATGCTTGACTCCGTTAACAAAATATTTTTAACCTTTTCAGTTCCGTTAGCTAGCCTTTAAATATTTGTATTTATTTATAGTTCGAAAAGTTCAAACGCTTCGAATTCTTTAAATGCATTTTCGATCGCTGCGGTTTCGTTATTGTGCTATCGGCTTTTATTACAGGTTTATCTTCGCATTCGAGGTGAGTTTCTCACACCCCTTTTTAAACGTTTTCATATTTTGGGAGTAGTATATGTATCCTATCAAACCTCAAGAATTACAATTTTTGCTTACAAACTACAATTCATATCATGGATTTATGTGCTTACTTGCTTATTTGTTTTATACGTGGATTTCAAGTGGTTGCCTCAATAAGTATGATCATACGCCCTCCCTTTGCACTCAGGTCCATTTGTATCGAGTGGAAAAGGGACCTCATATCCGAGTACGTTGGTAGCCCCAACTGGAAAGGACCTTCGTTTGTTCTTTACACACAGGTCCATTGCATCGAGTGTAAAGAACCCTTATGTGCTCATTTCATAAGTTTCATGGAATTGTATGATTTTTACGTATTATATTAAACTGTGGGATTCTCACCAGCTATGTTCATAGTTGACTTTATTTTATACATATGTTACAGGTATAAGGATACGATGATGAAGGTTAGAAGACACATAGCATGCTTATAGGATATTCAACGAACAACTTATTGTTTCGTTTACTTACTTGTTTACAACTTGTATTTAATAAACTTGTGTTACATGATGATTTAAATGAAATAATGTTACTATGGTCATCTAATAGTGTCACGTGTGTTTGAGCAATCTGTACGTCACAATCAGGCATTTCCACTTTAGCTGGGGTGTTACAGATTGGTATAAGAGCCGTGACTATAAGATAGGACATTAGACATAGTGCCCTAGTTAGTTATAGCTTATTTATTTGTTAGGGTTGCATAATAGAATTATGTGAGCCTCTACTTGATTGTTTAAACGTACTCACTATTACTGTACTGCTGATTTCATTAACAACTCATGAACACAAGCACACACACACAAGTCCAAGACTTAGGCCTAAAACAAGTTTATCTCAAAAGCACTTTCAAGCAATTTCAAAATTCGGTGTTCCGATATTTCATCTTCTTAAAGATGATTCTATGTGGCGGGTTCGTAGTAACTGTAAGCGAGGCGTGCTTGTTTTCCGAACTCTTGACACCAAGGTTATTGAAACCTAAGGATAAGCAATACGCATATTGTCACACCCCGAAAACTTAGCTTAATTTAGCTTAGTTTAGCAGCGGAAGTCTTAATTAAGACGTTTCGGGCGGTGATAGGCGCCGATTAGCCACACGATATTTAAACACACACACATATCCATAAATATACAAGCTGGACATTTATTAATTTAAAATAAAGTTTAAGTTATCAGAGTACATATTATTCAATATTTTATGTCAAACTGGCGGGATGTGAAAACATCCCTATTTTTCCCCAAATCTCCTTCACGAAGCTCCCTGTTTTCCTTTACCTGAAAATACGTTTAAAATATACGTCAACACAATGGTTGGTGAGTTCTCGATTTAATAAAATCTTTACCCATTTATTATTTGTCGACTTACGCCACTCGGTCCACACGTGACCAATATGTTCAATTCGATTCCTTGCCTTTAATTGGCCAAGGTCTACTTTCAGTTACACACGAAAATCGTTTCAAATTTTCATACCGGTCCTCGCTTTACCACGAGAGACCACATGGCCCCCTCTTTCGCTATAAAAGCGAAAGTGCATAAAATTCAACGTTTTATTTAACAAGTGTGATAGTTATAGACTAGCTAGGAATATAACAAATGTATGACTCCCTTAAATCTATAATCAAAACGTACAACAATCGAAATATTTATCACTTACCCCACCGGCGCGACCGGTGATGAAAAACTTATAACTAGATAGGTTCATTTTTATGAAAAACCGATTACATATTCGAACTCCTCATAAAATTAGTTTCGAAACCATATAAAGATGTAAATTTTTGGAGTTGGTTGGTTTCGGGTCCTTATGGGTGTCGGTACCGGATTTTGTTTACTTACTGTTCCGTCTTTGCGAACCGAACATTCTAGAATTATGTTGATGATCTAACATTAATGTTTTCCCTTTACTTTTATTATTTTAAGTCGTTCCCGACCTTTGGGAATATATTTGGATTGTTAGCCTAATCCGGGTTGCTGACTGTGCCTTACTTACACAGTATTCGCTATACGCCAAAAAGGAACTTTTTGAACATAATCAAATATAACACACATATTTTTGGAATTCTTAGACTAAAATATTAATGTTATTATTATTCATAATATTGCATTACATGGTAAACCCGTATTACATTAGTGCTTAACTAGGCTTAGAAAGACCGGGTATCACACATATATCCAATCAGATGTCAGACCTGGTTGCTTTCTTGGAGATTTCGGGAAGGGCATGAAACTTATTAGGCCAAAACGTACCACACCAAATGCCATACGAATCACAACTTTATATTTTCAACCGTGATCATGTCCTCTTTGTGATAAGGACATGATTGCACTCCTTAGAATGTCACACGAGTCATGGTGGTTCATGCGACGTGTGACTCCGACCCTCAATGTTTTACAATGTGTTTTAACTAAAAGTTTGACAAGTCGTGGTGATACACGAATAACCAGCTTTTGGTTCGATTTGATTAAAGCTGGTTCGATTTGATTACGCATTTTAATTTATACGTTTTAACTGAAAGTCTGTCAAGTCATGGTGATACACGAATACCCAACTTTCGGTTCGATTTGATTACACATTTTAATTTTTATTGGAACATAAAAATATGATGATTCATACAACATGTGATTCCGAATACTCAATCGTCTATATTGTGATTTTGACAAGTCGTTGGGATATGTGAATACTCGAGTTTCAATTTGTTTTCTGTGTTTATATTCATTGAAATTTCTAAATATCATGCTAGTACATAAATTGTTGAATTTCAACCCGTTTTCTTAATTTATTAATTCATATTATTATGATTTGAAAAAAAAATTCGAAAGGTCGTGGTGATACATGAATAGTCGAGTATCGATTCGTTTCTTTATTTGTATACATTCATTATTTCTTATACTTTGAATTGAAAATACGAAAAGTTATGGTGATATATGAATAGTCGATTTTTCAATACTCATTTTCTCATGTGTTTTAAATTGCGAATTCGAAAAGTCATTGTGATGCATGAATTGTCTATTTTCAATTCATTTTCTTTATATAATTCGATTACTTTAGTTTTATTGAAAATTTGAAAAGTTATGGTGGTACATAAACACTCGATTTTCAATTCGATTTCATAACTCATATTAAATTTGTATTAATTCCGTGTTTTTATTTCAAAATTTGATATATTCCTTTCATATGTTTATTAGAAAATTTACGAGATTAGTATTATTGAAATGTGAAAACTCATACTGACTCATGAGCCCCTCGATTCGATTTCAAATTTTATTTCATTCGATTGTAAGTACTTATTTATTTTCATATTTATAGATGGATTCTGATTTTAGGGATCTCTCATGTGACGTTTCTTTTGATTTTGATATGAATTTCATATTTGCGTCCAATGTCACACGAATTGTTCACACTTCAAGCCTTCTCGACTCCTCGATGCGCCCTCGAAACTCAACCCACAAAACGACAACCCAAAGCATCAAGCAATTGACCATCGCAATCCCGACCATGATAAACCAAGATTCATTACCATCCATAACAATACATTCAAACCTCAAAGCTATACCTAAGTAAATCCAACCTAACCCTTGGATACTCAAACCCAACCCAACCAAGATATTTACACGAGAACCCATTCTTTGTATAACACGGACGATTCCCTCACTCCGCTACCGCAATGTCGAAATGTCCCAAATAGTGTTAAATTCGGCCAACTCATCAACTTTTGTCTTATAACTATACATACCTTTATTCCCACGACCTGTTACCCAACCATTTACCCCCCACCTTCTGCCTTACCTTATGCTCGTACTTCAAACCCACTACTATTGCAGTAACTCGAGCACACCGTTATAAGGCGTAACTTGTTTCCGCCATACAAAACCTTACCGTGCGTCCCTTGACCTCTCAAAGGTTTATTTGATTTTCGAATTCAATAAAGTCGCCTTTTCAAACCTGTTATTATTTCTTGCACTCTTTTTCTATAATTAGTTCTTTTACAAACATTCTTTTTCGTGAAATTTCAAATCTTTATTATTTTAACTAAATCACTAATAAGTATATACTCTGTATACGAAATATATTCAAGTAGTTTTGCATCAAAAATAATCTACTGCTGCTGCTGCTGCTACTGCTACTGCTACTGCCTTATTATTATTATTATTAGTATTAATACAATTATTATTATTATTCCAATAAAAATTTTAAAATAAAATAAAATATTTCGCTTTAAACAATTCCTAAGCCGTGAGGCTATTATATTACCATCAACGAGTTATTTTATCAAACGACTTCCATTTTCTCAAAACGTCACCCAACCGGGAAATCCTTTACATCGAAAGTTTTCCAAAGTTTTCTAACTAGCTAAGTATTTATGCAAGAATTATTATCATACACATCGCGTCCCTACAAATGATCTTCACAAACAATGTCATCAATCATTTTTATTTTCATGTCAACGCCAACAAGTTTTAGATAAATAAATCATACCGCCTCACCATAATAACCTTCACACTACAAAACCACTTTCGAGAAGACGAGCATCACAAGTTACCTTTTTGTTTTCCTTTCTTTTATATGTTGTAGATATTTTTCAGTTTTGGCATTTTCATGAAGTTTATGTATAGAGTTCCTTTCAAAGGTTGTCTACGAAGTTAATATCGAGTATGATTATTCGTTAATTAGTGAACTATTCCCATTCATAGATACATTCTGAAGTGGTTTACTTTGTTATTTCAATCTCGTGGTCTGTAACCGATTTTCCATAAACATAATCGTATAGTGTAAGTTGGAGACTATGAGCATTTTTATACATATGTTGAGTTTATTTGGGTTACATAAATGGTTTGGTCATATTGTTCTATTTCCGCTCAATGTTTTGTTTGGATCATTTTGTTATTCATTATCCCAATGTTTTACCAATTTTAGATCAATATTTTAGTTCGGTCTTGAAATTTCGATTATTTTGTTCTCAATGTTTTACTAATTTGAGGTCAATGTTTTACTTGGATCTCGAAGTTGTAATTATTTATTAATCTCAAATGTGGCCCTTATTCACCTTGATATTTTCATTTGTTTATCGAGTCATTATTGACCCCAAAAATTTACTTTATTCTTTTATTAAAGTGTCGTATTTATTCTCGGACCCAATCCTTATCGACTTACATGTTTACAGTTTGTAGATCAATGCTATGTTTACTTAACATGTTATTCTCAACTTCATTATTTTATGTTCATGATTTCAATTGGTCATCCATCATTCTAATTATTTCATACCACTCAAGAGTTTTGCGCATTTTGTTTGGTAAACATCGTTTGTATCTTTAAAATTTTCAATGATTTCATATTCTCGCTTATCCTTAACCTTAAGGATTGGTTTCCATATTTTTTTAAATTTTGATTTGTATAGTTCATCGTTCTTGAATTCTAAAGTTTTCACAAAAGGAATTATTATATTTTAAACCAACACAATGGGACAGATTATGTGGACCATCCGACGGTAAAGGTAATTATGGGTTGACACGTAATTATCCAAGTCCTCGCATGGAAGACATAATAAGTACGTTGTGTGCAATAACTCAAAACCTGGGATGATTTTGAAAGACATGACAAATGAAATATGATAAAGGCATGGTGGATACGCCGTTGGTACATCCTATATATAAGTGTCGTTACCATATTCCCATTTGTGATGTCTTTCGGGTCATTCAAAGATCGACGTTATTTTTTTATTTAATTATGTATATGAAAATCATTAAAACTTTTAAACAACTCCTCATATGAGTTGTTTTCTTTTAAAATTTTATTTTTATTTTAATTTCAGGACAACATTCTCAAAAGTTGTGAACCCTGTAACATTCATTAATTTTCAAACTCAAAAACCCGACCCATTTCAAATTTTTGGTTTTTGTTTATAAATATATATAAATATGTATATTGTTAATATTCTCAAGTTTCACTTCATATGGCATTCGTCATTTTTGAGTTTATATTGTATTCGTTAAACTGACCTGGTTTGTCATTTTAATGTACTCTTGTTTGTTGTTTATCATACGTTCATTTTCTATTCATATTGAATTCTGAAGATTTACGATTATCATTTGTCGCTTTCAATTCATTTTGCGCAATTAACGAAAGTTAACATTTTAAAGTTAAAACAATTTGCAAACCATGCGGGTAAAATATAAAAATATCCAAGTTATATAAATTCTATTTCATACTGATCGCACCTCAAAGTTCAAGGACTAAAGAGTAAATATATTTTGAAAACTGATCCGTTTTATTAGTCGAGGTGATCCATTTAATTATAAATACAATCATATGTTACATATTTCGTATATAATAGCTTTTCCTAAAGTTATTTAAATACATCAACCATTACTAATATATATATATATAAACAAAATTTATAACACTCATTATTTTCTTTATTTAAATGTCGCATAGATAACATTACTTATGCATAACTAAAGTACATTTTTTAATTATTTAATTATGTCACATTTTTTAGTTAGTTTTAAAAGATGAAAAAAATACATTCCTACCACATTTAAATCTTGGTCAAAATTCTTTATGATGATTATAAATGTGTTTGAATATAAATTGTAGGTTACAATTTAATTTTTATGACTAATTACAAGCTTTAAATGACATTCATGACTCATTAAGTATTTTGACTAATTTAATACAATTGAAACAACTCTAGCTCACTTCACTTATAAATAGAGCTCCATTCCTTCCCATCTCCTCACAACTCAATTTATAAAAGATTCTTGTTATTCTCTCATTTTGGTGATTTTCACCTACTTTGATTTATGAAGTCAAACCGTGAAGTTTAAGATTTCTTCTTTTATTATCTAAGTTCTTGTTCCGGGTATGCTTTTAGTTTCTGCTTGTTCGGGTCGTTTAGAACTTAATTTTATACAATTTATTTAACATTAGTGTTAGCTCATAAAAAACAATCTTGACTCGCTTATGTATTTATTCGGTTCGGTTTAGTTATTTTATTTATCCAACATCTAAAACTAATTATTTTCATCTCACTCTCTAAAATATAATACTTTTTACCATGTCGGAAACAAACCCAAAATAAACTTGAGTTCGGGTCCGACCGGAAATGAACCGAATTCTTTTAAGTCGTCTTTGTAATTAAATAAACCTAATAAATTATTAAAAAATATTTTAAATCAAATAAAATCATTTTAACATAAATAAATTATTTATAAATTTAAGTTTAACATTTTCACCTAAAAACTAACGTTCACCTTCATTAAACCCGATAAAATTATTTTATTTTTTCGTTTCGTTAACTAGAGCTCGTTACCTTTTTATAAATTGTTAACATAATCATTTTTTCGAGATAAAACTATCGTTAAAGTCCGTGATTCGCAAATATCATAATTCCCGTATTAGCATTAAGTTATTAATAAAATATTATTAAAATAATTTAAATCGTATTAAAGCTTAAAAATATTATTATAATATAAAAATATCATAAAATAATAATAGCTACATTAAATAATGCTCGACTATGTTAACAAAATATTTTTAACCTTTTTATTTCCGTTAGCTAGCTTTTAAATATTTGTATTTATTTATAGTTCGAAAAGCTCAAATGCTTCGGATTCTTTAAACGCATTTTCGATCGCTGCGGTTTCGTTATTGTGCTATCAGCTTTTATTACAAGTTTATCTTCGTATTCAAGCTGAGTTTCACACACCCTTTTTAAACGTTTTCATATTTTGGGGGTAGTATATGTATCCTATCAAACTGTAACAACTCGGGTTTTTCACATACAAATTTAAATCTATTATCTGACCCGTTTTATATTCGGGAAATTTTAATAATAAAAAGTATCACGTATATCAAGGAATTTCTATACAATTTATATTATTTATTTATTATATTTATAACTTTAGGAAATATACATTTTTAACCCAAAAACTAAATTTTTATCTCTTACTGTTCCCATCTTGAAACTCTAAGGACTTAACTGCAAATACTGTTAAATAACTTATAACCCATTTACCAAATCCGAAACCCGTATCCGCAACCCGTATCCATGACCCGTCTAATTTCCTTGAGCCTCAATTAACGATCTAAGTTAGGAATTGAATCAATTTTTTTTATTAAACTTACCAATACCGACCTAACTGTCGTAACCAATTAGGAAACATTATCGAATCTAACGTGTATTTGATATATTTATGAACCGACTAACCCTATAATCGATTATATATTCTAGACTCGATCATAATTCAATTAATCATGTCTGTAACTCTCTAATACTAGTGCCTATCAAACCCCCATGGTTAATTGGGTTTTCGACGTCTGGTTATGCTTTGTTCATCATCATCTTCGCCGGCCACTGTTAGCTCTCAATTAACCCGTATATAATCATAGAATCAGGTAATAAATTGTATGCATATGTTCATCTTGATTAGCTTTACAAAAGCCCTAACCTTAATTGAACGAACAATGAACGGATTGATCGATTGTTGTTTTAGGGTTTTATAATCAAATTTGGGTAAACTGGTTTATGTATATATTAGATTGTTTTCATTCTATAACCAGCTGACACCCTAGCCCAGTTGGTTAGGATGTGTGTGCTAAATTCCTGGTCCGACTGAGGTCGCGGGTTCGAGTCCTGGCCAAACCCTATTTTTTTGGTATTTTAGATTTTGGCTATTTTAACTTGTATTAATGATTTATAAAAATATTATAACTAATATTAAATATCAATTAAACATTATTTAATTTAATTCGACATCATAGAGCTAAACGTTTCTTGTCATTTGATATCGTTACAAGTTTATATATATATATATATATATATATATATATTATTGGTTTTAAACAAAATCATTATAAGCGTATTTAACATGTTAAAATGTGTTAATTATATTTTTACCGTCGGGTTTCGTTAAAGATTTTAAGATATAAATTTTATGATAATTATATATATAAATGGTTATTATTATAGAACATCGCAACTCATATTTATTTAAACTAATTATTTGTAAACCCGATTTTTTTGTCAAACAATGATTCTTATAATTAAATAATAATAATAATCTTAGAGAGCAATCGTTCAATCCATAACATAACGATAATAATTGTAACTCAAATCACATCGAAATCTTAAATTAGTTATACATATTATATCATTATAAATCACTTGTAATATCATTTAATTAGGATCCTTGTCGGTAATTCTTGAAGAGCGTGATTATCGTTCTTGTTGTAAACATTCCCGTTTGGCTTATTCAATCAGGTGAGTTTTATCATTCCCCTATTTTACTCAATTTTCACAAACGTTTTGGGGACATATGCGTATATCATAGTATACATACATATCTATATATACATACATATAAAAAATAACAAATGTGTAATTGTGTGATCAATCAAATCTACTTGTTATGTGCTTACTTGTTTATGTGCGCATTCATGTTCGGAGAGGTCCCGCATATCCCCATGTATTGGGTTCTCATTCTATTGACCACCGCCCGATTCGCTGGCAAGGGTTTTATTCTATTTATTTGCTCATGGTTGATTTACCGGCGTCCGATTCGCTTGGCAATGGTTTAATCGACAACTTACTTGCTTATGGTTTGATTTCATTACCGCATTTATTACGTTTTGCTTATTTATTATATATTGATTTTTGTGTCATAAATTGGTGATAAACTCACTCAACATGTTTGTTGACAAAACTTCATTTTCTACGCATATGCAGGTTGCCTGAGTTGAAGGATGGACACTTAGAAAGACCTTAGGATTATAATGAAGACATACATGGATTTAGACTTGTTGTATTTATTTATTTGAATTGTTTGGTTGTATTTAATTATTATGTGTATTATTTGAATAAAATAATTAATTAAATATTGTCATTTATATTTATGATAGTATCTTCGAGCTGTGAGCAATAGGATCACGCCCCGGCATTTCCGCCTTAGGTTGGGGTGTGACACAAACCTCAAGAATTACAATTTTTGCTTATAAACTACAATTCATATCATGGACTTGTGTGCTTACTTGCTTATTTGTTTTATACGTGGATTTCAAGTGGTTGCCTCAATAAGTATGATCATACGCCCCCCATTGCACTCAGGTCCATTTGTATTGAGTGGAAAAGGGACCTCAAATCCGAGTACGTTGGTAGCCCCAACTGGAAAGGACATTCGTTTGTTCTTTACACTCAGGTTCATTGCATCGAGTGTAAAGAACCCTTATGTTCTCATTTCATAAGTTTCATGGAATTGTATGATTTTTACGTATTATATCGAACTGTGGGATTTTCACCAGCTATGTTCATAGCTAACTTTATTTTATTCATATGCTACAGGTATAGGGATACGATGATGAAGGTTAGAAGACACATAGAATGCTTATAGGATATTCAAAGAACAACTTATTGTTTCGTTTACTTGTTTACAACTTGTATTTAATAAACTTGTGTTACATGATGATTTAAATGAAATAATGTTATTATGGCCATCTAATAGTGTCACGTGTGTTTGAGCAATCTGTACGTCACACTCAGGCGTTTCCGCTTTAGCTGGGGTGTTACACTGGTATCAACCACATTGTTTATAAAGAACAATACAAACAAATTTAGAATATTTTACATCGATTTAACTTCGTTTATAACTAGGTGATACAAACTAAATCTAGCCCGTTAATCGGCTTTACATCTTACTAGCACACTTGCATAAATTCATCCAGCATTGATCGCAAGTCAAACACGTAGCACGTTGACTTTCTAGTCCATGTCTGGTATACTTGAAAAACATGTTAAAACAGGTCAACTACAAATAGTTGGTGAGCTTCACAAGTTTCAAGAAATCAATTGTACGTATAACAATTGTAGTATGTAAATATGCAAGTGTGTATGTTTGTACATTCACAAGTACGTTTGTTTGTATGTTTATGATGTAATTATGCTAAGCTACAGTGAAGCCTTGACTATTTGTTTGCGCTACGCGCCTTCATTTCCCACGCTCAATCAACCACTGTGGCCCCCCTTCCGCCCACAACATGCCCCGAGTAGCTATGTCTAACACAACATAGCGTGTTTGTATAATTATGGTCATGTGCAACAGCATCAAATTCTCAGTAAACCGTGTTGCCTCCGTTTGGGTTTGTCAAACCAGTAGTACTATTCACAAGCCACCGGCTCGAAGTTAATCACTTTGTTCGTGTGGACTTTTGTGTATTAACACTTCCGAGTATATAGATATGCATCAACTTGTTTTTCACTCCAAAAATTCGTAAAAACAGTTTAAAAGTGGGGTTATGAAACTCACGGTTTAGTAGAGGTCCGATACAAAGGTACATTGTAAGCTCGCAGTTTGTTTTGACTCGTTCACTAGTCCCTATAATGAATATTATAATAATATTAATATTTTAATATTATTATAATCTCAATACAAAACTAGGCTGTATATCTAATCTGAATATATACGCCCATCATAAAGTGTCAATAGGCTTAGATTGTGATTTTGTTCAATGTTTAATACTTAAAACCGAACTTGGCTCAGTTTCCTCGTTTCATCAGCTGGGCCAAGTTATTCGTTTACGCCTTTAGAGAACAGTTATGCGGATGTAAACTTGGGTAAACGTGTTGGTTGATAAAATGATTAAGTTACAAAGAAATATCACAAATTAAGGGCCTGGATTCGCCACGGGGCTCATTTCCGTTTATTTAGTTTGGTTTGGAGAAAAATGCGTACAATTCACTCAAATTGTCCGGATTTCTCACAAAACGTTCGTTTTCACTTAATTAACCCAAAAGTATGATTTTTAATCACTCTTGATGTTCTGATATTCCAACAGGTTCGTTAATCACGAACTCGTCGGTTTTTATCAGAATTGGATTTGTTTACTATTCAAATTAGCATAATTAATTATCTGTTTATCATTAAATTATCAAAATTTAGCCATATCAATTAAAATATGTATATTTTGATAAAAATATTTCTGAAATTATTTAATGATTTATTAATTGATAAAAATTTGTTTTATATTCTATATTTAACTCGAAAATCATCTATTTATACCAAACGATTTCTGAAAAATCCGCCAAAATTCCTGAGTGATCAACATACTTTCCCTAACAACCTATAAAAATTCCATAAGCTAAAAACCTTGCCAATTACTTTTTTCGAGCCGAAAACGACTATGAAAACACAAATAAACGCGAATCCACAAAACATAGCTAGGGTTTTCCAAATGACCCCAAATTTTATATGTAATATAATTATACCAAGTATGAGTTCCCCATAAAATTTGATAATTTTTAAAGTATTTTGTGTATTTTTCCCAAATAAACGTCCCAAATCGGTAATAAATTCGCCAAATATTCTCGGATGGTCGAAAAATTACCAAATTTGAATAGAAACTCAATCATATTGTCCCTGATGTCCCTTAAAAATTTATAACCTAACAACATGCACATAATAACCTTAACCTAAACAGCCCTTAATCGAGCAATTCGACAATACCTTTGCGGTTTTCGCTCGTTTTCACTCTCCTAATTCAATTTCCGCGTTCTCGTGCTTCTATATAAGCTAAGTACAGGTCCTATCTCACAAACCAAGCATGTTTCATCAATATGGCAGCCTTGGAACTTAGGGTTTCGGCTAGGGTATTAAACCAAACTTTTGGACCGTAAAAACACCGTTTAAACCTTTTAATCTGTGTTTATGGCCGAAAAGGAGTATGATTCTGATTCCTAACCATTTCTGTGATCAAAAAATGATTTTGGACCATTTTAAAGGTTTTTTCATGATTAGGAATGATTTTTGGTAATTAAACTATGATTATATGTAATCAAACAAGTTAAAACATGTATAAAATTGATTGTTCTTGCCAAAATACCTTAGTTTTCATGGATATTGTGAAAGAGCAGCTGGGGAAGATGTTAAACTTCTGGAATTTGGTTCTCAAAATATCTAAGGTTTACTTAGTATAAAAGAAACATAAATATAATAATGTTAATGGTTTTTTTTTCAACTTTGGCGGGCTAAGCCAGTTGGGCCCCCTTTTGGGCCCATTTGGCCCAATTTTCTCGATTTACATTCCCGAACATGAAAGGCTGAGTCCAATTTTATTTTGGTTTCAATTTTTTGTGCAAAATATATCTCAGGTACGACAAACAGTGCGAAAACGAGTGTTTTTCGACTATTTTTGTGTAAGTTTATAAAAGCATAGTATTTTTTTGTAAAAATCAAAAATATTTTCACGAATCAATTAAAAATTTCAAATAAATGTTTTGTAAGTCTTTTTCCGCTTAACGGATGATATAATGCTTGTTTTGTAACTATCTTTCGCGTTTAAATCCATAGCGGGTAGTTAAACGAGTATGTTTTCGTTTAACTGGTTTGCTATCGAACTAAGGTTATAATACTAATATGCTGGCTTATATTCAACGTATATTGCTTATAGATGCCCCCCCCTGAGATATCTGGGTCATAACCAGACCTGTTTGGTTATCCGTTCATTCGTTACGCAATAAGCGGTTAAACGCTTATTCGATTTGTAAATACTGAGGTGTATCCGGTTTTGTCACGAATGTCACAAATTTAAAAATAAATTAGAAAAAGATGATGGCACATGCATATATACGCCGAAAACTTGATCGAAATCATCTACAACCATACAAAGGGTTATATGTTAGTAAATTACTTGAGATATATTGAGAGTCTTTAAAATAATCAAGCATGCTACGTGTATACCCAAACTATTAATATATCATGGAGTAGGCTAAATGTAATCATTCATAAAGTTAATTCGTTTTTTAGAACATGTGTATTACTGGGAGAATTGTGGGTGGTGTTTAGGCTCAAAACTCTCTTTTACACCCTCCCCCCCTCCATTTTCCAAGTCTTGGGTTTTAAAGTTATGTATATAACTTTGTAAGAGGTAGCGTTTTAGGTTGTTTGTGTAAGAGAGAGAGGAAATCAGAGCCTTGTGCTCAAATTTTTAAAAATTAATGTTAGAGCCTTGTGCTCAGTAATAAATTAAACACTAAGCCTTGTGCTCAGTAAAAATGGAAATTAAAAATTTTCTAATTGAAGATGATTATGAAGAATCATACCAACAAAATATTGAACTTATCAAATTTAGTGAAAACGAAAGAGGTTTTCAGTCAGATTATATGATTAATTCTGACTAATTAACAAAAATAAGCAAGCTTAAGTTCAAACTTGATAATAGACAGGTTTTTAATCTACCTAATAGTGTACAAAGCCTAGTTTCAAAAGCTTTTTCTAGAAAAAATAAAATCCTTTTCTGCTTTAATACTGAAGAATTTCCAGTACACATAAAGGATACACCGGGAAAAATATTTTTGCCACTCTTAGCAAGAGGAGAAATAGCAAAAAGACTTTTGACTATTAAACCCGAATTAAGAAAATCAATGAACATAGTGCATATAGGAGTAGTAAAAATCCTACTAAAAGCACAATTCAGGGGTGGAATTAATTTTCCTATTAAAATGGTTGTTGTTGATAATAGAATCATTATGATTAGACAAGATGCTCTCTTAGGGGCAGTACAAGGAAATTTAGCATATGGTAAATTTATGTATACCGTATATCCTAAATTTGCTTTATATCGAGATTCAAAAGATTTCGATAAAACTCTTAGTTTCATATATCAGTGTGAAAGAACTTATCTTATGGAACCAGGAAATAAAGTATTTACGATTAATTATTTAATATCGTATGCTATAACCAACAGTACTCATTATATAGAGTATAAAGAAAAGAGAGTATAACAATCGAAGATATATTCTCAGATATAGGAACAGTTGAGGAAAGTAAATTTACAAAACCCTCACAATTACAGGAAAATTAGGCAATTAATATAGCTCGAAATAAACAAATTCTAGAGTCTAGACCCAGACATAGCTTTTCTGAACATACTCTAAGAATTAGAGAACCAGCTTCTACTTCTACAGAAGCACAATTAATATAATCTATGTCAGAAAGAATAGATAAATATGGAGAAATTCTTAAAGAGGTTATAGGAATATAATGTCTTTAACACCAATTCTAGGAAGAAACTTTTTAAGCTTAAAGCAAGAAAAACTCTTATAATTATAACATGAGTTCTCTTGTAAAGTTAGAAGAATTAATTAGAGATCTAATTAATAAAGTAGAAAAATTATCTACTAACGAAATCAAGAGGCTATAGCCGCAAAGATCATTAAAGATGTATCAGAAAAAATTGATAAAATAGAGGAAGTTAAGCCTCAAAAGCTAGAACAGCACACTAAAATTTTCAATGAAAAAGGAAGATTTCAAAAATACTCTTTTCCTAACTTTAATGTAGGAAATCCGTCATTAGGAAGTTCTAAGTGTCCAAATGCGTTAAAATGGCCTTTCGGTACAAAAGAACAATAAAATATCAAAAGAAACAATTCTTAGAGAATTGTAAAGACTCGACAAAAGATGTCATAAGATGTCCGAATCCATGTGCTAGTCTATAAAACCCATGTGACGTGTTTTAGAGCAATAATGACTAATATGGAGATTGACCTTCAAACAGAAAAATGCCACATAATTCAAAAACTCGGCATAATTCATGACAATTGGAATATGCATCCAGGTGACAAATTAAAAATTATATCTGAGATAATAAAGCAAAAACAAAAGTTTGAAAAAGAAATTCAAAAGCTTAACAAAACTAAAAAATGAGTTCTATTTCTCAAAACTAGAGCAAATCTTTGATAGCCTGCTTGAGACATGCTCAGCCGAGCAAATACGTGAACTAGTTCAATTAATGTCACTAAGTGATAAAGAATGCGAACAAAAGTTTTCTGAAAATAAGAGTCTTAGAGACAAATATTTTCCAAAACAGGTTTTCACTATAAAGGAACCTAAATCTGAAAAAGAAATCACTTCCGAACCTATAACTGAAGATGAAATTTCTTCAGATGAAGAAACTCCTATGTACAATAGTAGAACAAATCGAGCCAGTACTAGTTATACTAGCCACAAAAAGAAACATACATAATTTTCTATGCCTTATCACAAAGGTATACCAAATTCTAATAATGGAAGTTCAACCGCAATTGACACCATTAAAATAGACTGTATATTTGATCTTGAAAAAAAAAAAGAAGTTATAGACAAATGGAATACCGAGATTAGTCTCATTATCCAGTCTGATCCAGAAGAGTTCTCTAATGCTAAGACATTACTATTATCAATAGAGCACAAATCTTCAGGAATCATCCAAGACTTCCTTAAAGGCACAACTTGGAATGAAAATATGCATGGTATAGACCTCTTTGATCAAATAATCAATGCCATGTATATGATGTTCTTATGTCTTGATTTTTTCACAAATAAAGACCAAGAAAATCAAAAATTGCTGGAAAAAGCAAGGCAAAATCTTAGGAAAACACAATTATGTGATATATGTCTTTTAGACGATTTTACTTGCTTATTTGAGCAAAAATTATACAAGTTAAGTAAGGGTGAATATCATTTCTGGATAGAAGCCTACTTAATGAAAACCCCCATCGTAGAAGAAAATGCCAAAGAAAGATGGAACAAAGAAAAGAACCCTTTAACTATGCATTCCCTCGGATTTGCAACAAGGATTGTTAAAGAAGAAATTGCAGTTTATTGTGATTTCTCCAACAAACAAAAATAATTAAAAAGATTTAACAAAAACTGTTGCAGTACTTTAATTGAAACGCCTCAATTATCCTTTAGATGTGACCCACCCTGTAAGGCCCCGAACCCGGTGACCCTACTTTAGCGTCGGATTTACTCATAAACACAGTTCTTCAAATCAGAGTTTATTAAAACTTTTCGCGGAATATAAAACATCAATCATTTGTTACAAAACATTAAATCTTTTCTTTTAATACCATAACACAAAACTTTATATTTAAAACATCTTTACTTCTTTCTTCAGATGCCAGCCGTTCAATCCATGCCGTGTGTCATCCTCATGCTAACTCTATAATCAGCTCACCTGCGTGCATACTAAAAGTCAGCTACGCTGAGTGAGTTCTAGTTAATCGAACGCCATACAATACATACACATACGTACATATCCGTAGATACATATCCATACTTTACTAGTTACCCTTCTGTTCTACATACATACTTGCTACCAAACATACATACATATCTACAATCACTATCCTCAGTCTACCGAGAGTACGTTCATAGTTCACCGTCTATACCTGTACTCAAGGTTGTGAACACGTACAAGGTTCGCAGTCCTTACCTATGTTCACCATTTATGGTACGTACAAGGATCGCGGTCCTTCCCTATACCATAGTACATCCACAACACGTACAAGGTTCACAGCCCTTCCCTATGTTGCAACCTAATTCATAGCACGTACAAGGTTCGCAGTCCTCCCCTATGCTACAAAATCAGCACGTATAAGGTTCACAGTCTTTTCCTATGCTGAAATACATTCACAACACGTACAAGGTTCGCAGTCCTTCCCTATGTTGCAACCTAACTCATAGCACGTACGAGGTTCGCAGTCCTCCCCTATGCTACAAAATCAGCACGTATAAGGTTCACAGCCCTTTCCTATGCTGACATACATCCACAACACGTACAAGGTTCACAGCCCTTCCCTATGTTGCAACCTAATTCATAGCACGTACGAGGTTCGCAGTCCTCCCCTATGCTACAAAATCAGCACGTATAAGGTTCACAGCCCTTTCCTATGCTGACACCTATCTACATTTACATATATCATCTACATCACGTATAAGGCTCGCAGTCCTTAACTACGCCATCACCTGCCGAGTCTATGTCCGACAGAAGCTAGAGGGATTTGCCATCCTAACTTACCATGTCGAACATAGAACTCACATGCCATTCGTGTACCTATATACACATACTTATATTATAACATAAGAACACTCTAGGCATTCTTTACCTCATTCATTTAACAACATACCCCTTGTCGACACGTGCAATATCCGAAGATCGTTCACGCCCCGACAAGTATTCATTTGAAACATTCGTACATCTTCCATATATAATATTCGTACCTTCATTTATAACCTGACAGTACGCGCAATATCCGAAGATCGTTCGCGTACCGACAAGCAATCATTCATACCTATCACCTATATCACATATGACATACACTTATCACTTAGGATAAATGTATTAACAACACATCGAGTATGCACACAGCCCCGAAAACATAACAAGGAATGGGGCTAGAAACTCACCTGAACACGGTTACGTTCACCGTTAATCGTAATCCCTTTCTTCAGTTGTGCACGGCTGACTGTATAACAAGTATACGTATCAATTAACTATCACTTCTCATAATGTATTTCTATCTTTATATGATCCACAACGAACGGGGGTCCGGGGGCAGCGCCCCTGGCAGCGGGGTCTAGGGGCGGCAGCCCCTAGCAGGGTCCAAGGGGCAGAGCCCCTGGCTGGGGTCGAGCTGCCAGGTCAGCTTGGAAAAATTTTATTTCCAATAACTGTCTTAACACATTTTCCAGTAGGTTTTTAATTTATTTTCTAAACGAACTTCACTTTAGGCGAAGTTAAACCTCGGGCGAACTTGGCTTCAGGCGAAGTTAAACCTTAGGCGAACTTGGCTTCAGGCGAAGTTATACCTTAGGCGAACTTGGCTTCAGGCGAAGTTAAACCTTAGGCGAACTTGGCTTCAGGCGAAGTTAAACCTTAGGCGAACTTGGCTTCAGGCGAAGTTAAACCTTAGGCGAACTTGGCTTCAGGCGAAGTTATACCTTAGGCGAACTTGGCCGTAGGCGAAGTTATCCTTAGGCGAAGTTACGCTTGAAGGCGAAGTTACGTTTGAAGGCGAAGTTCATCAGGCGAACTTATTCTTGCAGGCGAAGTTATCGCGCTGCAGATCTGTTTGCCCATAAATCCTTCGTTTCTTAGCCAAATAACTCGATTTTGGTACCCACGGAATCGTATGGTCGGCGCCTACAAATCCCAACCATCAAATCGGCCTAAAATCGACGTTTTAGGGGTCCGATTTGGGCAGTTTGGGTTTCGGGTCCGGTTAACCCTTCCAATCCTAACCATTTTCAGTAATATTAGCTTTGTTGGATTTGTTCTTACCTTACCAACTCAGATCTATCAGCAAAATCTCGGGTCTCGGCTTCGAATCTTGATCGGTTAGAATGTGTGTGTTTTGAGTGTGTGAAGAAATAGATGTAAATGAAGATATTTTTGGGATTTTGGGGGTATTTATATCCCTGAGATCCCATGGACCTAAGGCCCATTCTCATTTAACCCATCCTAATTAATCCAAGTCCACAACCCACATCCATTACCCAACACTAGCCCGACCCATACCAACTCCTATTTTTTTATTTATTTCCTGATAACCCGAGTAAACTTTCCCTCTATTATTAAGTAATATAATTGATATTATCTTGAAATTTCGGGATGTTACACACCCAAAGATAAAAAATACTTCAAAAAGAAGTATAAAAGAAAGTATAAAAACAAAAAGAAGGTTTTGGAAAACCAAGAAAAGAAAATTTATACTTGGTAAATATTTTTCAAAAGAAGAATCAAAGATCTCTCCGCAAGGAAAGAAAAAATGTAGATGTTGGATATGTTCTGAGGAGGGACATTATGCCAACGAATGTCCTAACTGACAAAAATTCCCAGAGAAAACAAGCTTATTCTAGATGCGAAAGAAGAAGGGTATTTTCCTTCTGAAAATATTTATGATGGATATACTCATGTATATTCAGTAACAGTCAAATACGACTCTTCTGACGATTCCATTGACTTTGAATGACTAAAACCCTAAGCGGGAAGAAAATGAATTAGGCAAATTACAGTTTTGTCAAAATATTATAAAACAATAAGAATTGGTTATGCTAATATAACCAATCCCAACTCTATTTATATCAATGGAAAAATTTTTCTTAAAGGATATAAAACAATAACTTTACATTGCTATGTTGACACCGGAGCAAGTCTCTGTTTAGCGAGTAAATATGTTATTCCTGAAGAACTTTGGGAAACACACCTAAAGATATTAAAGTAACAATTGCTAATGAAGAAACAATTAAACTAAATAAGGTTTGTAGAAATCTTATAGTTTATTTTTCAGGAGAACCATTCCTTATTCCTACGATTTATCAACAGAAATCTGGAATATATCTGCTTATTTGAAATAATTTCTGTCAGCTGTATGGACCTTTTACACAATGGTTAGACAGAATATCTTTCCATGTTAATCAAGAAATGATTCTGATTAAGAAAATAACTAAAGCACTTCGGGTAGGGAAACCTAATTTTCTTAAATCAAAGAAAAAGGATTCAAAAATAAAACAAATCCCCGATACGAATATAACTCAAGAAGTTATAAAACCAGAAGAAAAATATTTCCTTGAAATACCAAAATACCAAAAAACATAAGCATTACTTGAAAAAGTATGCTCAGAAAATCCTATTGACCTAGAAAAAATCCAAAAACTGGATGAAGACGTCAATAAACTTAATAGACCCTCAGACTGTAATCAGAGTAAATCCAATGAAATATAGTCCACAGGACAGAGAAGAGTTTAGCAAACAAATTAAAGAGTTACTTGAGTTAAAATTAATTGTTTCAAGTAAATCACCTCATATGTCACTGGCTTTTCTAGTTGAAAATGAAGCTGAGAAAAGAAGAGGAAAAAAGCGAATGGTCGTAAATTATAAAGTGCTTAACGCAGCAACAATAGGAGATAGTCATAATCTTCCTTGCATGCAAGAATTATTAACCCCTTAAGAGGAAAAACCATATTTTCTAGTTTCGACTGCAAAAGTGGTTTCTGGCAAGTACTGTTAAATGAAGAATCTCAGTTATTAACTGCATTTACATGTCCTGATGGTCATTATCAATGGAAGGTAGTCCCTTTCAGATTAAAACAAGCAACTACCATATTTCAAAGACATAGGCCAAATGCTTTAAGAGGACTAGAAGATTATTGTATCGTCTATGTAGATGATATTATAATATTTTCTAACTCTGAGGAACAATACTATTTTCATGTTTTATGAGTTCTAAAAACAATTGAAAAATACGGAATAATTTTGTCAAAAAAAAAAGCAAATCTTTTTAAAACAAAGATAAATTTCTTAGGTCTAGAGATATATCAAGGAACTCATTGTCCGTAAAAACATATTTTGAAAAATTTACATAAATTTCCAGATACTTTAGAAGACAAAAAACATCTACAGAGATTTCTAGGTATTTTAACTTATGCAGAAATCTACATCCCGAAGCTAGCAGAGCTCAGAAAACCGTTACAGGTAAAACTAAAAAAGGACTACGTGTGGGACTGGAAAAATCCGATACAGGCTACATTAAAAAGATAAAGAAAAATTTAACATGTTTTCCAAAACTTTATCTTCCAAAAGAAGAAGACTCCCTTATAATTGAAACCGATGCCTCAAATAATTTTTGGGGAGGGTCTTAAAAGCAAAAACAGCTGACAAAGAGAAAATTTGTAAATACACCTTTGGAAGTTTCAAACCAGCTGAAAAGAATTACCACAGTAATGAAAAAGAATTACTGGCAGTAAAAAACACCATTTCAAAGTTTTCTAATTATCTATCATTTGTAAAATTTCTGGTCAGGACAGATAATAAAAACTTCATTTATTTCCTAAAAACAAAAATTTTAGGAGATAACAAACAAGGACGCCTAGTCAGATGGCAAATGTGGTTTTCAAGATATTCCTTTAATATTGAACATCATGAATGACCAAAAAACGTGTTAGTTGATAGCTTAACACGTGACTTTCAAAATGCGTAAGCAATGACTTAACCTTTTTCTATAAATACGATACGTCTCTTTCACCAAATACATCACACCCATATTTAGAAAAGAAATGTGATGGAAGAAGAGAAAAAAAAATCAAGGCTCTACGCCTAAAAGAAAACATTCTTCTAATAGTAATGCAACAACAAATTGCGTTATACAATGAATTGCTTAACGCCAAAACTGTAAATTCTGTACAGGAAGACAAAAGTCTAAAAATAGAATCTATTCCTTTACAAATGGCTAAAGGTAAAGAAAAATCAAGTCCGTTGACCCCTGATGCTTTGGGAAAAAGCATACATACGGCAAAAGATGAGCCACAATCATCTTCTAGTCTGAAAGCTAACGGCTCTGGTAAAGACGACTCAAATCCGTTCACAGCTGATAGTTTGCCAAAAACTATTAAATGACATCTCCAGGAAATCAAAAAGATGAGATTCTACGTCATTTTTTTATGGAGACCACAGAGGAATCCATGAAGACTGGGCTATTGTCTCAAGATATGTCCAGAATACAACGGTTTCCTTCAAAAAATTTGGCTCTTTGTTACAAGCTCAACAAGAAGCCACAAGATATTCTGTAGAATTTGGAAGAAAAGAAATACCATTAAGGGTTACTATCATTCCCATGCCTGTAGTAACAACAAAGAAAACCTCACCGGTTAGATTTTCAAATTCACCATTTGAAAAAAGAAAGGAGAAAAGAACAGAGATCCAAAATGAAGAAATCGATCTAATTAGTTTAGACGAATTCCAATCAGCTTGGTCAAAAGCCAGGGCCCTTAGTCCCGAAGACTTTGAAGTCGAACATGTATTCACAGAAGACAAAACGGAGGACACGTGACAAACTCTCAGTCGAATAATGGAGGACACGTGATTAGGACCCCACATGGGTTCAATTATGTAGAAGATTACGTAAGCACTTACGTAAACAAAAAGAACTTTACGTTCATTTTTTTCTATATATTGTAACATATGTAAGGGATAGAGGCATCGAATGCTCTCCCAAAAATTTTAGTTTTATTGTGTAACATTAAGCGATGTGTGAGTAAGCTCCCCCTTAGGAGAAAATGATGTAAATATCCAAAAGTTCTTCCTTCGGGAAGAACAGTTATGAAATAAAAAATTTCCTTTTGTCAACATCTCTGAGTCTTGTTATGAAACTGGAGTCCTGGAGTCATTTTTAATTCCGTCAAGGCAGGAGGCCATAGGAAATTAATGATTAGATTGGTCACTCGTCACTAAGGTTTAGAGACAATGGAGATCTAAGATATATCTATCTCATAACTGTTATACTTCGATGATTTTTACTCATTTTTCCTTAAATTAAAAAACTATAATCTCTTAAATTAATTTCTAAAATTATGAAAACAAGATATCCGCACTTCTGGTAATGCTTGCATGAGAGTTATAGGCTTTTTACCATTACACCACTTTTACAAAACTCTCTAATGCTTACTGGACTGCCACGTTTCGCAAAACGCTTAAGTATGGAAAGTTTTGACTACGCATGATCTTCGTAGGAAACAAATGAATCTATACAAGACCTTTTAAGAAATGAAGAATCAAAATAGTCGGCATTACTCATGGGTGCAAACGAGTCGAGCCGCTCATGAGTTATTTGAGATTGTCTCGTGACAACATTTGATTGTGCCAAGCTTAAATGCCGAGCCTAGAAGTAAGCTCGTTCAATAAACGAATTTATGCTTGAGCTTCACTTATCGAGCTCGATCCTGCTCACAAGCTTAAACGAGCCTAACATTTATATAATTTTGATAATAATATAATAATTATTAATTAATATATATAGTGTTATGAAAAAATAAATACATAATATATATTAAAGTATGACAATTGAAAATTTAGATATAAATTTATAAAAACTAATTATATATATAGATAAATATCAAATGTTGGTGTCATAACTTTTTTTAGAAAGCCACTATTTTAGTATTTGTGATTTTAGTTTCAATATTGTAGCAAGCATGGTGATGGTATGTTAGCCAAAGTGTGCTATGCTAACTTTCTTGTAGTTGTCAGGGTTCGATTCCTTTGCTGTTCATGCATGTGCATCATGTTTGTTTTAACCTATTTAATGTTTTATTTTTGGTGGGCCATGACACGTTTTTTTTAAAGGACTTTCAATTTAAATTCTTTTTTAAAGGTTTATTTAAAGTATAATAATTTTTTTAACCTATTTATTGTTTTGTTTTTGTTAGGCTATGACACGTTTTTTAAAGTACTTTCAATTTAAATTCTTTTAAAGGCTTAGTTTAAGTATAATAATTTGAGGAAATTAAGTTTCAAATTTAGTTTCGGTATCGTAACGAATTTAAACGACGCAAATTAAACGTAACGTCTCGTTGCCGCAACACCCGTGTTATTGTTTATTTAGTTTCGGTACCTTAACAAACCTAGCCAATGATTAAATTATGTTTTATGTTTACTTCCGGTACAACAACGGACCTAATCATTAGCAAGCGAATGTATGTCGACTCGCCGTTGCAACGCCCATGTTTGTTTTGTTTTTTAAATATGCCTGTTTTTGGAAATTAATTTTAGGTTTAGTTCTATTGTTGTGGCGAACCTATAGATACCGACCAAATTTTTATCACAACATCTGTAATTTACCAACCAAATAAAATCTGTTTTACTTATATTATTTTTTATATCATAAGCTATGCGTTTACTAATTTATTTTTCCATTAGATACCGACTGTATATGTGTCACTTTCATCATAAGTTGTATGCATGCTGACACTATTTTGGGTATTCACATATAGTTTTTTGATTTAATGTAGGTGTCATGACAAACTTAACCAATACCGACCGAATTTTCGTCAAGTCGCTGCCGCAACTCGACGGGTTTCAAACCTAGTTATTATTAAATAGTAAATGAGTCGACTTGAGTTTGAAAAACCACACCAGCTAAGCTCGAGATTTAAAAATCAAAACGAGCCAAACTTAAACTCGGGCTATGTGTGCATTAAACGAGCCGAGTTGGGGCTCATCCTTAAGACAACCTGTAATTAATACCCAGAGAAAACAACAAAGGAGTTGATGAAGAGAACAGAAGACAGTGGGTTTTTGAAAAACGAAAGCAGGCAAAATGAACAACGTGATTCACCCACCTTCATTAATGGCGGAATGGAAGATGCCACCAGAAACCCATTCTTCCATATTTTTAATCTTCTTCCTCCATTATATATATTCAGCCGGAAACCTACCTTCGGCTATAAATACTCCAACACCTTGGAATGGTATTATCTCATCTTATATCTTCTCTCATATCTCATATCTTGATATATTACCTGATATCTGCTCTAGTCATTCTCTTAATATACACTTATATTCAAGAGCAATCTAGTCTGATTCTCACGCCGGAGGGTGGTCACAAGGAGGTACCCCTTCTCAGTGACGAGCTCACGGTGTCTGTTTTGCAGGTTATCAGAAGAACCATCTTAGCCGGATCTAACCGCTCATGGGAAACATCTATTTAACCCCCAGATTATCTGTAATTTGCCTGGGTCGATTAGTGTTTCTTCATGCTCCTTACCCAATTTATCATCATCATAAATAAATGCATTTACACCCTAACTTCATTTGTTCGCATTCATTTACACTCACCAATTTCATCATTACAATAATTTTAAAGGTATTGTTATCTGATTACTTACTTCATTGTTGATTTTGCCTTTACTTTAATTTATTATTATATTTTTATTTTGATTTATGGTTGGACAGGTGAACCAATTGCCAACCTTGTCTGAGTTTACTAAGTCATTGTGATTTTAGCTAGCCTTTTAGGGCTTGTAATAATATTAGACAAATGCATATGCCAATTAGTATCTTTTCTTTTCTTGGGTAGCTCTGATTTAGGTGAGAATTCTACCAATATACTTTATTCATATAATCCACTGCAGTTGGCTTGTGATCACAAAAGTGAAATTAGGGTTTTTATTTTGAAAGTTATGGTGGGAAGCATTGAGGTTATGATGCCGAATCTGCTTTCAAACGGGGCGGTTTCGCATAATAACGGTTTAGAGGAAAAGCTAGATGAGTTTAGACGCGTTCTTGGAAAATCTGATGATGATTTGTTAAAGATTGTGGGAGTCGGTGCGGGTGCGTGGGGCAGTGTGTTTGCGGCTCTGCTTCAAGATTCGTACGGTCGGTTTCGTGACAAGGTTCAAATTAGGATATGGAGAAGGGGTGGGAGGACGGTTGATCGAGCCACTGCTGAACATTTGTTTGAAGTGATTAATTCAAGGGAAGATGTGTTGAGGAGGTTAATTAGACGGTGTGCATATTTGAAGTATGTTGAAGCAAGGTTAGGTGACCGGATTCTTTATGCTGATGAGATTTTGAAAGACGGGTTTTGTTTGAATATGGTGGATACGCCTCTTTGTCCCATGAAAGTTGTTACTAATTTGCAAGAAGCGGTTTGGGATGCTGATATTGTGGTTAATGGTTTGCCTTCGACTGAAACGCGTGAGGTTTTTGAAGAAATTAGTAAATATTGGAAGGAGAGAATTAGCCCACCGATTATTATCTCGTTGTCAAAGGGTATAGAAGCGGCTTTAGATCCTGTTCCTCATATTATTACTCCGACACAGATGATCAGCAGGGCAAGTAAGTGTTTTTAATCTTGAATTAGTCTTTAATTCTTGTGATATTATTATATCTTGATGAATTTTCTGATTTGATTGATATGTTGGCGTATAAGAATTTACCTTGTTTAGATTGTATTAATTTGTGTGCATAGATTGTTACAAGAAAGTCTGATTTGTGATGTTTAAGTTTTTACATTGAGACAAACTTGATGTTCCTAGATTAGCGTTCATGCTATGAAGATCAAAGAGGGTTGATTTTTTGAATTGCACTTAACCAAGGGCACAAATGTAGCGACTGTCTGAAATATTGGTGCATTGTGTTTTGTATCTTAAAGCCGACTCTTTCTTGGACACATGTAACCGTACAATATTTGACTGGTGGTCAAGTTTATTTGACTGTCAAAACAATTTTTGTTTTCTTACTTTCCTTTTATGAATAGTTAATTCATTTAATATGAGTTGATTTGACGGTCAATACATTTTTTTGTTTTTATTTATTTATTTATTTTTAGGGATAGCTAATTCAGTTAACATGATTACAAAAACTTATTAAAAATAATGTCCTGATTTATGAATAAACCACTTTAGGAGGTTGTAAATCCTCGAGTATGTATTGCGTGTCGTATTAGCTGTTTGACTCGACTCTTTTTTAGCTAAATTTTGTAATTTTAGCATAGTTAACATTTGACTAGTTAGCAATGGTACAACCCAAATTGACACATTTTTGCATCAATTGTAATAATATATTTTTTGTTATAGCTGGAGTTCCAAAGGAAAACATATTATATCTTGGTGGACCAAATATTGCTTCTGAAATTTACAACAAAGAATACGCGAATGCACGAATTTGCGGGGACGAAAAGTGGAGGATACCGCTTGCAAAGTTTTTAAGGCAACCGCATTTTATAGTATGGGACAATAGTGATCTTGTCACACATGAAGTTATGGGAGGGTTAAAAAATGTTTATGCAATTGGAGCCGGTAAGATGAAATATGTTTTGCATCATATTTGAACGGGATAATTGATTTTGGGTTTTATTAATTACAGGAATGGTAGCAAGTTTGACCAACGAAAGTGCAACCAGCAAATCGGTGTATTTTGCACACTGCACATCGGAGATGATATTCATCACTCATTTATTAACCGAAGAGCCCGAAAAACTTGCGGGCCCGTTGCTTGCAGATACTTATGTGACACTTTTGAAAGGGCGTAACGCATGGTACGGGCAAATGATTGCAAAAGGAGAATTGAGTCTTGATATGGGTGATAGCATTAGTGGTAAAGGGATGATTCAGGTACACTTAATTTAATAATTTCCCCTTTTTTTATTGTTTAGTTATTGTTAATTAATGTTTTTTTTTTCTTTTTTTTTTTTGGGTTTATAGGGAGTATCTGCTGTGGGGGCATTTTATGAGCTTTTGAGTCAATCAAGCTTGAGTGTATTGCATCCGAATGAAAAGAAGCCTGTTGCACCGGTTGAATTGTGTCCCATCTTGAAGACGTTATACAAAATACTCATAAAGAGGTAGGCTTGTATACGAACCGAATGAACACGAACGGAGCATGCTCGTTCGTGTTCGTTCATTTAAATTTAAGCTTACGGACGTTTGAACACAAACAGTTAAACGAACGGGGTTTCTTGTTCGTGTTTGTTTGTTGAGAAAATGAACATGTTCATTCGTTAACGGTACAAATGAACAAGACTGAGCTAAAACTATTAAATGTGAATAACAATTTGTTGGGCCTTTAAAGTTATTAAATTTTAAATGAATATGTTAACGAATGAACTCAAACAAACGAAAACTATATACATGAACGTAAGTGAACGAATAAATGAACGAACGAGGCCTATGTTCATGTTTATTGCTCGTTTGTTTATTAAATAAACGAACTTCTTGCAGAAGGGTTCGTGAACTGTTCTTTGAACGTTCTGCTCATTTATATGCCTATGAAGAGATAATCTTTCATTTAAACGCATGTTCCCGATAAAATATGCAAATGCATAACTTTACATGTAACATAGCTGGAAATCAGTTGTGGAAATATCATATAGTAGAATAAAATAGACCGACTTTGTAAACGGAAATTAATAAAAAGGGGTTGTTTCTTGACTTGACCCCATGATGTTCTGTTACAATAGTGTAATCTAACATATAATTGAAGGCTTGCCCCTACAATTAAAATCCATGTGTAGACTTGTCATCTTATTTTGACAACTAGTAATTAATACATTCGGTGCAACTTTATTGATGGAGTCATTAAACATATCAAGCTTATCTTTTGATGACAAGACATGAAGAAAGGATTGCTTAATTTAAAGTTTTAAACAAAAGAGAAATTGGGACCCGTCTTTATTTATAACACATTAATAGGTAGTTACAACTTCCAACATGATTTTTGGCTTTCAGGGAACAAGATTCACGAGCGATTCTTGAGGCACTCAGAGACGAAAGATTGAATGATCCGCGTGAAAGAATTGAGATTGCTCAGAGTCATGCGTTCTACAAGCCTTCACTTCTTGGTCAGCCTTGATCACACCTTGTTTGGATGTCTATCGAGTAATAATAAGAACATTTGCAACATGTTTATTATTAATGATTATAGCTGCCATAAGTTCCTATGAAATGATTATGGTATTTTCCAGATGCTAATATTTTGAAAGTTATGTATCTAGTTGTCCTAAATGAACATCTGCATTCTGTTGTTTAAAATTCAAGCCATGAGCATGTTGCTCTAGAAGTATTGCATCAGGATCTAACATATCCGGTTTTCAATTTCTTCGTCTGTGAAACATGCGTTGTAGCAGAAAGTCAGAAACTACAAAGCTTGAACCGAAAATTATGTTGGTTATAAAATTTCACCAGGGAACCTGCAAAAACATTTAGTTTGTGCTAAATTGTATGCACTAGCATTTAATGTCAAATTTGGATCTTAGATCCCGAGTACTATGCACTAGCATCTATCAATGTCATACCTGGATCTTAGATCCGAATACCGAAAAATAACGAACCTGCATGAAAATTTTTTTGGCTACACTAGTTTCTATAGTATTGCCGAATAGCATATACCATATAGTACAAAGATTTGATATCTGGCTTTTAGTGTAGGAGTTTGCATTAAACTCAAATTATTAGTTTACTTTTTTGTATTGGTCCCTTTTACAATGTTATGTATTATACATGATAGTTTATTGTGTTTATTTACCCATTTTATATATGTTAATATATGTTAAAACAATCATGTTCATTGGATTATATCGAAACAGAAGGCAAGCGGGCAACAAGCTGCGCCGCTACCCCTTTTTGAATCGCAAAACCCAATCTTTTAAAAACTATATTTGCTGATCTTGGAGTCATAACATTACTATGCATGACCCGCTAAACACGGGTAAGTAGCTCCACAGCTTCAGGCGCGAGGAAATTTGTATTTAAGTTGCTTGGTGTTATTTTTTTATTCTCACTTTTTTTTTCTAATTATTATTTCTTCTTTGTTAATTTTTTTTAAGTTTGTTGTATCACGTTTTGCTATTGGGATTGACAGCACGTTTCTTTTTAAAGTTTTTTTAGAAGGTACACTGTTTACGTTTAGTTCTAAGATTCTATGTATATAGTAGTCCTAACTTTTGCAACATAAGTCATATGTCTAATTGTTGAAAGCGTCTTACACCTGAAATCTGTGAATCCTCTAGACATAGCAATGATACTTACTCTTTGCTATATACATTGATTTTTGATAATTAACTGGATATTGATGACTACAGTAGTCGGTAGAATATGTGAGTTTTGCGATGCTTGCTTCTAGTATGATGAACGTTGACTTTCGTCCTTTTCAAGCCAACGCCCTAAGTAAATATACTCATTGCTGTGAAGGAGGTAGTGTTGATCTTCCATACCCTAGAAAACCTCCTAATGACATAATTAGACTTTTTGAGCAACATAACTTTATGATGAGCTGTCTCTCAAGACTTCGGGATCCTCAATGCGAGCTTCTTTTGCTTCGCTCATGTATGGGAGTCGCCAAGCTTTTGTTCGGTTTGAGAACATGCCAACCTATGTATGTGGGGGAAGCTATTTCTATATTTGACAATGGTCTTCGAAGGGCGATTGAGGACATCGTGGTTTGTGGAGGTCCGTTCTTTGGGGATCTCCAATGGAGGTTGGCATCACTTCCGATCCGTTATGGGGGGTTGGGTCTCTGTTCGGCCGAGGATGTATCTACATATGCTTTTGTGGCTTCGAGAGCACAGTCGTGGTGTTTGCAAGACCATATTCTTCGGGGTTGTGATATTTATGGGTTGGACTCTGATTATGGGTGTGCGATAGATCGTTTACGTACTTCACTTCCAGATTTTGATCTTAGCGGGTTCTCTAATAAGGACACCGCCCCCCCCCTAAAGCCCAACATGTTGTGGCGAGTGCCTTATTTAGTGGAATCGTCAAGAGTTTAGAAGTGAAGTTTGATCTATCTCCTCACCAAAAGGCGGTGTTTGAATGCCTTCGGGCTCCTCGGGCTCAGGATTTTCTAACGGCCATCCCCATTGAAGGATTAGGCCAACGTATGTCGGGTTTGGAGTATCGGGCTATCCTTAAGTACCGGTTAATGATCCCTATGTTCCCGACGGATGAACCTTGCCCAATTTGTCGTAAGGTCTGTTTGGATTCTTTTGGTGACCATGCGGTGTATTGCAAAGAATTGCCTGGCTTTAAATACAGACATGATCTGGTTAGGGATGTTCTGTGTGATGTTCTTAAACGGGCAGGGATTTCTGCTAAAAAGGAGGCCCCTGTTAACTTTCTCACGGATCCTATTGAAGGGAGGTCTACTTTACGACCAGCTGATATTCTTGTGTTCGGGTGGGCAGGGGGGAAACACGCCTGTGTGGATCTTACAGGAGTGTCTCCTCTTGTTGGGCTCAGGGACCGTGGGTTTGTTGTGGGTCAGGCTGCGTTGAAGGCTGAATCGGGCAAAGTTGTTAAACACGAGAAAGCTTGTTTAGATAATCAACATGTCTTTCTACCATTTGCCTTTGATACATTTGGTTTTCTGGCTCCAGAGGCTGTGAAATTTTTGAGTAGGGTTCAGCGCGTCGTACACGGAACCTCTTCAGCTTCTAGGTCCCAAAGCTTCGTTTTTAGCAGGATTGGCTTTGCTGTTCAAAAGGGGGTTGCGGCGCAGCTTGTTGCCCGTTTGTCTGCCACTTTATTATAATCGTTTTATAGTAAATTATATAATTATCCTTTTAGTATTATTATTATTATAACTTTATTACAAACACTAGGAAACAAAAGAACATAAGACAATATCTGTAACAACAAAAAAAATCAAGATGCACAACAAAAAATAAACACTTTTAAATAATAATTAGAATGTTTAAAAGTTAATTAGTTTTAGAAATTTTTAGTTTATAAATATTCTTATTTAAAACTTATTTTTAAAACATTTTGGTTTATAATTATGCTTATTTATACAGTAGTTTTATACATAAGAATATTTAAAAACATGTAACTTAGTTAATTAAGTTTAGAAAATAAAATGCTAAAAGTAAGTTATAAAAATATAAAGTAAATCTAAAGGGTATATCAGAGGGGAAAACTAATAGGGACATGCATATTATAAGGAAACTATTATGAATAAGTAGGATTGGCTTTTGTTTTTTTTTCCGCGTGTTTACGTTTAAGTGGTTCTGGAAACTATTAATCTGGTTATGTTTCTAACTCGTCTCGACTAGGTTTAGGTGTGTATTTCTGGAATATCTTGTAAAGTGTGTAAACCTCAAAAATAAATTGTGAAAATATGTATTTTGGGATTTTTTTTTCTTCCTTACTTTTATAATTACGTGAGGTTTGTGGCATACCGTACATAGTTTGTCATTTAACTATGCACATTTCACTAGATAATTCTCCAAATGAATATTATTAAAACTAGGTTTTACCTGCCGTGTTGTGCCAGTGCATTAATATGTGTTAATTTGCTATAGGCTAAGTATGCTATGATACCGACACTAATTAAAAAAAACCAATATGTTAACGTGAATTTGGTAGGTTTCGATTACATTTGTTATTGTACTAGAACTAAAAAAAACGTAGTTTATGATTAAAAAAACATATTTTGAATGACGCTTATTCGACCGGAAAAACCCAGGTGTTGCGGCAGCGAGTCATCACGAAGTTCGGATTTTGTTACATTCGTCACAGTACTGGAACTAAAAAACAAAAACCTCGTATAATTTATAATATAAAAAAATATAGTGTATTTAAAATGAAGTTTATTCGGTTGACAAAACTCGAGCATTGCGCTAGCGAGTTGAAACGGATTTGATCGGTTTCAATTACGTTCGTTAAGCCAACGAAACTTAAAAAAGGTTTAAAAAAGAACAAAAACACAATAAAATTGCTTTGCGGCATCGGCCTATATTTTCTATCTACAATTATTATAATTATACTGTATAAAAAATAACAAGTTTGGTGCCGCCAAGTGGCCCAACAGCAAGTTTGGTGCCGCCAAGTGGCCCAACAGCAAGTGCCCTGTTGCGCCACTTGGCGGTACCGAACTAGCCCGCAAATTTTGTGTTTGTTTTTTTAGCAATCACCATAACAAACGTAATAGAGACCGACCAAACACCAATTTTTTTTTCAGTTCCGATATTATAACAAACATTGGAAATGGATTGAATTCCCGTAGACTCACCGTTTCAACGCTCGGGATCGACAACGGTTGGGTTTCAACGCTCGGGATCGACACCATCCCATTGGTCCACCTCAATTTTTATAGTTTTTTTGTTTTATATTTGGTTTTAATTCCAGTATAATAACGTACGTCACATATCGAATTCACGTCGACTTACTGGCTCAACACTTATATTGTACCACTGTTTGAGTTTTACGTTTACCGACCTTCCCGGCGCAATGCGCCGGGTTAAAAACTCGTTATAATATAATTATTAAGTATTAGTATTTTATAATTTAAAATATTTATTTTAATTTGGATTCATGATTTGACTCTTAATTGGGCATATCTTCTGCTTGTGGCCCGATGGCATGATTATTGGGTTCTTCAACAGAGATCCAAGTTCAATCTTAATTTGTGACATTTTGGTTCGATATTAGTAAAAAATGATTTGTGCTAGGCCTTGCAAGATTGTCAGTTTGAATCCTTATCTCACCCGGGTTTTAGTCCCATCGTGTGTTACGCCAGAGAGTTTTGCTCTTGTGGTGTCACAACGGCTGTCAAGTGGTAGCCGATGGTATGGTTTCTCGTAAGAACGCCCAAGCCAAACTCTGAAACCAGCGTAGACCAGCTTAAAACAACATAGTCTGACATAGGAGGACCGCGAGGCTCTTCAAATTAGAAAGTAACTTGACATTAAAAAAAAGAAAAGAAAAAGAAGGCATGCATGTTTGTGTTTTTGAATTTATCTACGTTTGAAGAACAGTGCTAATTTTTCTGGAGTAAATAATCAAATCAAAATACCTTATGATAAAAACAAATTAATTAAGTATAAACATTAACAACCGACATCAACTTTATATATTATATAATATATATATAAAATATCTTTCTAAATCCTAATTATTAATTACCCTAATCGACCTCTCTCTATCTCTTTGCCGTCGTTCGCTCGAAGACATATGTCTTTTTACGGTGTTGTATACCGACAAGGGTTTACATAATCGTAAATGGAGGGCCACATGATCGCGTGGATGTATTAGTCGAGATCAACAATGTTAAAGACATGGAGTCATCAGCAGCAACTGCTACAGTGCATGAGTGCAATCAAGATATCTACAACTCCTTGTTGTTTGACGGTGGGCCGCCTTATAAAACTTGCCGGTTGCAATTCACAGAGCATAAGGGTTCCGTAGTTCGCGCCAGTTACGTGTATCATAATGAATTTGGACAAGTGCTGTATCATGTAGACAATGAATATAATCATGATTCAGCTATGTGCAACGCAAGGTGGGTCTTATCATGGGAACGGGTTCGTAAGAACATACCAAAGGCTATAGAAGATTATGCAGTGAAGACAGGTAGAATTACGGGTAGAGAGAATGAAGATAATGATAACGAATGTTGTGCAATTTGTCTGGAGGGATATCAAGAGGGAGATATGATTGGAACAATGGTACAATGCAAGCATAGGTATCATGACCAATGCATCAAGAAGTGGTTAAATAGGAAGACTTGGTGTGCGATTTGTAGGGCTAATGCTTTTTTGTATTTGTTTCGTATTAGTTAATTCTTATTTGTTTTTTTTTTTTTTATTATTTACTAAGGCTGTGTGGTGTGGGCATTCAACGGGGATGAATTCATCATATCATATCAAGCCACATAGCGCTGACCGGACCCCTTGTCGTTTGCACCACCGTTGAATTCACCCCCTTGTCGTTTGCATCGCTGAATTCATCCATTCGCGAGCAAAAACCATCAATTTTTCTCCATTCGCTTGGGTGAGCCGGTTGAATTCATTTGTTTGTGGCGACCGCTGAAGCATGGTTGTCATCGTGTGCGCAAGCCAGGTGGCTGAATTCATCCGTTTGCTAACTACAACTGACAGACAAAAGTAATGTTACTGCGCTCATGACTAATATAATTTTATTCCTCTCTTCATATATTGGTTTATGCATACGACTATAATGCTAATCTATAGATTTTAGTAATCTCATGTTTTAATGTACATGTATGTTTTATTATCAAGTTAGTTAAAGGCTGCATATCGAACGACATATATATTAATCCTAAAACGTGCATTCTCCTATTCCTCTTATTATATATCTGCAAGTACATCGACAACATGAGGACATGAGGCTCATAACTTTGTAACCTCAATAAGTTTGTGTTCGCTCTCAATTTCACGTTTGTGTGATCTTCACTTTGTGGATACTTTTAAAAATTGTATACATTTGTGTGTCAGTATTTAATATATGATTAGGCATTAGGATGCAAGATATAAATAATTACTGTTAGAATTAATTCAACTTTTGGAAACACTTAAATACATCATTAATAACACTAATGACTATCTTATCTTATAATTAGAATATTATAAAAAAGGGTAAAGATAGAATTTGATTCAAATAGCCTGTAAGTCAGTGAGGATTTACTCAAATTTTAAATTCTCACCAATTCCTTTATTTAGAACAAAATCTATCATTACATGTTTTGGGGGATGCATAATGTATGCTAAATTATACCAACTTTGTCACAAACACTATTTTGCCACCACCTATAGTTACCCTCTCATCGGGTCTTGATCTAACAAGTTGTCGTTAGCTAGCTAGCTTCGAGAAATATTAGTCAGACCGATCATACTAGAGAGCAATAACTTGTTGAGAAAAAAGAAGATTAAAAGTTTTTCAACAAATTTAATAATAGGTTTTAGAAAATTAGAAGAGTAAAATGATAAAAGTATTAATTGATTAAACGAACAATACTTGTTTAAAAGATCTTCAACACATTTAATAATAGGCTTACCATACTTACCGGAGTCCACGACAATGCCTTACTCTTCATCTTCTTAATTGTAAGTAGAGGTGAAACCGGTTAACCGGTTTCTAACCGAAAGTCTAACCGGTTGCTAACCGGTCCAATCCTAACCGGTTACTAACCGATTCTAACCGCCGGTTAGTAACCGGTTTATATTATTGATTTCAAAACCGGTTATTAACCAATTAACTGATTTTTTTATTATTATTTTATTAATAATCGGTTATTCGCCAACTGGTTAACCGATTTTTTAAATTATTTTATTAGTACCCGACTCAATTAACCCGTCTAACCAGTTATTTCCTGTCAAAAAAAAACCGGTTATAGGTTAACCGATTTGTGCAACCTCTAATTATAAGTTACGCAAATTTGTATTAGTTCAAGTAAAAGCTTATATTTATATAAATTTAATATTTTTTATAAATATTTGTATTAACTAATCAATCCTTTAACTATGTTTTATGAGCTGAATAGAGATTAAATAACTAAAAAGAAGAAAAGGAAAAAAGCTTGGTTGTTGTATTGGTGATGGACCTCAATTAATTTTGTATTGTTGGGTGTTAACTGAGTTGGGAAAAAAAAGAAGGTGACTAAGGTTTAATGGCTCATGTGAGCCCAGGGCCCATAACAAATAGTTTTGGTATTATTATTATTATTATTTTGAATAAAGGTATGTGTGCATATATTTTAAGGCAGATTTAACAAGAATGTTAAAGAGCATTCACAATTCGTTCATTAAATTTAGTGAGTGAAGTTTTTTTTAATATATAGAGTAGTTTAGGGTATTGTGAGTAAAAAAAAATACAATAATTTTTTATATATTTAAAAAATTTGTGTAGCACCTTATAAATTTTTTAATATATTTTAAAAGTGTTTATGAGTGAATAAGAGTGAAAAGTAATAATAAAGGTATAAAGAATATTATTTAATTAAGAATGAAAAAGAAATTGTAGTGCGTGTTAGTGTAATTTTAATATGCATACATAATATGCAATCTAATATCAGTGTGTTCAATATTCATTCATGTAGACTAGGGATGAGCTCGAGATGGTACCGGTACCGATCCCGAGAATTCCGATCTCGAAATTCGGAAATAGTTGGTACCGGTACCGAAATGTTCGGTTTGGTACCGGTATTGGTTCAGTACCGGTATTTCGTAAAAAAATTGGAAAATACCGACCATACCAGTACCATACCGATAGCGAAATCTCAAAACTTGGTACCGATTCGGTACCTGTATCGAAAACGCTCATCCCTAATTTATACAATGCTGGTTTAAGCGGTGATAGTCTAATAGGGCCCAATTACTAAGTTTGGGCCAATCACACGGTAAATCCACTTGGGCTTAATCCCAATGGGCCTCATATGCTTAGTTGGGCTAGGATCCAACCAAGGTCCGTTAAATGTAGGATACGCCTTCTATAAACATATAATCAACATATTGGTGCATATCTGCCATTGCCAACACATAAGCAAGTTATAATCTCATACATCATACAGATGCTATTATTTAGTCGGATTTAAAATGAAAGAAAAAAGAGGTCGGTTCAATTTTAGGGTGTTACACGGTACAAACACTTGGTATAAATTTTATATCTCAGCATTAAAAAAAAAATCAAAATCGCGTATTTTGTTTTTTATTTAGTGAACACAAATTATAAAATAACAATAAATATTACTAAAAAAATAATCTATCTATCTATACTAATAAATAAGTACTTCATGCCACTTGTCATCTTCTTAGCTATTTTCATCAATTGTAACCTATTTTCATAAAATGGTATCTTATTCGGTTCAAACCGATTCACTTTTTTCATTCTTTTTTTTGTTTTTATAACCCTAATTCCAGTTCCTCTCTCCTGCTAGCATCTAAGCCATCACCTACCTTAATTCAAGTTTGATTTTATCAAAATCAAACTCGGATCTGGTTCTTTGTGCCATCGTCGTATTCTGCTGAACAGCCACCGCCGTCGCCTCCTTCATCGCCACCGCCATCGCCGTATTCTGCTGAACAACCATCGCCGTCGCCTCCTTCATCGCCACCGCTGTCGCCGCCTCTCTTCCGTAGCCACCTATTTTGTACGCGCAATCGCCGTCGCCACCTACTCATCTCTTCCGTAGTTCACTCTCTGTTAAAGGTATACTCCTTAACTATGTAATTGAAATTAAGGTTTTATTGATCTAAATTAGGTTTTTTTTCTTGGGTGGTGTTCTTGATTGCATAAAGATGACATTTTTAATCTGTTTTTTGATTCTTTTTGTGTTCTAATTTATGGGTTTTGTGAATCAGGTGATTAAACATCCAATCCAATTACAGATCTATTCCATTGATTGATTGATTGGCCAATTAATTGATAACCTTCTTGTAATTAATGAATTGTTACAGTTGCTGATACATTGCTTTGGAGGAAATGCTACGGAGGTGTTATGTTGTTGATTGGTTCAACTGTTATGTGGGTTTTGTTTGAACGAGCTGGATACAATTTCTTATCGTTTGTGGCTAATACCCTGTTGCTTTTGGTTGTCATCCTGTTCTTTTGGGCGAAATCGGCTTCTCTTCTTAATCGGTGTGTGTGTTTCTGTCGTATTAATCTTTATTTTTAGGTTAATTTGTTTGAACATGGTTTCTGTTTAGGCCGTTGCCTCCTATTCCTGATTTGGATATATCTAAAGAGTCTGTTCTTATTGCTGCTGATGAGATCAGAGTTTTGGTTAATCGGGCTTTAGCCACGGTTCATGAAATTGCGGTTGATGGGAACTTAAAATTGCGGTTCACGATTTTGTTTATTTCCAGGTTTGCGAAGCTTTTCTGATGACCAGTCTGATGACTGTGCATGTCTTAGTTTCAGGATAGTGTTGGTTCATGCTACGATTCGTGTATGCATTAGTTCCTAAATATCGCAGCGTCTAATTTCAGTACTTATGTGGTGAGTTTAAATTGGGTTTTTAGCTAAAATGAACATCAAACCCTAACCCTAAAAATTGGGTTTTTGTTTATTTTTTATTTTTTTTTAATTTGAATGTGGTGAGTTTATTAGGTTATAGTGAGGATGAGACCATTGAATAATAATGAAGGAGGAACAGTAATCCAGAAGACTTTGGGTGATTCGTTGACGATGCTAGGGCACCAGTGAACTTTTGATCATGTTGCAGATGTATCGTCGACTCAGGCAAGTTAATTGTTAATCATTCTTAGCTTTCATGTTGCAGATTTTATGAAGTTTTCGTACAGTTTGTTAATGTTTCGTGTTCGAATGTGTGTTTCAGATTGATATATTCCAGCTTGTGGGAGCTCCGCTTGTTGAAAACTGTCTTGCTGGATTTAACAGCTCGATATTCGCATATGGGCAGGTATAAATAAATGCACTTTTATTGCCATCTTTTATGGTTTTTGACTTTTGTTTGTTGCTATTTGTATTAATATTTTTAATTTGATTTGTCTAGACCGGGAGTGGAAAGACCTACACGATATGGGGTCTGGCCAATACCTTGTTAGAAGAAACCTCAAATAGTAATGAACAAGGATTAACGTCCCGTGTATTTTCTAGATTATTTTCTCGCATGAATGAGGTCTCTTTTTAGTTTTTTTATATCCTTTTTGTTATAGTTTTAGTTGTGAATTTGTCTCATGAGTTACTTTTTTTTCTCGTAGGAGCAAAATAAACATGCTGACAAACAACTTACGTATCAGTGTCGATGTTCTTTTCTTGAGGTAACATGATGGTCTTTTATAATCAATAACTGAACTTTATGCTGCAATTGTTGTATGATGCCGAAACATATTATATACCGATCTATAATGAACAAATCACTGACTTGCTGAATCCATCTCAAAGAAATCTTCATCTAAGAGAGGATAATAAAACTGGGGTGTATGTTGAGAATTTGACCGAGGAAACTATTTGCAGTATGAAAGATGTGACTCAGCTCCTCAAAAAGGTATTGAATTTGTCAACAAGATTCATATATTTGACTCTCACTTGCATTTGACTAATAGTCAAACAGAAGTATTGAAGCCCGATATAATATTATTTGATGATTCTTAACAAATATTCAGGATGGTGTTGGTTCATGCTACGATTCGTGTATGCATTAGTTCCTAAATATCGCAGCGTCTAATTTCAGTACTTATGTAACCTCTAATTTAAGTTTACTTTAATCACGTTTATTGAATCATACCTTTTAGGCAGATTAACTTTATTTGTTACTGAATATAAGAATTTTTTTTAAATTGCGGGTTGTTATTTGATTATTATTATTTGTTGTTGTTGTTGTTGTTGTTATTATTATTATTATTATTTTTAAAACTTTATAAGGTTGGGAGTATTATTGATAATTTAATCTTTTGCAGCCTCCACAATCATTTCATGTGACAATGGAGGAGTATATAAACGAAGCAACACGGATGGTGCTCGCCCCAACCGACACTTTGGTGCGTATAAATTTACTATTACACCAAAAAAAATATTTATTTCATAATATTTTTCAATTGCAGGAATATCCCAAAAGGCTTATGCTGACTTATAAACCAGAAGAAAGCAATGAGCCTATTCAAGATTATGAAGATTCACCTGTTGCAGCTAAGCCTGTGCCCATTGATAATATTTTTGTGTCAAATGACAATACTACCCCTTACTCCGCACATTGACAATAATGTTACAGTCATGTCAAAGTCGAGAAGCTTGAGTCGTTGAATCTGTTAATTCTGATCATCATCATTATCATAATCATCATCATGATTTTCGTACGGTGGCTGCTGCTTTAAACATGAAGATTATTAACTTTGAAGGCTATACTATGCCTCACTTTTGCAAGAATGCTGCAGTTAACTACATAAAAGAAGGCCATTAAAGGATTGAATAATTCAGTGTCATTAGACATTAACTGATAATAATTGTTTCATTGGAGTAACACCAAATGATGATGGTCATGATGTGGTGTTAAAAGACATAGATGACTTCCTTCATGTTTGTTCAAATAATTAATATAACATCCCCTGCCAGGTATGAAGGTGAATACTTCACAAATTTTTTGTGTTTATCTTTTGTTCTGTTTTGATATGGTTCAGTTTACTTTTACCGGTTTTTTGTATTGGTTTGGCTTTAGTTTTTTTATTGTTTTTGGTATTGTTTCGGTTTCGATTTTTCCGTCTTTTGTTTCTTCGATTCAAGTTTTTTGGTTTCGTATCGGTAAGTTTTTTACTGTTGGTTTCGTTTCAGTGTTTTTGGTTGTGTTTAGTTTTGTTTCGGTTTAGTTTCAAATTATTCGGTTTCGCTTTGGTATTCTTTTTTAGTCTCATTTCGGTTTATTCGGTCGTTTTGGTTTAGATTCGGTCTTTGGCCAGGTTACCGGGTCAACAGCAAACGGCCCGATTGGAAATAGCAAAGAGGGTTGGAGTATTTACATTACAAAATGAAGCAACTTGATTATATTTCAAGATTTGAAACCACCAGTTATTTTGTTGGGCGACGATTATGCTGCAAAGTTATCAGATTTCGGGCTGGCAAAGGTGGGCCCGCTTTGAGATAACTCTTCCTCTTTTTTTTACCTTTAATGCTACAACTTAAAAAAAAAGGCTTGTAAATATTTTGGGTGAAAACTTCAATCAATTGAAGCTCTTCATACTTATGACTACTGGACCTGTTTCATATAACATTCATAGGTCAAAGATAGATAATGTGGGAACCAAACTGGTAAATATAATGAGTCAAACGAGTTGACAGTCCCACATTCTTCCAAATCATAAACCTGCTAAAACATTCTATTAAAAAATATTATTTCTTGTAATGCTATTTAGAAAACAAATTGTTACAAACAAAAATGGCCAAGATGGAGGAATACCAAATGCAGTCAAAAATTTTTATACAGTTTTTATGATATTTATGATGTTTTTAGACATACGCATAAAATATAAAATAAGTTGCTTGACCCATTTGACTCGTGTACATGCACGGGTTAAGATTTTGGGTTTTTTTTTCTTATTATCCAAAACTAATTACGATTCAATTGTTACATGAAGTGTAATCTATATTTGAGAAAAACAGACATCCTCAGTAACACCTCAACTGTATAAACTTACATTTTGGAATTATGTTGAATTATATTGCTATGGTATCATAACGAACTAAACAGTTACCAACCGAATCATCGTTATATCACTGCCGCACCGCAAACCAAAATCACACAGACCAAATTCCTATTGCGGCCCGTCGCAATACGCGGGCTCACCTACTAGTAATATATAAGATGCGAAACTGTAAAAATAAAAATAAAAAATAAAACATGGACCTGGGTGTTGGGCCCGGCTCAAAAATAAGATCATATAATAAAAATCATTAATGAAGCCTTTAAATTAATAAGTCGGTTACGAATTTTCCTTACAAAAAGTAGGTGATCAGTTGAAAATTAATTCATCGTTGGAAACCTTTGTTTTGTTTCGTTACATACCCTAAAAGCTTTGTCGAATTTCTTTGCGTACGATGATGAACATGAAGCGCCAAAACACTGCCTACGATGAAGACAAGCATAAATCGATGTTCATCGTCACCGCGTAGTAGGACAACCGAACTCCGTAGAGATTGTCCGTACCTATACACTGTTAATCGCCGGGTAATAATCCATTCATCCTCACTTTTTTTAAATTTTAGTTATTGTTATTATTAATTTGTGATGCCTTCTTGGTAGAGGGTTTTGAGTTGATAATATTAATAATAATAGTTGTGTTTTGATGCAGGTTCTAAATTTTGAATTTGAGAAGAAGTGTCCGGCGTCTTTATCAGGGTTGAACGTGTATGCATGCTTGGTATGCGGTACATATCGCCAAGGGAGAGGGAAGAAGACGCATGCATATAATCATAGCCTTAAAGCGGGACATCATGTATACATCAATCTTCACACAAAAAAGATCTACTGTCTGCCTGATGGCTATGAAGTCTATGATCCCTCACTCGATGATATAACCCAAGGATTAACAATAATGATACAAATAGACAATGCTTGAGGGATAATTTTCTCTTTCATCGATTCGCTCTCGTCTGAAGTAGAAGAAGGCAGTGTTATAAGGTCACTTCTAGTGAACAGATGAGTTCATTCATACACTCATAATTTTCTCTTCACAATACTTTATCGCTTCTGCACTCGCCTGAAGCGATGCTTATGTAATTGCTAAGTGTTTTGAGTTGAGAGTTTATAGTTGTAACTGTGTTTTTAAGTGTTTCGTTTGAACATTAAACTTTGTAACTGGTTGATTATTTGATGTATTTCAAACTTTTGGTAATTTTGTCATAATCCTCAGTTGTGGTGTAAAGTGTAATACATGTTTAGCACTCAGGTAGCAAAGTTAACCATCATGGCCCCTCAATTCATACACAGCAACGCCATCTAGTGCTTTAATAACATTGGTTCCGTAATATTTCAAGTTATAAAGTTCACTATCATGTATCTTGTCGGTCCATCAAAATGTATCTTGTTAACTTAAGCCATTACCTGAATGGTTCTATAATCATTGTAAAACTAAGGTTTATAAATTAGTTAATCCTTATATGGGTTAAAACGGGCAGCTAGAATGTAAAATGAATTGATATATGATTTGTACATATATATATAGTAAAAATGATTTCTCGTGGTTTGTTAAATATGTTTCTAAGTCTTTGATCTTCTTATTAGTATATATATGTGTAGATGATATTGTGTTGATTGATACGTAGCAATGAATCTTAGATAAATAATGTTAAGAAGAATTAAGGAAAAGATTTTAGATAAAAGACCAAGGGACGTTAAGGTGTTATTTATTTATTTATTTATTTATTTATTTTGAAATAGGAAGTTTTATAATCTAACTTGGGTGTGTGATTGTGTGTTTAACCACCCCCCCCCCCCCCCCAAAAAAAAAAGAAAAAAAGAAAAGGCAAGCATAACGTGGTGTTTGGGGCGGTAAGGAGTTGATGTGGCCAAGATTTTACACCCCATGTGACCTCACAATGCACAGCTTTAGTAGTATTTTGTTTTGTGGATAAAGGTGTGTATTCACATATTTTAAGGCAGTGTCAAAACATATTAGAACAAGGTTGCAATCTAATATGCATTTATCATCAAAATTTACAAATGCACATGATATCACAAAAAAGTTATCTAAGAATTTTTCATCCATAGTGAAGAGGTATGTACCCGTCTCAACACCGAGCAAGGCGGGTCAACCCACAAGATATAGACAAGAGGCTTGAAATCAAGGCATTACGAAGTCACAAAGCCAAAACCTATGCGCATGGCGCATATCACATATGCTCATGCATCACATGCTCAGGCATCATACGCCCAGGCACCACACATGCTCAGGCATCACATATGCTCACGCATATCACATATGCGCGTGGCGCATCAGCGCGCGGCGCATATCACATGCTCGTGCATATCACATCTGCGCATGAAACATCTGCGCGTGAGAATAAAGAGAAGACCTCGCGCATCCTCAGGATTGGCGCATATCACACACGCACATAATCAACCTCGTCCTTATCCAAATCAGGATTAGGGCAACCTTGATTGTGCACGTCAGACAACCTTCCAGAAGGTATCTTTTTAAGGAATAAGAATATGCTGATGTTGACAGCTGCCGAATGAAAGGTGGACAACTCAGCATAACCCATGTGCTACCACGTGATTATAACCAATGAGAAAGCACCAGGTGTCCCAGAGGACACGTGGCGCAGAGCAATTGGAGGAGGCCAACAAGGCTGAGCCCAATCAGTGGAAACCCTAGCACTATAAATACAGCATCAACTCCACAAGGAGAGACACTCAATCATATCACATTCAATCATATTCAATTACATTCAATCACAGACAGTTACAGCCAGTAACATACACAATCATCAGATAACATCCAATTACAGAGTATTCAGCTATTAAGCAATACACTCCAAATTCCTTACTCTCACATATTATTATCTTCTCCCACAAATACTTATTCTCACACCGGAGGGTTACCCCAAAGAGGACCCCTCTGTCCCTTTCTGAGGGGTAAGTTGACGGTGCTGTTCATTTTGTAGGTGGAAGAACACAGATCCAAGAAAACCATCGGTGAAATAGTATAATCACACCCGAGGAAAGTAGATCGTCTACCAGTGAGTCGATCAACGCTTCTTCATTGGCGCCATCCACTGTTACAACGGCAATCAGATCTCATCAGATCTATATATAAAAAAAAATCACCATGGTTTCTGGCGTTCATAACGTTGATCAAGTTCTGGAGGATATTGAACGTGAGGATGTTAATGAGGGACAGCAGTTTCTGAGGGGGCCGCGTGATTCTACGCGCACCACCAGTAACCGTCCCTTCATCACAACTCCTCACGGCCAGACTGAAACTCCTCCAGACGATCTCACGTTACAAAATCTTGCCGGCGCGAAACAAAAAGGACCAATGGGTCCAGAAGATGAAACAAATGATCCTAAAGAATGGCTCATAAACGAGCAGCGGCGTCTAATGGACAAGTATAATGAGATGGTCAAACAGAAAAAGCTAGCCGACTTAACACAAAGGCAAGCGCTTGATAAGCAAACTGTTCATGGAACAAAAAGGCCGCGCGCGCCGGAAGAAGGACATTTTGTTCACACGACTCCCCTCACTAAAACGCCTTCACAGGTGTTAAGCACTGAGAACGTCCACTTCAAAAGCCCCAAGCCACTACACTACAAGGGATCATCAGACAGTGGCAAGTACTGTGAGTTTCACAAATCCACAGGACACAACACCGATGCATGCCACCACTTGAAGGACGCAATTGAGAAGGATGTGAAATCAGGCAAGCTGGCTCACCTGGTAAAAAACTCAAGACCAAAAAATGAACAACCAGAAGGAGCCTCTGCCAGCAAAAAGTACAAAAGAATCTGTGTAGCCGAGGGAGGAATGCAAGGGCAAACGTCAAGAAAAAGAAGCGCACAAATCCAAGGAGATTGGCGCGAACAACAAGTAATCTTCCCAAGAATCAGGGGAGGCCCTTCAATTAGCAGTCCTCTGGTCATCACTACACACATTGCTCATTACGAAGTGTCAAAAGTCCTGGTGGACACTGGTAGCGAATCAGACATAATGTATGAGCAATGTTTCAGGAAACTGGATCCGGCAGACCAAGCAAGGCTTGAAATTGTGAATGCGCCGATCTCTGGTGTTTCCAATGAAATCATTCATCCCCTAGGTCAAATACAATTTGAGCTAACTATGGGGGATGAGAAACACAAGCGAGCCGAAGTTGTTAACTTCTTGGTCTTGCCCACCACTTCTTGCCACAATATGATCTTGGGTAGGGGAACGATTGCCCAATTCAACGCCATACCGTCGCCAGCGCACGGCGCGTTGGGGTTCCCAACACCAACAGGTGTAACTTTTGTATACCGAGATCATTTGTGCGCAGTGACAAGTACTCCGCGGGAGGGGAGAATGAAAATTCCAATGGCAGAAAACGCGCCAGAGGAATGGATTCTCAACCCGAAATTCCCGGAGCAAAAAATCACAATTGGCGCTACAATATCAGACGACACGAGGTTGAGAATGAAAAGGTTGCTCACAGCATATATGTCGGTCTTCGCGTGGCAACACTCTGATATGACTGGGGTTCCGCGAGACCTGGCGCAGCATTCTCTAAACACCTTCAAGTCTGTAGAGCCAATTGCTCAAAAGAAGAGAATCATGGGGGATGAAAAGGCGAGGGCCATGAATGAACAGGTTGAGGACCTATTGCGCGCAAACATCATCCGCCCGATACGATACCAGACATGGGTAGCCAATCCTGTGATGGTAAAGAAAAGTAACGGGTCATGGAGGATGTGCATTGACTTCAAGGACCTCAACAAAGCGTGCCCAAAGGATTGTTACCCCCTACCAAACATCGATGCAAAGGTGGACTCCGTGGCGCCATTCAAGCTAAAATGTTTCCTGGATGCCTACAAAGGCTATCACCAGATTCAAATGGCACCACAAGATGAGGACAAGACCGCATTTAGAACCGACAAGGGTGTTTTTTGCTACACAAAAATGCCCTTTGGTTTGAAGAATGCGGGCGCCACCTACCAAAGACTTATGGATGCCGTTTTCAGCGAGCAAATCGGAAGAAACCTAGAAGTCTATGTGGATGATTTGGTGATCAAGAGCAGGGAGGAAAAGCAAATGCTCAAAGACATCGAAGAAACCCTTGGGCGCCTAAAGGAAGTTAACATGAAGCTCAATCCGAGCAAATGTACTTTCGGCGTACTAGAAGGAAAATTTCTAGGTGTAATGGTCACCAAGGATGGCTTCAAGGTGAACCCTGAGAAGGTGGAGGCCATCCTTGACATGCCCTCGCCATCCACCATGAAAGAAGTTCAGAAGCTGAATGGTAGATTGGTATCAATCAACAGGTTCCTAGCGAACCATGCAACCAAATCTACCCCATTTGTCAATACATTGAGAAACTGCTTAAAGAAAAGTCAGTTCAAATGGACTCCTGAGGCCGAGCAGGCTTTCAGTGAGATTAAAGAATGTTTGATAAATCTGCCCGCGCTCACAGCTCCTTTTCCTGGTGAAACTTTGACATTATACCTATCAGCAGGAGAGCGCGCCATCGGCGCATTATTATTGGTGGATCGCAAGGGAATCCAAACGCCAATATACTATGTGAGTCGGGTGCTGACAGATCCTGAGACGCGCTACTCCATCATGGAAAGTTAGTTTTATCACTAACACACGCGTCGCGCAAGCTTCATAGATATTTCAATGGTCATCCCATTAAAGTTCTGACTGGTTACAACATCCAGCAAGTCTTGCGGCGCCCCGCGCTCTCAGGAAGGCTGACAAAGTGGGCGCTGGAATTAGGAGAGCACACGATCTCCTATAAGCCCCGTCCAGCAATAAAGGGACAAGTCTTGGCTGATTTCATTACAGAAGTCCCAGAAGGAAGAATTGAAGAGGCTCAGCGCGAGGTAGACCCTCCGCGAGCCAATGATGAAGAAAATGTTTGGAGATTGTTCACTGACGGAGCTTCAAACAATGAAGGTTCCGGCGCAGGTCTCAAACTGGTGGATCCAGAGAATCATGAATATACTTACGCCATCAGGTTGGACTTCAAGAGCACCAACAATGAGGCTGAGTATGAAGCCCTGCTGGCTGGCCTGCGCATCGCGCACAAATTCGGGGTTAAAAAGCTAGAGGCCCATGTTGATTCATACTTGGTAGCAGCACAGGTCAATGGCCTTTATGATGCCAAGGAGAACACCATGCCTCTATATCTAGAGCAGGCGAAAAAGCTCATCGAGCAATTTGACTGCTTCAGAATCATTCATATTCCACGCAGTGAAAACAAATCTGCAGACGCGCTGAGTAAGATGGCATCAACCAGTTTTGATCACTTTGGCAAAGATGTCAGGGTAGAAGTAATGAGCAACCCGTCGGTGGTAGCGAAGTCTGTCCTGGTAACTCATACAACCCCTTCATCATGGATAACTCCAATAATGAAATTCTTAAAGGAGGGAAAGGTACCAGATGATCGCGCGCAAGCGAGGAAGATAAGACACAAGGCGCAGAACTATGAACTGCTTGACGGTACATTATATCGACGCTCTTATCTTGGGCCGCTCATGAAATGCCTAGATGCTGAGGAAGCAAGCTATGTGATCAGAGAGATACACGAAGGAATCTGTGGAATTCATGCTGGCCCGCGCATGGTGGTTGCCAAGGCAATGAGCGCAGGCTACTATTGGCCAGGCATGTACTTGGACGCTTTAAAAGAGATCCAAAAATGCAAAGCATGTCAGAGCTATGCGCCAAACACCATGCGGCCAAAGAACAATTTGATTCCAGTGACCTCCGCATGGCCTTTCCACAAATGGGCAATCGACATTGTGGGTCCCCTACCGCAAGCGCAAGGGCGAGTAAAATTTTTGGTAGTGGCAGTAGACTATTTCACAAAATGGGTTGAAGCCAAGCCACTAGCAAAAATCACAGCCGAAGCGATGAAGCAGTTTATATGGAGCCACATCATATGCCGTTTTGGCTTGCCCATGGAAATTGTGAGCGATAATGGCAAGCAATTCACTGACAAGAAGATATCCAGCTGGCTCAAGGAATTGCGCATCAACCAAATTTTCACTTCAGTTTATCACCCTCAGGGGAATGGACAAGTGGAACGCGCGAACCAAAGCTTGTTAAATGGGCTGAAGAAAAGGTTGGAGGGAGAATCCCATTCTTGGGTCGAAGAGCTACCTAATGTCCTGTGGGCACACAGGACATTAAGCAAAACAAGCAATGGCGAATCCCCGTTCAGCCTAACCTATGGAACAGAGGCAATGATTCCAGCAGAAGTTGGATGCCCATCCCATAGAGTGCTCATGATGAGCAAGATTGATAATGAGCGCGAAAGAAGGTTGGATCTCAACTTACTTGAAGGGCCCAGAGAGGCGGCTATCATCAGTGAAGCCAAATACAAGAAAAAACTGGAAAAATATTACAACCAGCGCGTGAAAGAATGCCACTTCAAGAAAAATGATTTTGTCCTTCGAAACAATGAAGCTAGCCGCGCGATACCCCCGGGAAAATTGTCCCCCAATTGGGAGGGACCATATCAAGTCTTGGAAGAATTGGGAAAAGGCGCATACGCCTTAAAAGATTTGAATGGAAAGAAGATCCCGCGCGCATGGAACGCGGCACAGCTTAGAAAATGTTTCATGTAAAAATTGTCAAGTTTGTAATCAAGGCTTAATAAGCCATTATGAATAATGATGCGCGCTATCTACTCTTAATGTGGATTCTATTACCTTTTGCATACATGTTTCACACTTCCCTTTATTAGTTTTGAGCAATATGACAACATAGTATTGACATCAAAACGAAATAAAAACGAAGTAAAACATACATGCGCGAGCTTCAAGCTCAAACGCGTTAACGAGTCTTAACTCTAAAACGTCAGGGCCTTAGCCCAATTCTACTACCTTTTGCATACATGTTTCACACTTCCATTTATTAATTTTGAGCAATATGACAACATTGTATTGACATCAAAACAAAATAAAACGAAGTAAAACATACATGCGCAAACGCGTTAAAGAGTCTTAACTCTGAAACGTCAGGGCCTTAGCCCAATAATGTGAGCCTTAGCTCAAATAACTCACAACATCCATCCTGCATGCTGCGCAGCCTGACCATAAAATACCTAAACACAACTAAGGCAAAGCAAATGCCAAAACATAGTTGTTAAGGTCTCAGGTCGAGGTCTCGCATAAAATTGTAATGGATATCTGAGTAACACATATTGACACGTAAAGGCTAAAAAACTCATAATTCCATTCGCGATGACGTCGCGCAAAAGAGGAATAATGAAAGCGCCAAGACACGTGTCAACATAATCAAGATATGGCAAAATCACTTACAATATGACAAGGGTTAAGTATAATAAATTCATTACAACCTTGTTCTTATTCCAACGTGCAAGCATATCTTATATTCAACAAGCAAACATGCGATATAAAGAGATGAGTAGGAATGCGCAAGATGCGAAGAAGGGAAAAAACAGAATTTCATTCAAAAGCAGTGAAATTTACAAGTTTACAAGATGAGATACAAACTACAAATAAAAATAAAAAACATGAAGGGCTTCTCAAGTCTCCACGTTGACATCAGTCTCTTCATCATCCTCATCATCGCCCTCGGCATCTGGCGCAGCCTGCTCCTCATCATCTCCAAACTGACCATAGTCAAGTTGTTCATCTTGAATGGAGTCTTCGAGCACGACAGTGTCAGGAGCGGATCCTTTGGCCACGCCAGAGCCGCTAGCAACGCCAGCATTCGCCGCGCCATCATCGCCGCCGCCAGCCCCTTCGCACTCGTCAAGTAATTTCTTTAGCGCGACGAGATCGGGCTGGTCAGCAAGCGCGGATATCTGCAAATCATAAGCAAAAATATGAGTACAAAAAGACTTAGAAAATAAGTCAAGGTAATCTCATTAAGGTTAAAATACCTGCGCAAGGATGGGAATGGGAGTATTCATATATTTCTCCCCCATCGCGGCCATTTCCGCGCAGGCCGCGTCGCTCTGATAAGGGTACTCGGATGGGTTCTTCTTCAACATGCCATACTCATAACCATCCGTGAACCCTTCAGCTCGGCCCACTAAGCGCGCGGCAGCGTTGCAATCCATCACCAGGGCCTGAAACTCGTATGAGTATTTCATCGCGTAAGCGCAACGAGTCATGCCCTGTGAGATCAGCCATCGGCGATCCTGCGCGAGGCCAGCAACAGACGTCTCGAGGGCAGGAACCTGAGAGTTTAATAACTCAACAGTTTCCTTAGTCTTTTTTAGCTCCTCTTTGTCGGACGCTGCTGCCGCCAGGACTTCTTCCTTCTCCGCCCGCGCAGCATCAAGTGCTTCCTGGCTAGACGCTGCCGTCGCCAGGGCTTCATCTTTATCGGCCTGCGCGGCCGCCAGCTCCCTCTTCAGGCGCGCAACCTCACTCTCCAGTGATGATTTTTCAGTGATAGACTGGACAAGAGCTTGGTCACGCGCCTCCGCCTCCAGCTCCAAGTCGCGCGCTCTGCGCGCGTACTTGGCCGCGTCCGCGTCCGCCTCCGCCGCCTGCAGCTTCTCCCGCGCCGCCTGAAGCTCATGCCCGCGCTTCACGAAGGCGCTGTTGGCACTGGCTCGGTTCTCACTGAGCTCTGCTTGGAGCTTCTCAGCTCTTTCGCGAGCATCAGAAAGATGCCAAGCAGACACCTTAGCCTCTTGCTTGGCTTCCGCAAGAGCATCACGTACTTTAACGTAATCAGAGCGAAGCTCTTGGGAGGCAGCAATGAAGGCCGACCCAGCAAACATATGATAGTTGAGCAGGTCGTCGCTAGCGCGGTCCTCCTGGAACCTCCTTTCAGATGGAGGCACAGCATGAGCCCAGAATTCCGCACACATACCCATGGACTGAAAGGTGCTGTCTTCAGTAATATTCCATCTCGGGCGGTAAGTGTGATTGGCTTCCTGCAAAAAACAAAGAAATTATTTAAGTCATCAAAACATTAAGATGGAAGTCCGCGCAGCGGAGCAAAAAAGAACCTATACCTGCGGGGATGAAGCAGAAAAGTCAGCGCCAGCCCCACGAGAAGGCTCCGCCGCGAAACCTCGTGGCGCTGCAGGGCTGGCGCGGGCGCCGTACGAGTCTTCAGCATGAACCTCCTCATCCTCCTTTGAAATAGGCCTCTTCTCCTGCGACCTAGAGTCAAAATCAGTCTCGCGAGGAGGGCTGTGCGCAGGAGGAGGTGAGGAAGGTCTCGACGCCGCCAGGTCGGCGCGCAAAACGGCCTCCTGCTCCTTAGTAATCCCAATGAGGGGAGATTCATCGCTTGCAGGAGCAGGAGCAGAGCCAGCGGCGCTGGCGCCGGCGCCCGAAGTGCCACCAGAAGCTTGTACGCCAGCTACGGGTTCTATGAAAAAATCAACAACAAGAAATGGTTACTGACTTGATCTAAAAGAAAGTCAGAAAATAAGAGCGCAATACGTACCTTGGCGCAACTCCGTTCGCGAAGCAAACATCGCCATGAAGTCCATTCTACCCTTCTTTGAGGGTAAAACAGGGGACTTCGAAGCGACCTCCGGCGCAGCCTCGGCATCTTGTTGCGCTGTCGCCGGCTCTACAAACATTTGAGTGAGCAAAGATTCATTAGTAATTCTATCAGAATCGCGCTCACAGAATCATAAAAGATAATCAAAAGATAAGCAAAATATACCTGTCGAGGGCGCAACACCGCTTCCCTTTTCCGCCGCGCGAAGGGAGGAGGTAGCGCCACCATATCTCAAGTGGACAGGAGGTCTGCCCACTTTTTGAGGCAGGGAAGCCAAGGAAACCTTGGTGGTAAACCCCTGGGTTTTCCCAAATCCCCCCGCCTGAGTAGGAGGATCCTGAACAACAGGGGCATTATCCTTCTTCTGCTTCTTACTGGCCCCTGCGCCAGTTTTCCCCTTAGCTTTACGCTTTAGTTGGGGCGGCTCCTCCTCTTCCTCCTCCTCTTCCGCGAGCTCCAGCTCGTAGTTTTCGAGCGCATCTACAATACACACAACAGAAGTGTTAGCAAAATTTGGTATTATAAAGGAAAATGCATAAGTACAAAGGCTTACCAGGCGCATCGCTGTCGAAGACAAATCCCAGATCAACAGGGATGAACATGTCATCGAAGCGATCGGGAAAACCAATCTCCCCAGCGCCGAGCGCGACGGAGCCACCCTCCATATGTTCATCATAGGCGGCGTGGATATAATCCTTGGTGACTGCACAAAACAAGTCAAATGATATCAGCAAAAAAAATTATATTCGCGCAGAAGTAAAGCAATGAGATAACTTACACAACCCGTCGACTTGGATAACGGGCTCGAGCGCGCTGTCCGCCCACCTCTTGCTCATACCAACCCCCACCAGCGCCTCCTCACAAATGTTCTTGGCGGGGGATGGTTTGGCGGTCAGCTTATTAACCCAGGCGCCAGTTGGGTTCTTGAGGACACCCACATCCGCAGGCGCAGAAGAAATCGAGCGCATGGTCATACGGATGGGGATCACACCAGCCCTTATATAAAAAAACCTCTCAGACCAGTCATGAAGGCTCTTGAATGAAACAGTGGAGCACTTCACCTTCTGACTGCGAGGAACGAAGGAGAACCAAGAATCTTGGATCTTGGGCTTATAAAAAAATTGAAAGCGCCGAGGGGTGGGCTCCTCGCGCTGGGATTTGCACATGAACTCAAAGTGAGTCATGCGCACAAGTCCAAATGGATGGACTTGGGATATATGAATCCCATAAAACTGAAGCAGTGCACCCACAAACCTTGTCATCGGGAGACGAAGGTTGCAGTGGGTGAAAAAATGGCTATAAAGGGATATATAGCCGGTAGGCGGGTCCGCCGCCGTTTGCCCGGCCCCAGGCAACATGCAGCCAAACAAGGGGGGAAAACCCTGAGAGGCAATAAGGCTGTCAAGATCAGCCTGCCTCAATTTGCAGGGGATTTCATTCCACCTCTTCACAGCCTTGGTCCTCCCTACCTCCTCCGATGAGACCTCAGCAGCCTTCTTCCCCTTGCCGGTCTTCTTCAATGTAGACATTACTAACGATTTTCTACGGCAATGGATGGGGGAGATTGTGTTGTCGGAGCTATCAGACATACAACTGTGACAACGAACAAAGATTGCTTCTGAATAACAGATATTTGGGAAGCAGAACAAAGATAATCAGAAGACAAAGAAAGAATACCTCTGAATAATAAACAAGAAGATGAAGGATAAAAAAACTCTAAGGGCTGGCTTTTATAGGCCCAGGAGAGAGAAATTTTGGTGCTGAACGGACTTCACGCGCCCCCACTCGCAGGTTTAAGCCAATGCGAGCGCGACACGTGTCCATGACACTGTGTGAGGGGACATGAAAGGAAACTATACGGCTGCTGCCAGAGTTCACGCGCCACCACTCGCAGGAACGGACCAACGCGAGCGCGACACGTGTCCCTGACAGCATGTGAGGGGACACGAAAGGCAACTGTAGCACCTCGAGCACACGAAAGGTCTGACACGTCTCCATCACGTACAGGGACGATTCGTTTGCAACCAAAAGGATAGAATTTCGCGCAACGGTGAATAATAAGAAGTAAAAGACAAACCCCTATTAAAGGAACAAACTGTTAAGTCTAATATCTATCTTGCCTCGCTCGCGCGAGACAAGACACACATTAGACTGGGGGGGCTTGAAGAGGTATGTACCCGCCTCAACACCGAGCAAGGCGGGTCAACCCACAAGATATAGACAAGAGGCTTGAAATCAAGGCATTACGAAGTCACAAAGCCAAAACCTATGCGCATGGCGCATATCACATATGCTCATGCATCACATGCTCAGGCATCATACGCCCAGGCACCACACATGCTCAGGCATCACATATGCTCACGCATATCACATATGCGCGTGGCGCATCAGCGCGCGGCGCATATCACATGCTCGTGCATATCACATCTGCGCATGAAACATCTGCGCGTGAGAATAAAGAGAAGACCTCGCGCATCCTCAGGATTGGCGCATATCACACACGCACATAATCAACCTCGTCCTTATCCAAATCAGGATTAGGGCAACCTTGATTGTGCACGTCAGACAACCTTCCAGAAGGTATCTTTTTAAGGAATAAGAATATGCTGATGTTGACAGCTGCCGAATGAAAGGTGGACAACTCAGCATAACCCATGTGCTACCACGTGATTATAACCAATGAGAAAGCACCAGGTGTCCCAGAGGACACGTGGCGCAGAGCAATTGGAGGAGGCCAACAAGGCTGAGCCCAATCAGTGGAAACCCTAGCACTATAAATACAGCATCAACTCCACAAGGAGAGACACTCAATCATATCACATTCAATCATATTCAATTACATTCAATCACAGACAGTTACAGCCAGTAACATACACAATCATCAGATAACATCCAATTACAGAGTATTCACCTATTAAGCAATACACTCCAAATTCCTTACTCTCACATATTATTATCTTCTCCCACAAATACTTATTCTCACACCGGAGGGTTACCCCAAAGAGGACCCCTCTGTCCCTTTCTGAGGGGTAAGTTGACGGTGCTGTTCATTTTGTAGGTGGAAGAACACAGATCCAAGAAAACCATCGGTGAAATAGTATAATCACACCCGAGGAAAGTAGATCGTCTACCAGTGAGTCGATCCACGCTTCTTCACATAGATATTATTTTCATTTAATAGTTTATAAAGTGTCAACACACCTAGACGTGGGCTGAGAAAACGGCTTCTATGCACCTATGTTATAAATGAAATGTCGCCTTACCCATTCGGAGCCACCACTACATAGAGTAAAATTTGTTTATCTTTTACCTAGTGATGGCTACAAATTCACAATAATAGATTATAGTATGTGTTAATACATCCCTTGTCTTTTCACCACTCTTGTCCGTTGAAAATTGCCTCTTTGGTGGTCATGTATAACAATTTACTCACAAATCTTAATTAGTCCACACGGAGTCCACCAAGAAAAACAGAAAATGGGAGATGAGATGGGCTCGAAATGGAGAAAATAATGAGGGTGATAGTTGGTGGGTTTTCAACAAATTTTCAAAAATGCAAGAAAGATGAAACAAATCCAAGAAAAATGGTGTACCAACTCGTGATTTTGTAAAAAAAATGCAAAATTTAGGGATATCGGTACCAACCTGGTGGCCTTATATATTTATAAAATATATTTTATTTTTTTAAACGGTAATTTAAATCACTAACTAACCCTCTCAATCATCTTTATTCCCTAAATATAGAACCATAAGGTACTACGTTGGCATGTCCTGGACGAAATCTCATTCACCTATATACCTGTACTTGGAATCACACCCTTTCATAAAATAACTATAATCGATAATTTCATTGGTTTTTAAATTATATATATTTTCTATCAACCTAATGATAATTTAAATAATATTCACGGTAAAACCTATAAACAACACTTGTTCCAAGTTCCTTCCGACATAAAACACCTCCTAATTTGACTCCAACACAAATTCACCCCATCACAAACATCAAGATCCAATAACCCATCTCCATCTTCATTCATAGATCCACTCGCCAACATGTCAGCTTCTTCTTCTTCTTCACAGATACTATTCATATCCTCGCTTATCATCCTCTGGTACTCATCAAACATCGGCGTCCTCCTCTTAAACAAACTACTCCTCTCCACTTACGGCTTCAAGTTCCCAATCTTCCTCACAATGTGCCACATGTCAGCCTGTGCCATCCTCAGCTACATCTCCATTGTCTTCCTTAAACTTGTCCCCTTCCAGAAGATCAAATCCAGCTCCCAGTTTTTAAGGATTGCAACCCTCAGCATTGTGTTTTGTGGGTCCGTTGTCGGTGGGAATATTTCCTTGAGATACTTACCCGTTTCCTTTAACCAAGCTGTCGGTGCTACCACACCGTTCTTTACCGCCTTGTTTGCGTATCTGATGACTTTGAAGAGAGAGTCTTGGGTCACTTATTGTGCTCTTCTGCCTGTTGTTACTGGTGTTGTCATTGCTAGTGGGGTGTGTTGTTTAACCCTTTATTGAATTAGTGAATTAATTGTTTGATCCGATTTTCGTATATAAAGTATTAATCTTTATTTATTGAGCATGGATCTTGATATGTAGTTTGATAAATGTTTTTAACACAAAGTATTGATGCTAATGTAATAATATGTCACTTATTTAAGTTGACTAAAAGGGTATTTTGGACTTTTTAAAAATTCCTGATCATCATTTATGTTTGCAGTATCTTGAAATTTGATGTTAATGAATATGCTAATGAATGTAACTAGTTAAGTGATTTGTGACAGGGTGAGCCGAGTTTTCATTTATATGGATTTATTATGTGCATAAGCGCGACCGCTGCTAGGGCTTTCAAGTCGGTTCTTCAAGGGATCTTGCTTTCTTCCGAGGGGTAATTTGCTTTCCGCTCGCATAATATATTGACAATGTATATGATAAATCATATTTGTTAAAAAGACAGAACTTTATGTTTGTAGGGAAAAATTGAATTCTATGAATTTGTTGCTATATATGTCTCCGGTTGCTATTATTGTTTTGTTGCCGGCTGTACTTGTAATGGAACCGGATGTGATAGATGTTACCGTCTCTCTTGCAATGGAGCATAGGTTCATGTGGGTGCTGCTTTTGATTAACTCAACTATGGCTTATGCAGCCAACTTGACTAACTTTTTGGTGACTAAGAACACGAGTGCATTGACACTGCAGGTTTGTTACTCGCCATCTTGATTCCTTTTGCATTGCTTATTTGCTTGTATTAATTAATGTGGTCATAACGGGTTGGGTAATGTATCTACAAAAGTTGTATTCTTAAATGATAATCAGTGTATATAGATGAAATGATTTGGATGGTTGTAACTTGTAAGCATTTGAAGACCATTTAAGTGACTTTTGACACATTTGGCCCGTTTGACTAGTTCTTCTATAGCTACTTTTTTCCTATTTAAGTTATATAGAAAAACATGAAATGACTCATTGCCATATGATCAATTTTCAAACAATCTGAGTGTAAATTTTCTCTCTGCAGCGTTCGTTGTAGAACTCGGTTGTTTATAAAAGTTCTATTCGGAAACTTAAAAAGTAACTTCTATTTAAGTTAAATTATTAGTCGGCTTGACCTAAAAAGTCAAAGCAGTTTACCAAAGCTGAATCCAAAAGGACATCAAATGGATTCCTTTAACTTAATTGTGTGTTTTTCAAAAGTGTGCATAAACTTTTTTTAAATAACTAAGTATAATATGATGCCTCACACAACTGTAACACATAGTTTTATGAAAACAAGATATTTTGTCTTGGAATTGAACTTTGTAAACAATGATCAGGTACTCGGGAATGCCAAAGGAGCGGTAGCAGTCGTTATCTCAATACTTCTTTTCAGAAACCCAGTGACAGTTGTAGGTATAGCTGGTTACTCGATGACGGTTATGGGGGTGGTTGCTTATGGAGAGGCCAAGAGAAGATACCAATGATATTTGCAGCCAGTCACCCTTTGTATGTGGATCTATGATTAAAAATTGCGGGAACACGAGTATTCTTTTATTAACGAATTTAACGAACTTTTATGAGCATATAATAGAGTTTTTATACGCATATTATCTAATGAATATTTGGCTGTTTTTATTTAGAAAGGGTTTGTTTGTATTCGATTGTGGTATGTAATTGTTAGCATTAGATTTGACTGTGCCAAAGTCAATATTGTTATATCGCGTGTTCCTGTTAACGATACTCTATTATTCATGTGTTTGTACTGTTGTATCCTGCCATAAACTGTTAGGTTCTAGTTTTAGAAATTGCAGATTTGGTGATGATTTAAAACTGATTAGTTAAAAGAAAAGGATAAAAGTAGTTTAAATATAAAATCGCTTACAACAATTTGTACAACACGAGAAGCTAAAATATTCAACTGTTGACATGATAATAACTATTCAGACTTTATGACACCATCCTTTATAAGATAAAACTTACTGAAGGAAGTTGAAAACAACTTCATCTTATATTCTTCTGAACTCTGATAGCAAAGAATTTGCATGCTCTAACTTACAACTATTTGTACAACACAAGAAGCTAAACTAAACTGAATATTATAGCTTGAAAGTTTCTATAATATATATATGTGTGTGTGTGTGTGTGTGTGGGTGTCAATTGCGCAACTCATGTCATGACATGGCTACCAGTAATCACGACATGAGCATGTGCCATTTTTGAAATGATGAAACCGAGTTGCATCTCTAACAATAATTTCCCTACCAACAAGTTTTGAAATAACTTAATAGCAGAGGCTGCAGAGTGACAATCTTTACACACCCTCAAATTCTTCATGATTCTCAAAGTACTGTTTTTTGGAGTCTTCATTAGTGCAAACACGATAGCAAGTTTTTCACTATGATGCATAAGAATTTGCTCTTTAACCTCTTCATCAAGATCATGCAAAACCGCTTCAGTTTTTGGTACAAACCCTAATTTCTTGATCTCCTTCCAAATCTCAGCCATATTTCGATAAATTTCATCTCTTTCAGGATGAAGACCATCTTCAGCTCCAAACACATGAACTTGATTCATTATTTGAACCCAACTAAACCCTTGATCTTTCTTCACTTGTTTGACTTTCATTGACTTTCTAATCTCAGCAGCATTCTCCCAATTCCCACAAGCAGAATAAACATTAGCTAGAGCCGAGTAGGCCCCACTGTTATCCGGTTCAATTAGCAACAACTTTTCAGCTGCAATTTTTGCAAGATCCGTGTTTTTATGAACATTACTAGAAGCTAAAAGTGAACCCCAAGCTATAACATCAGGTTCAATTGGCATATTTTGTATGATATCATATGCTTCTTGAAGTCTTCCCGCACGTCCATAAAGATCAACCATACACGCATAATGACTTAAGGTCGGTTCAATCCCGTGTTTTTCTTGCATTAATTTAAAATACTTGACACCTTCTTCAACCAATCCCATATGGGTGCAAGCCGAAATCACTCCAACATAAGTTATATGGTCGGGTTCTATATCAAAACTCAACATTTTTCCAAATAACTCCAAAGATTCTTTTCCATGGCCATGTTGAGCTAACGAAATGACCATGGAAGTCCACGAGACAGTATCTTTTAAACAACTTATTATATCAAACACACGATTTGCATTATCAATATTTCCAGATTTAGCATACATGTTAATCAAAGCATTACTTACAGAAACAGACGGAGCAGATTCGGATTTTATGGCTCTGGCATGGATTTGTTTGCCATGTTCTAAAGAAGCCAGACTTGAACTTACACTCAATATAGCTGCCAGAGTGTAACTGTTAGGTTCCGGACCCTCTTTGATCATTGATCTAAAGAGATTTATTGCTTCATTATTAAATCCATTCTGCATATACCCTACAATCATGGCGGTCCATACTACAACATCACGGTGTTTCAACGAATCAAATATTCGTCTGGCTGGATTCATGTCCCCTTGCTTGATGTATCCGTCTAAAAGAGATGTAAACGCGATTATGTTTAGATCTGAAATATGATTTTGAGATACAATCTTTTGAGCCGTGTTCACATGACCAAATTTAGAGTACATTGAAATCAAAGCATTCCCAACAGCTCCAGATAAATCAAGTTGGAATCTCACAATGTGGCCATGAATTTGTTTCCCCAAATTCAAGTCATTAAGATTCGCACAGGCTGATAAAACACTTGCCAATGTAAACCTATCTGGTTTTAGAGGCGTAGTTTTTAGCATATTTGAGAACATATCAAGAGCTTTAATGTCCAAACCATGTTGAATGTAACCCGAAATCATTGAATTCCATGTAACTATATCTCGGTCAGTCATTTGCTCAAATTGAGCAAGTGCAAGATCGAACCGTTTACATTGCATATCCATTGATATCACAGTATTCCAACTCGACAAACTCTTCACTTTCATCCTACCAAACACGCTTTCCGCTGTAAACAAATCACCTGATTTCGCATACATGTTTAGCAGAGAATTAGCAACGCTTGGGTACCCACTGAGCCCGACTTTCACTACACACGAGTGAACTTTCCTACCGATCTCCAACGATTTCATTGCAGCACATGACGCAAGAACAATAGTAAACGTGTACTGGGTCGGTATCACTTTGGAATTTATCATGTCAATCAGCATCCTGATAGCCGTTTCGAAACGACCAATCTGATTATAACCCACCATCATTGTAGTCCATGACGCGGAATCCGGTTCAGGCATTTCGTCAAACAGGCGGTGCGCGTATTCAATCCTTCCCTGTTTCGCATAAGCGGAAATAACCGTGTTCCAAGAAGATGCATTTCTAACAGGCATTTCATCGAACAGCTGACGGGCGTCAGCAAGAAACCCGGTTTTGGCATACAAGTTAATGAGATTGTTGATTAGATTCACACCAACAAGAACACCAGACTTGATTATTCGAGCATGAATGGTTTTTCCCGCGCATGGGTCTTTGTTAATCAGGGTATTTTGAATTAGAGAAACATAGTGTTGTTGATGTGCCATGGAAATATAAAAATTGAATTTTATTTTATTCGAATTCAAATCAATTTAACGGTGTAAAAAAAAAAGGGAACTGAAAAAGACCGAGGCCGAATATTTTGATAGGCATTGATGTCATTGATTTCAGGTTGGAATATTTAACGCTCGGCTACGTTTTCATATTGGTGTCTGTGTGGAATCTTGTGGTTGTGTGGGTTGTGATTACGGTTCTGTTGTATTGTTGTGATTGTAATTCTCTTTTCTCTTTTTACTCTCATTCATTTTTACCGGTTCAAGTATCTTCTTTTTCTGGGTTTTGTTGGTTTTGGTGTGGCTTGAGCTTGGAACACCATGAGTTCATTTGTGTCGGTAATGTATGGGTTTTGGAATGCTTCTATTAGGTCACTCATGTGTGAATTAAAAACAATAAAACAAGGAACTCCACAAAAATCATATTATTTACTATTCACGTATGGTTAGAATCTTAACCATATAATTAACACAGAAGTTAATGTGTTGATTTCCTAACTCTTATGTTTAACATTAGGTAGGCCCGGCCCAAAGGGAGAGTAAAGAGGGCGACGGACCCAGACCGACTCTCCTGAGAGACCCATAATTGTTAAAAAAAATAAAATTATATGTTATATATAATTTTGTTTTAAAACAAAAGCTTAAAAGATGAGTTATTGGTTGAAAGGAAAGAGGGGTAGAATATGCAATTAAAGGTCATGGGTTCAATTTCCATAATTAGTGTTCTTTTTTTCATAGAAAAAAACTATTTATGTTTTATATGAGTTATTTTAATAACTTGTTTATTTTTATTTTTTTATGTTTTGGTTCATACTGGGCTTTTAAAAGGTAACCCTATTGGTAAAATTGTCTATCACATAATTAGAACACGATTTTAGGGGCCCATTTTTTACTCGTTCCAGGCCCCAAAATTTTAAGTGACTCTCGGAGACGGCCCTGAGATTATGTGTTATCAAAATACCCATGTTGCTTAAACCAGTGGCTCTGATTCCACTTCTGTCACAACCCCCATCCCTATACCTCGAGAGGGGAGCCGTGAACGCGAGCGGTGGTATCAGTGTTTATTATTTACCGTAGTTAGGAAAAATCTTCATAGTGTAAAACACCATGATTTTCATTTCATAAACTGGGATAAAATCCATATTTATGTGGACAAATGTTTTATAGGGATAAACCCTAATTTACAAAACATGTTTCTTTACTCTGGTGATAAGCCACTTATTAAAGCTGGAAGGCCCGTAGGCGTCATTCCTTTGTCTTTAACAAGTCACCTGAAACATGTTTAAAATATTTGACCAGCATGAAATATTAGTGAGTACATTCATTTATAAACAACTCATTTTTACAGTTACAGCATTAAGATGTATTTGCATCTGCCCACTACAAATTAACGAAAGGTACTTGTCACTCGACTATATCTGTGATTGTGGTCATATTACTTATTGGCTAACACTTGTCCAATAAGTAACGTGTAATAGCCCATTAGGCAAGCCTTGTATACAAAGCCCCACAATACCAATACTCACTATCCCGTAAGTCTACAGAGACTTAATCACTGTAATGCAATTAAAATCTTTTGAAAGCATTTTGACTATCTGTCATGAATTTAATAAGTTTAAAAAAATCATCATGACAGTATTGGGAAACTAGTTGTCTCACGCAAAAGTGAGTTGTAGAAAAACTCGAATGTCTCACCTTACAAGTTTACTGTTTATGAGCTTCTTGGTATTAAGCACCAAGTTTAGTACATATATGCATTAGTATAAAATGATAAGTTTTAACGATAAGCACGAGATCGAAAACTTTACACGATGGCACAAAGTCTCACGTTGTTCAGGGCGAGATTTGGATTCGTGTACTAAAGTCTCGATCAATCAAACTAGGTATCGTTGCGGCTACTCAAGGTATTATACTAATACTGTAATATATCAGAAAATGAGAGGAAGCGCAAAAAACTGAACAATTGAAACAGGCCTTGAGCTTCCCGTTTTATAGCTGATTTTAAAGTCAGTGTCATATCACGGACTCGGGAAAAGGTCATCGCATAGTGCAACGGCCATATAGGTTTGCTGAGTCATCCCTAGTTATGCCACACGGCGTGAAAGTGTAAAATGCGCCATAAAAGCGCTCATCGTCCTTCTTTCGTGCCCACGCGCGTGCACGGCAGGTGCTTTGCACCCTCGCTAGAACCACTAAGAATGTGTCTTCTCATACAAGAATATTATCATATGAGCTCTCTTCCTTATAATGAGCTCACAAGTTTTGTAATCTAGCAATATGATACAAGAATTTACTTTCTAATGTATATCAAGGTGGAATGATTTCATTTCTTCCTTCACCAATGTGGGATGAACCCACCTTCTTATTTATTCAAAGTGGGATATTTCCATTTACTTATTTCATATTTTTCATCATGTATTTTGGAAAATTTTGGGATGTTACATATAGTATGGGAAAGAACCAAGTATCGATTCACGGATACACTTGTTTGATTTTTACTACTAAATCGTTGTATTTATTTTTAAGTAGAAGTAAGCATCGTATTAGTTTTGGTTTGAAAAGTAAATTTTAAAAGAAATTAAATAATATTTTTGGGTTTTTATATTTTTATAGAGATGATCAAGGATAAAAGTATATCATCTTGGTTAAAAGTCCTCTTAATTTGGTTTAACAGTTAATTAGTAAACATGTGAATAACATCTTATTCCTTTACAACTTAACTAATCTTAATTGGTATTTTAAGTATAGGCTTGCTTTGGTAATTAAATGTGGGAATAACATCTTATTCCTAAGTCATGCTATTCCATGATAATTAAAGAAAGATATATGCATAACTTCATGATCTCCACTAAAACATTATTTTATGTAAGCAAGTGGTTTATATTAAGTATTCATGAGATAACTTACTTTAAATATGAGACAATCCCTTAAATTACTAAGTAAATTGTCCTTAATAGTTTTGTAAAAATAACATTTGTATTGTACTTAAAATACCAATTAAGGTTAGTTAAGTTATAAAGGATCAACCTTGAATTAACAATTATTAGCCCACACAACTCTTGGACAATTATAGAACTTATGCAATAACCATCCAAGAGTTGTTTAAAATAGGTTATGTTGTACACCCACTTGACAAGTAATTAACCAATTTAGTGGATTAGCATCAACAATCTGTTTTCACAACATTGTCAACATTCTCATTTGAAAGATGATCAATTACTACTAATACTTCATTTGGTCCATGTTTTTATTAGGAGTTATGTTTTTATCAACCAAGGCCTTACAAGAACGGCAATTCATCGGCTTATCATCAAGCTCGGTACTTGTTATCTCTTTTAAGATTTGTATTTTTATCAACCAATGCCTCAAAAGAGTGGCAGCTCCCCGGCTAATCATCAATCTCGACACTTGGTATTTATTTTAAGGTTCATATATTTATTAACCAATGCCTCACAAGAGTGGTAGTTCCCCGGCTTATCGCCAAGCTCGGCACTTGGTTTATATTTTAAGAGTATTTTAACATTTTCCATTAAGTGATAATTACAACATAACATTTACTTTTTATAAACCAATCACATGTTTAACCAATATTATTAAACTTTAATTAAGATTCATTATACACCAAGATGATACTATGAAAGTTTAGACAATACTAAGCATAATGTTATACATCAAAGTAATAAATACAAACATGACCAAATAAGAACAATCTAACCAATTTGGATGACTAATCTTTGATGCTAATGGCTTTTTCCAAAAGCTTAATCTCATTGATCTTCAAAAGATGGATGGATGGGATAATTATCTTATTAGTGGTGGTGAAATGAGATAGGTGAAGTGGATTTAATCTTCTTCAAGGTGTGTTCAAGTCCATTGAATGTGGTGGATGAGCATTCAATTAATTTATAGGTTGAACAGGGCTCTCAACACGGCCCGTGTTGACATGGGCACGGCCGTATTGATCTTTTTGTGTGATTATATTAAATGCTCGTTGTCAGAAAGTACAATAGGAGAGTTTTTGTCTGGGCATGGCCCGTGTTGAACCTGGGCACCGCCGTGCTGATCCAGGAAGCATCTATTTGGTCTTTTCCTCTTGTACTTTCAACATGGGGTGTATTAATGTTAACATGGGCCATGTTGAGCTTCATAATATTCTATTTTGTCTTTTCCTCTTGTTCTTTCAACATGCGGTGTATTGGTGTCAACATGGGTCATATTGTGACTTCTGGATTTTGTCTTTTCCTTAGATGTTCTGAACGTGGCCATGTATTGAGTCTGTTTTCACAGTTTTTCTCCGTTTTTCTTCGTATATCAGCTCGTTTTATTCTTTAGGGCTATATTTACCCACAAAAAGAAATTATGAACATTAGTGGTCATTTATTCTAATATAATTGTTGATATTACGCCTATTTGAAAATATTTGTGTTGAAAAGATGTAGAAAATTTATATACATCAGGTTAGAATTGTTAAAAGCCCAAAACCCACCTTCAACTATAACACCATACAACTAGTTTACAATCATTTACACGAGTTAATTTGTAGTAAGAAATTGATTATTTGATAACAACTGAAAACCCATAAGTCCATAACCAACCTTATTTCATGGCCAAATTGAACTTGTACACATTAGAGAATGAATGGACAAAGGGAATGAAATAGATTATTATCATTTCTTTATTTTGTTTGGTTAATCTATCGGAATAAAATGAATTATTACTTTATATTGTTTGCTATTAAAAAACGTACGAATGAAATAGAAATAACAAAAACTCCTATCGCAAAATAATTTTTTTACCAAAAAAAATTAAAATGCAAATGGCGACAGTGGTGGTGGTGGTGACGACGGTGGTAGAACTAGAGGTCAACTAGTGATAGCGATGGTAGTGATGGTAGCAGCGATGGTGACGGTCAGGTGGTGGTAGTCAGGCAACAACAGTGGTGGTGGTGTAAATGGTGTTCAGGAAGCGGCGGCGGTGGTGACGGTGCTGGTGGCGGCTGCGATGACAATGGCTGTGGTGGCTACGGTGATAGTGGTGGTGGCAGTGGCGGTGGTGGCACTGATGATCAGGTGGTGGCGAGGGTGGTAGTGGCGGTGGTGGTTGTTAAGTGGTGCTGTTGAGAAGGTAGGATGAAAGAGGAATGAAATATGAAGGTCAAATAATGAGATTAAGGGCGCGCTTGTTTCACATAATGTAATGGATTTGGAATTGGAATTTGTATAGGATTTGTAATTGAAAGGAATTGGATTTGGAATCTGAACATTCCAATAGGAATTGAAATAGGAATGAATTGAAATCCAATTCCACTCTTGATGTGTTCGTTTGACAAATGAATTGGAATTATTTTTTTTAAACAAGGATAACAGCAGAAACATTTTAGTTTTTTTAGATTTTTGTTTTTTATTTATATTTTGCGTTATGATTTTTTATTTTATTTTATTTTTTTTGAATTTCTTTCAAGAGTTTTTCTATAAAATCAAAAACCCCTCAAAATAATAATAAAAATTCATAACTCAAACACATGAATTGAAAACAAAAAAAGTAAAAAAAACTTAAATGTTTTATTCGTTGTCCTCGTTGAAAAAACAAATACAAAAAAAACCCTCAAAAAAAGATTCCAATGAATTCATTTGAAATCTTTCATATTTTAGAAGGATATGGAATCATTTATTTAAAGGAATTTGAAGGAACTGAATTCCAATTTCAATTCCTTGATAACCGAACCAAAATGAAATTAAGACTCCAATTCCAACGAAACAAACACTCCATGCCATGAGATTTTAATTCCAATTCCTTTGTATTCCCACAAATTCTGTAAAACGAGCACGCCCTTAAGAGAAATTTATAATACATAAATTTGATAATGGCAAAATTATCTTTGTTTGCATATTCAAATTAAAAAGCAATATTTGCTTAAGATAAAAATAGAACACGTTTAACTTATAACTAAAAAAATGAACTTCATTAAAGAAAAACAAAAGCAATAAAAATGATTCTAATGCTTGAGCGTTTAAGTAGGATTGGGTTTGCTATCCAAAAATGGGTTGTGGCACAGCTTGTTGTCCGCTTACCTGCCACTTCATTGTAAATCGTTTGAATGTTTATTAATGTTATGTATTAGTATCCTTTTTAGATTAATTACATTGGCCCGCTTTAATCCCTTTTCTGCCCATCGCACACTCAAATCTCCCAGATGGCGAAGAGCTAGATCAGTCATGCCATAAGACCCAATGTAATCTACCAACATCAGAAGTTAATAAGCTAACTAAAAATTCAAAAATCCAAGTAAACAGCTCATGATTTAATAAGCCAGCTAAAAATGTCTTCCCATCAATTCTACGAACTCGTCGCCATCTTCAACCAAATCAATTTCAAACTCATTGTCATCTTTAACCAGATTTCAAATGCCTCGTCATCTTCAACCAGATCAATTGAAGCTGAGCCAAGATCCAAAGGTAAACTGCAACCAAGAACCTGTGCACGTTCCCATTTCCAAAAGCCGGCGAGTTGATTTGGAGTGCTACTTTGCCAAACGGGGAAGAAGAGGAATCATATTTACGGACTAACTATTAATTCCTCATATTTAAAACAATTGAGGTTTAATGTAGATTCTTTATAGTCAAGGTGTCTTTTAAGAGGATCCTTAATCACGAGCCGTTTTTTTATGAAAAAAACTACAGCATACCTGGAAGAGATTTCTCATAACTTTGCAGCTGCAATATGAAACCAGCGTTGGGAGCAGCCACGCTTCGTTTACTTTTCACAAGCTTCAGGGCTTTAGACGAGTTCATGCCATGTGTCTTCATCAAATAGGCCACAACAACACTCACACTAGATCAAATATATAATACGTTAAACATAGTGTTAATTCATATGCACATAATATCTTCAATCAAGCATTTAAAATTTTAGCAAAATAAACAAATTGGAAATAAAACTATAGAAATCAACACATCAAAAACCTAGCATATGATATCTACAAAATAAAGGTAATATATGCGGTACTCATATGTTCTCTTTTCATCAACCTACTTTTTTTATGTCAAAGTAGCAAAGCAATGAACCAGCATGCTGTCATTTAAAAAAAAAGAACATATTTCATAAAAACTAATCACCTTCTAGATCTTCCTGCAAAGCAATGAACCAACACGCTGCCCGTTCTTTTAGCTTCATTAATGCAACTAAAACAGTCATCAAAGAATTGTGCAATGTTTACGTCTCCTCTGTCATGTACTAAATCAATTAAAGTTATACGGATGAGAAATATTTAAGTTTATTGAAACATATACAAGGAACAATATCATCGATCAATAAAAGAGCCATCTTACAATCAAGCGTTTTGTAAGTAAAATCATTTGGGTATGGAGGTGGAATTGAAGAAGCAACAGTTAAAATGTGAGTAATGTTCAAGCTTTTCAAAAGTGTCTTGTTATTGGCAGCTTTAACTGAACCCAAATAAAGACCCTACAATAAAAGCAATGTGTGAGATTGATTGAGAATTAATAAGTAACATGATGTTAATAAAGTTTTAAGAGATTGATTTTTCAGTTTTAGTTTACCTCTTCGATTTGAGATGGAATGTCGTCTTTAATATCCTTTGCTGCCTTAATTGCTCACAAAAGGTCATCCATTGCAAAGCTGTTAGTCAAATTCAAAAACTAGAAAAGTTGTGAGTTTTTCTTAATGGCAGATTCATGCACCCAATGAAATCAATCTGCACATGTAAAAATAGACATCTTATGACACACGAATGAGAAAGAAAAACAAACAAAAAGTCCCAACAGAATTTTATAAACTGGTTTTGAATTGTTTAGAAGTGTAAGCATTTATAAAACATTAATTTCTATATGGTTTACTATTTTTCCAAAATAGTATAAAACTGGTACAGAAAATAAAACTATTCCCTAAAGACTTTAACAATTAAATATTAGGTTCATAAACCACCAAACTAGCAAAATCAAGTTTACAACAGTGTGCATAAAATCTGTAGAACCTATATGTTTTTTCAGAAGACCTGCCCTATATTAATATACAAACCAGATACCAGAATTAAAAGTACAAATGGTCCAATGAATCCTAATTTCTTAGGTGGTCTCAATCTACAAAGAACCCTAATCAATTTCTTCCCTAATTTCACCAAATTAGAAAACAGAACCCTTCCAGAAACACAAAATTACGTCGTAATCGACAAAAAATGCTGTTCAATTCGCTAATTACTAGGTTCCTTAGGTTTTAAGTTCAAAACAAAACGAGCGAGGGTATGCTCGAACTCGGCTAGGTTTTAAACTGGGCGGCTCAGTTTGGCTCGAGTTTGTATAAACGAGAGTGAACTTGCTGCTCAAACTCGGTTCGGTTTATAAACGAGCACTCAGTTTCATGTGACTTGATCAGTATGGGTACTTATAAACCAGTATATCTAGACAAAATAATGTTATGCAAAATACCATATACCTACTTTGTGAGAACCAAGAGTTATAGAAGAGACTTTGTATAAAATAATTTCTAAAAGAAAAAGAAGTCATATGCATTTGATCCAGAAAAGTAGGTTTAACTTACCTGAGGTGTCTGGATGGATTCCTTTTATGGAAACCAAATCAACCAAACCTAGCAATTAATCCAAGCTGCAACACAACAAGGAAATACAAAACGAAATCATTTCACACAAACATTATATTGTGGTTTCAAGCAACTTGTGACATTATGAAAGAAAAATAAGTTATCAAATTGAGTGAAATTAACTGAAATCGTTTCCAGCTGTTGAGATAAATAAACTGATAATTCTTCATATTTGAAACTAAGTAAACATAATTTGGTTAAATAACTCTGTCGAAGAAATTCAAAGCAAAAAGCAAATTCCAAGATGAAGAAAACATAACCTCCACTTACAATAAATTCTCTAGTTATAAATTATAAATTTTATATAAATTGTAACTTATATTTTTGTCGTTTATATATCAATATCTGTAAATAAATAAATAAACTTAATGAACTCAACTCGATTACATTACGACCCAACAATGTTGACCCAATACACCAAAAATAAATCCTAAATTAGGATAACCCAAAATCTGTAAACCCATCTTCGACACCAAAGTTTGATTTTTATCTTATGCTATAATTACATGGGTGTATCTTATTTTTAGTAACAAAAATGAATGTTGTAGAACCCATAGAGCATTAGGTGGAATGAGTAAGGGCTAAAAGCGTGTTCGGAATTGAGTTTGAAACAAACTTATTACCTTATTGGTGTTTTAAAAGAGCCAATAAGTTAAAATGTATTTGGCAATCATAAAAATCTTTTTTTATTTTAGTTTTTTGAAAGGGTTAAAAAACAGTATTTCAAAAGCCTCAAATTCTAGCTTTTCAAAATGGCTTTTTGAGAAAGCCAATAAGCATTTTTCAAACTCAATCTCAAACATGCCCTAACAATCAATTGTATGTAATTTATGTGTATTTTTTCATACACACACACACCAAATTTTACATATAAAATTTCAGTTTTGACTAATTTTGACCAAGTAATGATTATACGGTGATTAGTCAGTAGAATATCAGCTAGTGGTTAATCCACGATAAATTGGTTAATTCAGCGATTAGTCCATATGACCTAAGCAGTTAATGCGAAAAAATATCGGATATCGGTCAAGGACTATTATATGAGATATCGGTTATTACAGTGAGATACCAGTGGGATATCAGTAATTTTAATATCATGTAAAATTCATATATATGGCAATTTAACACTAATAATTTAGTATATTCTCATACCATTAACAAATTAACCTTTTGTAAATTGTAAAACACTAGCAATCATAGTAAGTAAGAATTGATTAAGACTTAAAACAGTAGCATTGAACACTAAAAGTTGATAATTAAGACTTAAAATACTGATACCGGGAATATTGGTGACGTATCGGTCAAAAATTAGTCCAATATCGGTCAATATCGTTGATATTATCGGTACCGATATTCTGACTTATATATCGCTAAAGAACCGATAACCAATTATCAATTACATGCCATATGTCATATGATGTAATATCTTTCAAGTATATGTATACACTTTCAACCAAAACTTGTTGTATTGTAAAATACTGTATCCATGAACAAAACATATATTTATAGTTGAAGTCTTTTTTATAATTTCCGTCCGCATAGACAAAACAATTTCTGTACGCCTTTTTTTTTTTTTTTTTAAATACAATATTACTAGAGATGTCAAGAATTAAATATAGGGGAATAATACCCCTGGTTTTCGAAAGTTAGGGCTCTTGCGTTTTGAGCTCCAAACCAAAACCCCAAAACCATAACAACAACAACAACAACAACAATAATAATAATAATAATAATAGCATTTTGGGTTCGGTGCATCAATGGCGAACGACGCAGACATGAGCAGCTGGACGGATCTCCTGCATTCATCTTCCAAACTTGTTGAACAAGCTGCTCCTTCCGCCCAATTTCCTCCTCTCCAGGTTATTCATTTAGCTCGCACTGTGTATGCTTATAGTGCTTAATGAATATTAATATTATCCTCTCTCAGAGAAACTTGGATCAATTAGAAGCGTTGTCTAAGAAGCTCAAGTCCAAAACCCTAAGAACCGAGGCTCCTTCTCAATCAATTGCAGCCACAAGGTAGCTAGCTTTTCATTATTGCATTTTATTAATATTCTGTTTCTTTAAAATTTGAATTGTTGTTAGATAAATTGATACAAGTACTTGAAATAATTTGAATATTTCTGAGAAACAAGTTTGCTTTGTGTCTCTTTGTACTAGACTCAGTAGTGTGAGGACTGATATATAGTTGAGATTAAGTTTGTATAGCAAAAAACTAGGAATTACAAGAAAAAGTGTGTTTAACATGGAGTTAGTGGACAGACTGCAGTATGAAACCGCATTTTTAGCTAATCACCACCTTGATTTATTAAGATGCATCAATGGTGCATTGTTGCATTAAAAGTAAGTAATGAACTTAATACTTATTTTCCAATGCTCTGTTACGATGGAGTTTATATCTTATTGAGTATCGTGCATGATTTTACACTGCTAAAGTGATTTTAGGTGTAAACTAGTGTTTAGTGAAGGAAGATATTTTACTTGTGTTGTACAGGAAGTTCTTTTTCTTTGGATTTTTGAAAATTAACTAAAAGCAGAATGCAAGTTTTTGCTCGCATGTAAAAGCGAGTGCGCATTTGTAGTTGTGGTTTGAAAATCGTAAACCTAGGGTTTACTTGCGTTTTTTTAAGAAGACATGATACTAATTTGCTAAAATGTGTATCTTGGTAATGAAATGAAGTTCATTAGAGTAGTCCTGGTTTAGAGTTTGTATCACACATTCCTTTTCATACAACATACAAGAAAACAACTAAAAAGTATTACGAAAAGGCAGTATATGTAAGGATGATATTTATGGTTTTTGATCTTAGGTGATGGATCCTGTTAATGTATGTAACTTGTTAACTTATGTGCAGGCTACTTGCACGCGAGGGGATAAATGCTGAGCAACTGGCACGTGAATTAAAATCATTTGAATTGAAGGTATTATTTAATTAACTTGAAGCATGTCAGGCTGATTATATTTGCTTATTTATGCGTACCATTATATGTGTAGTTTGTTTCACTAGGGCGGTGAGTGTTGTCTTTTGATGCGAAAATAAACTTTAGTTCAAGTTGTGCTTTTCCACTTTTGTTTTAGAATTTGACTCCAGTTCTTTTAGATTTTCTATGTTATTTAGTTTTTCAATGCTACTTTGTTTTGAGAGTTGTATATTGGTTACTTATTCACAAATTTTTACCGAGTTAGATCTTGTAACTTTGTGTGTAGACAACTTTTGAGGATGTTTTTCCGGCTGAGGCTACAAGCGTTGAGGAGTACTTGCAGCAGGTACCTAATGCATCTACTGCTGCATTTTTAATGAACTAAATGTGCATGGATTATGTATAATTATTTAAATAAATGGCAACGCTTGTCACAATTTCATATTTTCAGGTTCATGAAATGGCAATGGTCTCCGCTGTTCAGGAAGCTCAGAAAGATAATCTCAGAAATTTTAGTGACTACATGATGACAGTTTTAGAGGTTAGTTGCTTATTAGTTCTTTCATTTGGAATTTACTAAGTTATCTAGTTACACAGTTATGCGTTTAATTTTGAACGCTTATTTTGCTTTGTATTCGTTAGGATGACTGGCAAAAGGAAAAAAGGGATTTTCTTCACAGCATGAGCCGCATTTCAACATTACCAAGAACCAATGTGAACGAGTCAAGCTTTGGGGCTACCCGTTCCGGACCGATATTATCTCTAACATCTAGCCCCCATGTTTCATCTGGTTCCTCTAGCATGGAGCTTGTGCCAGTAGGTGAGAAGTCAGCCATTGATAAAAAGGCTGAAGCATATGCTGAGGTTGTTAGGACTCTAAATGATGCCAGACAACGTGGCTTATCATTTAAAGTAAGTTTGCTAGTTATTAATCTCTCACTGTTTTTTCTTTTGTGGATTCAATAAATGTGCATGTTAGTAATTTATTCCATTTGGCAGCCAGCTACTGCTTTCAAGAGTGCATATGAAAGTCTTGGTTTGGATGCTTCTGGTGGTAAGTCTGTTACCATGGGTAAGATTTGGCATCTAATTCAGGTACCCACTTACTATGCAATCTGTTCATATGACTTAAACATTTTGTTGATTATATTCCAATTATATTCTCATAATTTATGCTATGTTAGACTTTGATGGGCGAGAATTCAAGTTTTCCAAGAAATATTTCAAAGAAAATGTCGCTAATAATCGGTGCAAGGAGACACCTGGAGTTGGGACATGAGAAGTATATCATGGAAATGATACAAAGTCATCCAGCACAGGTAATAAAATATATATTCCTTTTATTTTTTTGGTTCAGTATGTTTATTTACTCTCATATTTTGCACTATCTGTGTATTAATTATCTTTTATACTTTTTTTATGTAGGCTGCTCTTGGTGGAGTGGTTGGAAACTTGCAGAGGATTCATGCTTTTCTTAGGGTTTGTGGTCACTTCTTGGGGAAAGTTAACATACAAATTAAATTAACATGCTAACTGTGCGAATCAAGTAGTGTAATTACATAACAAGTAGTGTAATTATGTAATTGCATCGTATTGTACTTACACTATGCTGTAATTACATTACACTATAATTACACTATAATTATAGTGTGGTGTAATTACACTACTTGTATATGTAATTACACTATTTGATTCGCACAGTTAGCACGTTAATTTAATTTGTATTTGATCCAAACCCCTTTAATGTTAATCAGCATATTATACTCTTATGTGTTTGTATTTTTACTAACTCTACTTTTTTTATGCAGATTCGTTTGAGAGACTATGGTGTTCTTGATTTTGATGCTGGTGATGCTCGTAGGCAGCCTCCTCTTGATACCACATGGCAGCAGGTGTATTTGGATATACTTATTATCTATATACTTTTCCTAGCATATTATTCATTAATTAAGTTACTAACGTTTTGTATAATACAGATCTATTTCTGCTTGAGAACTGGGTACTATGATGATGCAAGAGATGTTGCTTCACGATCTCGTGTTTCTCATCAATTTGCATCACAGGTATATTATATTATACTAAATTTCAAATCTTTCAGTTTAACTGTTAACTCGTTCTAAATTTGACAGCTGGCAGAATGGATAACAACTGGAGGCATGGTATCAGTGGAGACTGCTTCCATTGCTGCAGAAGAATGTGAAAAAATGTTGAGAATCGGTGACCGAGCAGGCCGGGGTACTTTTGACAAGAAAAAGTTACTTCTATACGCACTCATATCCGGTTCCCGCAGGCAGATTGACCGCCTGCTTAGAGAACAACCTACACTTTTCAACACCATAGAAGATTTCTTATGGTTCAAGTTATGTGCTGTTCGTGACTCGACATCCGTTGTTTTGAACGAATGCGTCTCACCTTACAGCCTGGATGATCTGCATGCTTATTTAAACAAATTTGAACCATCTTATTATACAAAGAACGGAAAGGACCCGTTAGTGTATCCATATGTGTTACTGTTGAGTATGCAGTTGGTGCCGGCTGTCATATATTTGTCTAAAGATATTGGAGATGAGGGGAATAACATAGATGCTGCTCATATAGCGATTGCGCTATCAGACCACGGTGTGTTATCTGATGTTGGTGGGACCGGTCTTAAAATAGGGGTGATGGATGCTTTTGCTGAGTCAGCTTGTATTATTAGGCAGTACGGTTCACTTTACTTGAGGCATAATAATCTTTCTGTGGCATTGGAATATTATGCACAAGCGGCTGCTACAGTTGGCGGTGGACAGGTGTCATGGTCGGGAAGAGGAAATGCAGACCAGCAAAGGCAGCGGTTATTGATGATGCAACAGCTTCTTATGGAAATATTGTTGCGTGATGGCGGGATTCTGTTATTACTTGGACCAAGAGGCGCGGGTGAAGAAGGTGAATTAGGGCGATTTTTGAGTAATCAGAAAGATAGACACACTTTTCTGGTTGAAGCTGCTCGCCAATGTCAGGAAGCCGGGCTTAATGACAAAGTAAACATTCTTTTCAAAGTTGATCTTAAAATAAGTCAATTACTGCTTTCTGTAACGTTTATCTTGATTTTCAGGCTATAGAGATTCAAAAGAGAATTGGGGCATTTTCAGCAGCATTGGATATTATTAACAAGGGTCTCTCGGAAGCTATATGTTCTCTCTCACGTGGTAGATTGGATGGTGAGAGCCGAACAGCTGGGCTTGTTCATTCTGGAAACGAGTTGCTCGAGACGTTTAAATATTATCCACACGTCAGGTTAGATCTTAACTTTGGTTCTAAAACTAGTTATTGTGATTTCTGAAAATCGTTTATGATAACTTGTGAACATTTGTGACTTTGTGCAGTCTGCAAGAGAGAGAATATGTGTTGGAGCAAGAAACCTTGTTAAGACAGCTTGAGACAATTTTGTCTATTCATAAATTGGCAAGACAAGAACATTATCTAGATGCTTTAAGGGAGGTTGCTAAGCTTCCATTTCTACCATTTGATCCCCAAGCACCTGACACCTCAGCAGACATGTTTCAAAACTTGTCTCCCTATGTTCAAGCATGTGTTCCAGATCTTCTTAAGGTTGCTCTTCAGTGTATTGACAATGTCAGAGATACAGACGGGTCACTTCGTGCATTGAGGACCAAGGTATGCTTGTTAAGATATAAAAGGTTACTCTTTTGGTATCCTAAAAAATACAAAATCTAAAGACTTAGCTTGATAAAAGTTATTTTCCACTTAAAATATGCTACTGAAATCGGTCTTTTAACCCTGAAAAAGAGTGTTTTATTAACATGCATTTAAATCAAGTGCTATTTCGCTCTATAATTTATAATAAAGAGTTATAAGTTATTTACATCTCTTGTGCAGATTGCCAATTTCCTTGCTAACAATTTGAATCGCAATTGGCCACGTGACTTGTATGAGAGAGTGGCGCGTACCTTGTGAAGTCGAAGTTCTTGTGAGATTTGTTTTGGTGAGTGTTAAAAGTAAGAGACTAAGTTTTATGCAATAATGAATGTATGGTTATTATTATCACTGTAACGGTGCATATGATGCTATTGTAGTGTTTTCATCCGCAAATGTCAATTTCTAGAGCTCTTTTGTGTTTTGGGATGTTTTATTCATAACTTAGTAGGTGAATACCACATTACCACTTAGAATTTTGTTTTGATGATGGTTGTAATTTTAACCAGTGTTGAATCAACAAGTAGGTATGGCGTTAATGGATTAGGCTTGGCTAATGTGGCTTTATAATAAATGTTCTGGTTAATGCTTAGCCAATTTTAATAAAGAACTATGAAGATGACAACTATTTATACATGTTGAGGTTTAAGCCTTTTTGTGGAAAGTCCTAGGTTCAGTTATTAAGCAAAGAGTCAATTAAGAAAAATTGTAGTAGTTTAGGCATAGTGTAGCTTTTTAAAAAGTAAACATACAAAGTAATTGATTTAAGTGGTGGTGGTTTTCTGCATATAATTTGATTGTTTTGCTTAACGCTAAATTAAATTTCATATTTTGACATGTCTGATTCATTGGACTATTTTATGTCAACTGAAATATAATTCACGCATAAGCAAACATTTCACAGACCAGGTTTGAACGGAAAATGTGCTTGTTATAGTATAATAGTATAATTCGATTATTTGCATCCATACGTGTTTTTAGTATTAAGTTGTTTGCATGTCAACCTTTACAAGTATTTCACGAGTCTCATGGCAATGAAAAACATAAGATGCTAACCTAGAGGACTGAAAGACAAATTTTTTTCTTTAATTATGGTGACGATTCATGTCCAACCAACAAAAAGAAACAAACTTAACTCCTTTTTGTTAGATAACCCGTATGCCAACATGCCTATTAGTTTGAGAAAACTATCGATTATTAAGCATACTAAATTGAAATGATGATTAGAATATCCTTATGTGTTAAGATGTATCCTCAAGTTAGCAACTAAGGGGGTGCTTGTTTAGGTCTGAATGGTTCCATTCAGATGCACATGTCTGATTCGCTCAGATTAAGAGCGTTTGGTTGCATTTTATTCGGTCTCTGAATTGAATTAATTTCCCACGTCAGTTGAAAAAAGACGCTGAATTTTTTAAAAAAATGTTAAAGCATGTGAATGAAGAATTCTTGATCTTAAAAAAGAATTACTAAATTTGTGAAACCCGACAAGTAGCCAAAAAAGTGAATGTCCATATTATTTTGGGTTAAATTCCCTCTTATGGTTTATGACTGTATCCCTTGTGTTTAAGAAATTGCCTATTCTCTATGTTGCATACACCGGATAAAGTAATGGCATAGGGAAAGTTAACTATTTAATTTGCTAACTCAAAAAGAATAATTCTATAAATATATACCTTATTAGTTTTGATGATTAACATACACCATTTTTTTTTAACGGCGACTTTCTTAGTTAAGTGATAACGCGATCGCATTCACGGCTCCATCACCCTCGGTCCAGACTATGTTGACATTATCGGGACCCACGCAGGAACATAAGGATCATTTGGCATTTCGGGTAAAACCCCCGCTCACCCCGCCCGAAGGCACGACAAGTTTTATGCATCAGGGAAAATCCGGTCGGCATCAGGGATCGAACCCGGGTCTCCCCGTGTCTTCCCATCCTTTGCCTGGCCAACTGGGCTAGCCCAGCTGGTTATTAACATACACCATCTAGTCCTACTTCTAAATTTATACATTTGTTCATCATGGGACTCAAACCCTCAACATCACAGTAAGAGACACCATTTTACACACCTTGATACCGCTATGCCAAATATGCTATTATTAGAAACTTGTTTTTTCATGTCTTACGCTGCCTTTTTTCTTTAACCAATCACCGTAAACCTAAAGCTGTCCATTTTCAATTATGTGACGTGAACCTTTTAGGTAAACCAAAATTTAAGGACAAAACAAATAAACAATGGCTTAAATAGTTTGGTTTATTTATGTAGTTTGTCGCCTACCTAGACTATGGTTGTGTTCCTGTGATCTCGTAATCACAAGTTTGGTGAACTATTTGGTGATTCACATTTCCCTTTTATGAGTTTGGAATTTTATGACTTAAATTTGCTCCACATGACATGTGGACAAATTAAAACACCTACTTTTTAAGTAATTTATAACTTATAAAGCATAAGGTACATCTTCTATAGCATGTAAGATAGGGACAAACTTGTCCATTAGAAAATATGCATAGGATTAGTTACAACATTGCCCCCTCAACTATACTCAACTTTTTTAAATTTAAGAAATAGTTACAACTTTGAATATTCATCTTTACCCATATATTTCTTTTTATTTTAATTGTAAACCAACTTTCCACCAACGATTTTCCAATGGCCGTAACTTTTTCATACGCTAATATATGTTTTTTTAAATTGCACCATAAAATGAGCATTTTATTGTCTTTAATTTGGGTATGGTATTGCTACAGTTTTTTCAATTAAAAAAATTAACACGTTACGTATGGGCGTTCACATTTCAGTTTTAACGGTTTCTAAGTTAAACCGTGAGCCAAACCATTGGTTCGATTTTTTTATCATTGAAAAACGAAATTGAACCGTTGAAAATTTAAACTGAATCGTTACTAACGGTTTGGTTTCACGCATTGAGCTTCAGTAATAAGTTTATAGTTCTGTCTGGTTTTATAAGGCTGATTTTCGATATAAATCATAAACCAAACCGTTTGCTATGGTTTGAACATTCAGAAATCGGCTGACCAAAAGTGGTGATTAGTTTAAACGCTTTAAGGTTTCAAACGAACTTTGAACATCCATAATTGTTACATCATTACTAGGATTTTTATATCACGTTGCACGTGCGGGCACATTTATAGTATTAAAAAAATAAATTTGATAAATTACATACTTTGAAAGGATTAATATTAAGGTTATTCTCATAAAAGGTTTTGAGAACAAGTGGATGTTGTATAACAATATAAAAAATTATTATAATAACTTTGTTATGGAGGAATGGAAGGTGGAATGCAATAAACCATTCCAAAGAAATGAAAAAAAAACATGTTTGGTTACCATGCATGAATGTAATTGATCATTCCAAATAGAATGAAACTCCTTCCATTTTGAGGATTTTCATTTCTTTGGGTATGGGTGTTTTTTTTTCATTCCTTCAAGGAATAAAAAAGTCAACATCATTATTACTATTATAAAATTATAATTATATTATTATTATTATTATCATTATTATTATTATTATTTTCTAATTATAGTTATTATATTATCATTGTCGTTTTGTATATTATAATATAACTATTATTATATTAGAACTATTACTACATTATCAATATATTTTATTTTTATATTAGATGAGTTAACATTTCACAACGCATATACAGTTTAACGATCTCGTTGCAGCACGAGGTCCTAAAAATACTTATTATGAATATTCATTTATTATTAATATTATTTATTTATTTTTAATTATTATTACTAATAAAAATATTAATAATGATAAAGTGATTAATCATTCCATTCTTACATGGTAACCAAATATGACAATGGAATGGTAATGATCCATTTCATTCATTTCTCCATTCCATTACCACGTCCATTCCGTTCCCTCATCTATTCCATTACCCCGTACCAAACATACCCTAACGCTTTCAAGTAGTTATAAAGACCTACAAATATATATTAAAAACTTATTATGAGAAAATAATTAACCCTTATAATAGTAAACACACCCACATATAGGGCTGTCACTTTTACCCAAAACCCAACCCGAAAAAACCCGTACCCGAACCCGAACTAACCCGACCCGAAAAACCCGAACCCGAGAAAAGACTAACCCAAACCCAAACCCGAACCGAAGTGATTCGGGTTGGTTCTCGGGTTTGATTTATAAGTTTCGGGTCAACCCGAATAAACTTTTAGTTTTGAAATTAAATATATTTTTAGATATAATAGGCTTAGTTTTAGTTACTAAAGTTATCAGAATATGAGCCTAATCGAATGTTATCATTCCAACTATTATGGATCGATTGTTTATTGTTAATTATGTTTTCCGTTTATACTAATAGTAACCGTAATCGAACAACCAAATCACGTTTGATTAAAGTCGATTATGGTTCGAGTTAGTTACTTAGTATACTCTTCTTTTGAATTGTTTTATGACTTTATCAAGTTAAGTTGGTTTATTATTTGATTATTTGCGTTACGAAACAAAGAAGGATATGTTGTCTTAATTTTAACATTGAAGTTTTTAACCTTTTATTGTTTTTTGTTTCATTTTCTATGATATTCGAAACTCGATTAACCCAACCCGAAAAAACCCGAACCCGAATTACACGAACTCGAAAAACCCGTGAGAGATTTGGGTTGGGTTTCGGGTTAAGATTTAAAACTTTAAAACCCGAAGAACCCAACCAAAAAAACCCGAAACCCGAAAAATAAACCCAAAGAACACCCCTACACACATATATAGGGGTGGGTTATTGTATAAGAATGACTTATCTTACATTACGTACACGACCTTCCAGAGCGTTGGATTACAAAGCACAAGGTGGCAGTTTCGTAAATAACCCAAACTAGTTCATGATCAAATTCATCGATTACAAATCTATTCTGATCCAAATTCTGAACTCATTGCTCTATCTCATTCAATTTCTAAACCCTAATCAGAGCTTAAAGTATGAAATCTTTAAAGTCAAAAACCAAATCAAAATAAAACGTCGTTGAACACCAAGAATCTTCAAATTTGATAAAAAAATGATGATTTAATAAATCAAATTGATGTGTAGAAGAATTTAGATTCACAATCGATTATGAAATTGCAAAATACTATACTCAATTGAGCTCTGATTACGGTTCAAAATATTACGTTTAAACGTTTCGAACAAAATTGAAGATACTAAAACGTTCTTGTAACACCATGAAATACCCCGTCTAAATTTGGGCTAAAATGTCAATTCTGAAAGTTAGAGGGTCAAAAATGAAAATTCTAATTTTTATGATTCTTCGTGCGACGCAAAGATGACACTGAAACTACTACGCGCTACGCAAAGTAGCTGGCACTAAAATCGAGATGAAGGAGTTTCGCGTTATGCGAAGTAATACTTCGCGCTACGCGAAACCTCGTTAAGTAATCTGATACACGTGTCCAACTACGTATCACCACGTGGCACGACTTGCAGGCCACGTGTCCTGACATGTCAGAGAGTCGGTTCGCACAATGTGAACGGTTAGGGTTTTATCCTTCGCGCGACGCGAAGAAAGCCAAAAACAAGTATAAACATGACAGCTACGGGTTTGAGCCAAACCATCCCAAAACACCTTCTTCTACACATACTTAACCTATGAATTCGTTCCCGAAGTTTCCCGACGTTCCGACGGCTTGTTCCCACAAAATTTGCGCAAAAAACGAGGTTCCAAAGTCCTGTTAACGATCAACCGCCTTATTAAGTGAAGTCCTATCGACAAGTTGCCGATCTTTTCTTCTTCTCATTCTTGAGTGATCGCTTAAGGTAGGAATTATGCATTTGTTACTTTATTACATAGTTATTTAAGACCTAGTTAATAGTATAGTCGTTAACAGTAAACAATTTCCAAATAATGCTTTATTAAAGTAATAACGTTACTTTCATAAGAAGTAATGTTATCAAAACTATATATTTTGGCGGGCATGTAACCATAAGGGGGATATCATTAGTAGATGTTTCTTGCCTAAGGTAAGTAATTGATATAAATCCCAATCCACCGTGGGACCCGTTTACTTATCTGGAGATACTTGCCAACGTGATAGAACCTATTAGGCCAAAGCATGTTATACCAAACGTCATATGTGAAAGACAAGTATATTTTCATAAACGACTATAACTCTATCAAGGTTAAATCAAGCTTAAGGTCTGCTGAGTTAAATGTAACATTCATTACTTTTTAAACCCGAAAACCCGATCCATTTTAAATTTTTGGTTTTGTTATAAATTTATATATGTATAAATATATAATTCTCAAGTTTGTTTCGTGTATTTATATGACTTTTGTTAAATGTGACTTGATTTCGTATTTATATTCGTTTAAACGAGTCGTTTCGTCGTTTCATTGCATTCATGTTTAACGTACATCATTAAATTAATATTCACGATGATTTACGATTTTAGTTCGTTCGTTTTCTTTCTTTTTTTTTTTTTCATTTTGTGCAACTAACAAAACTTTAGGATTTAGAGTTTCTATTCAAACGATCTCCCAACTATCCGGGTACAATATGAAAATGTCCAAGTTATATAAATTCTACTTTATTTTTATCACCATTAAAAGTACAAGGTTCAATTTGCAACTTATACTACAAAATTGTAATTAAATAAAACTTGATAGTACAAGGGCTAAAGTGTAAATATTGATTTAAATTATATTTTCCCAACCCTCCAGCCCCTCCCTACCCACGTTTTCACGGCCACATCTCCGACCAGATTTCCGGCGAGCCGAGATGAACTCCGGCGACCTTTTAAACCCGTAAAACTCGCGATATAATTCAATTAAATTGTTGTAACGACCTTTGACGTCAACAATCATCCTTAATCAACACATTAATTACATTATAACATCCTAAATCGTTGTCTAATCCCCGTAATAACCGCCGGTAAATCGGCAATCATATTAACGACCCTTTAACGAGCCTACGCTCCTATAACTAGTATAAATAGGACGTACACCCTCTGCTAAACTCGCACCAATATTCAGTCCTCTCTCAAAACACTCTCTATAATCTTAAATTGGCTCGTTTTGTCCGATTCCGGCCAAGTCTTGTTCGCCACCATCCCGACACTATTTCGAGTTTTATATATATGAAATTTATTCGTTTCAAGCCGTTAATCAAAACCCCTAACTTAATTTAAACCAACATTGAACGGATTAAGGAGATTGAAATCTAGGGTTTCTTTAGGGAAGAAGATGAGCTTACATGTTTATATATATTAACTTCCTGTTCTTAATCAAACTCAAGGTCTGGTTCAACTTGTTAAGTCTCTGTCTGGTAACCATCAGACCGGGATTCGAACTCGGGTCAGTGCATTCTTTTGGTATTTTTTTTGTTAAACCAGTTTTATTTATTTTATTAATCAAATAAACTAATTTTAAATTAAATAAAATCATTATAAACTAAATTTTATCGATTCTTACCTAAAAACCAATTTTCCTATTCCGTCAAATTCTCGAAACCCATTAATATTATAATATTAATTTTTGTTTTTATTTATTCATTTATTAATTTATTTTCGTTAAACGGTATAAAATGCTAAAACTATAAAATCGTATCGTTAAAATCCAGGCTTCGTAAATAGGATAAAATTGTCATATTAATAATATATTATTAGTTGAAATGATATTTAACAAAAAATAAAAATAATCCGTTAAACCATTAAAGATAACTTTATAATTTGATCCGTTACCATTATAATTCATTAACATAATCAATTTTTCGGGTTAAAACTTCATTAAAATCCAATATTCGTAAACATTATATTTCATATATTTGTGTTAAATTATTGATCGAGAATAGTTAAAATAATATAAATCGTTAAACCCCGTTAAAGCCTAAAAATATTATTATAATATAAAAATGCCATAAAATAATAAAAGATGCATTTAATAATGCTTAATTCTGTTAACCAAATATTTATAACATTTTCAGTCCCGATAGTTAGACTTTGCTTTTGTTTGAATTATAATTCGAGAAGTTCAATCGTGTCGGATTTATTTAACACACTTTCGGTTGCTCTGGTTTCGTTATCATGATTTCGGTTTCATTGCAATGTTTATCTTCAAATTCAAGGTGAGTTTCTCACACCCCCTTTTTAAACGTTTTTCATATTTTGGGGGTGGCATATGTATCCTACAAAACTTCAAGTATTTACGGTATTGCTTACAAATTACAATTCATTACATGGACTTGTGTGTTTACTTGATTACTTGCTCAGTGGTTGCCTCAATAAGTATGATTATACGCCTCCCTTTGCACTTAGGCCTATTTGAATCGATTGGAAAAGGGACCCCATATCCGAGTACGTTGGTAGCCCCAACTGGAATGACCTTCATTTGTTCTTTACACTCTGGTCCATTGCATCGAGTGTAAAGAACCCTTATGTGCTCATTTCACAAGTTTCATGGAATTGTATGCTTTTTATGTATATCAAATTGTGGGAATCTCACTACGTATGTTCATAGCTGACTTTATTTTATACATATGTTACAGGTATAAAGATACGAGGACGAAAGTTAGAAGACATATAGCATGCCTATAGGATATTCAAAGAACAACTTATCATTTGTATATTTATTTGTTACAACTTGTATTATTTGATAAACTTGTGTTACATGAAGATTTAAATGAAATAATGTTACTATGGTCACCTAATAGTGTCACGTGTGTTTGAGCAATCTGTATGTCACACTCAGGCGTTTCCGCTTTAGTCGGGTGTTATAGATTGGTATCAGAGCCGTGGCTATAGGATAGGACATTAGACATAGTGTTCTAGGTAGCTATAGCTTATTTGTTAAATTTGTAGGTTGCATGATAGAATTATGGGAGCCTCTACTTGAATGTTTAAACGCACTTACTATTACTATATTACTTTACTGCTGATTTCATTAAACGCCTCATGAACACAAGTACACACACACACAAGTCCAAGGCTTAGGCCTAAAACAAGTTTTCTCAAAAGCAATTTCAAGCAATTTTCAAATTCGGTGTTCCGATATTTCATCCTCTTAAAGACTATGTCCTCCTTGTGATAAGGATATGGTTGCACTCCTTAGGATGTCATACAAGTCATGGTGGTTCATGCGACATGTGACTCTGACCCTCAATGTTTTATAATATGTTTTAACTAAAAGTATGACAAGTCGTGGTGATACACGAATAACCAGCTTTTGGTTCGATTTGATTACGCATTTTGATTTTTGTTTTTAACTGAAAGTTTGTCAAGTCGTGATGATACACGAATACCAAGCTTTCGGTTCGATTTGATTACGCATTTTTGATTTCATTGGAACATACAAGTCATAATGATTCATACAACGTGTGGTTCCAAATACTTAATTGTTCATATTGCGGTTTTGAAAAGTCATTGGGTTATGTGAATAGTCAAGTTTTTAATTCGCTTTCTGAGTTTATATATTCATAGAAATTTCTAAAAGTTGTGCTATTACAAGAATTGTCGAGTTTCAACCCATTTCCTTTATTTATTATAATTCGAAATGTCATGGTGATACATGGATCGTCGAATTTCAATTCAATTCCTTTATCTATATATTCACTTGCTGTTTTTGGGTTTAAAATTGAAAACCCGAAAAGTAATGATGATGCATGAATTGTCGATTTTCAGCTCGCTTTCTTTATATAATTCATTTATTATTATGGTTTTATTTGAAAATTCAAAAAGTTGTGGTAGTACATAAACACTCGATTTTCAATTTGATTTATATTAAGTTTGTACAAATTCCATGTTCTTATTTCAAAACTTGATATATTTTTCATATGTCTATTCCAAGATTAATTAGATTATTATTGAAATTCGAAAACTTATGAGCATTTCAATTTTGATTTTGCTTCATGCAATTTCATTTTTATTGATTCCGATTTAGGAATTTTTCATGTAACGTTTCTTTTGATTTTGATATGAATTTCATATTTACGTCCAATGTCACGCGAATTGTTCACACTTCATGTCTTCTCGTCCTTCTCGACGCTGCTCTCGAAACTCAACCCACAAAACGACAACCCAAATCATCAAGTAATTGACCATCGCAAACCGACCATGACAAACCAAGATATCCTTACCAACCACAAACAATGCATTCAAACCTTCTCAAATCCCAACCTAACCTTTGGATACTCAAACCCAACCCAACCCAACCTAACCAAGATACTTACACGAGAACCCACCCTTTGTATAACACGTGCGATTCCACCACTCCGCTACTGTGATGTCGAAATGTTCCAAATGGTGTTAAGTTCGACCAACTCATCAACTTTTGTCTCATAACTATACATACTCGACACAACACCTTTATTCCCACGACCTGTTACTCAACTATTATCCTCCACCTCCTGCCTTACCTCATGCTCGAACTTCAAACTCGCTACTATTGCAGTAACCCGAGTGTGACATCTGCCCCGATCCGACCCGACCCAGGTACCCGTTTCTCTGATCCGATCTCTTTCTTTTATGATTTAATATTTATTTATACTTATATTTTACTTTTTAATAATAATATATTTTTCCTTCCCGCCTCTTTCTCTCTCTTTCTTTCCGCCGTCCCGTCCCTCTTCTTCTCTCTTTCCGCCTTCTTTTCCCTCTTGTCGTCGTCCCGCCCTTAAGCCTTGAACCTCTAACTGTCCTTTGTTCCTTCCCGCCTAAGGTTGTCTGCGCAGCTCCACGCGCCAGACTCCTTACAAGGAAGCCTGCGTGAAGACCACCTGTTACTGCGATACGCGAGACGAACTGTCCCCGCAGCGCGCTAAGGATTTTAGTTCTTCCCGCGGCGGGCTATGGATACCGTTCTTCCCGCGACGCGCTAAGGAATATAGTTCTTCTCGCGACGCGCTTAGAATTGAAGTTCTTCTCGCAACGCGCTTAGAAATGTAGTTCTTCCCGCGACGCGTTAAGGTTGGTTCTGTCTGCCTTCGCGCTCGCGCACTCTTGACCTTCTGTGTCTGCCTTCGCGCTCAAGCTTTCTCGCGCTATGTCTTGAGTCTTTTCTTCTGTTTAATCCAGCCGTTTACTTTTGTGTTGTCTTATCTTCTGTGCTGTTGACCTGACCTATCTTATGTCTGAAAAGCCACTTTTGGCGCAGCATGCGCACCAACCCCATTGGTTGACAGAAAAAGTGACTGACATTATCTTTTGAGATCTGCTTTTCCATGCTTGACCAGTACCTTTATCTGACCCGCCCATGCCTGTTTACTGTTACCTGTCAGCTTTTCCTTTGCCCCCTGCAGCTGCCATATCTTTTGATATCTTTTGCTTTTGGAATCTTTTACTTTTTGGAGATCTTTTCCCCTTTTCTAGGGATTGTGTTCCCTAGGGTTTCCCTATAAATAATAATGTTAATTTCCTAACACTACACACACAAAGCACTTAAACTCTCATGTTCTCTCTTGCTCCTTGCCGTTGTTCTTCCTCTGCCGTCTCCTCTCTCTTTGCCTTCGTCTTCTATCCTGTTATGCCCTGCTTTTCCGGTAATATATATATTATATATAATAATTTACTTATTAATTATGCTCTTATAATCAAGACTTAAAACAAATCATTAAAACAATAATCTTATTTATAGGTTAACTTGTGCTTGTTTAAAGTTGGGTCTTGCTTTATCTTACACCGCATCGTTTATCAAGTGAGTAATCTCGTACCTAATCCCTTTTTATTTTAATGTTTTGGGATGTTCATGTGTTCGTACAAACTTAGAGTCTTAATCTGTTTATGAACTTTAGTCGCGCAGTATCCCATGTGTTGAGGACGTAGACTTGGCTGTTTATTTGTATGTGTGGATCATTAACCGTCTTGTCGGTCTATTCCGCAGTTCTCATGGTACCATTAGATGAACACGGGAGAACTATCGTTTATGATTTTCTCTTTTGTTTACACTTGCACAGTCTTTCTTGTTTGTGAGCTCAATCGTGAGCACTGGCAGTCTATGAGTATGAATCTTAGAGTTGGTCCCGATCGGATTACACCCTTGTTGAAAACCAGACATACACATGTTGCGCGCAGATTTATTGTTATCTATGTATTGTATTAAACTTGATTTCTCACCAACACACAAGTGTTTGACGTTTATTTTAACACATGTTCAGGTTTGCAGTAGCTGTTTTGGAGCTCGAGGACACGTAGGAAGTTTTCTTTATTTTGGACCTAGATTAAAATGTATCAAGACAAGTTATTGCTGTTCGAATATTATGATTTATAATATATTGATTTATGATGATTTATGTTATCTTATGTCTACTTTGCGCGTGCGCGAATGAATGTATTTATTAAATATTGACACCCAATAGTGTCACGAGTAATGAAACAATATGTGGCGCCCCGATGTATAATCCGCCTTTGGTCGGGGTGTTACAGATTGGTATCAGAGCTCGTTGACTTTAGGATAGGTGGTTAGACGTAACGGCCTAGAATACCTAAGAGTCCCTTCTCGCGCATGAGAGAAATCTCATGTTTGTGCGCTTATTGTTAATTACTCGTTATTTATGAATATGCTCGCGCCTGCGCAGTATATGATTTTATGTTTTATTCCGCGATATTTCGATTTTTGTTGAATTTCGATTTTTATTGATTTTACTTACATATTCGTTTGTTGGATTTGAAAATCCGAAAAGTCATGGTGATACATGAATAGTTGATTTTCAATTTCCATTTACGATTATGTTCTGAGGTTGGAGACTTGAAAAGTCATGGTGATACATGAATTGTCAACCTCCAATACTCATTTTCTTGTATATTTTATATTGAAGATTGAAAAGTAATGGTGATACATGAATCGTCAATCTCCAATACTCGTTTGCTCGTATATTTTAAATTGGGAATTCGGAAAGTCATGGTGATACATGAATTGTCGATTCTTGATTCGAATTTGTTACCTTTATTAAGTCTGCATTTAGGGTCATTTATTTTACTTTAACTTTTGACAGTAACTGACTCCGCGAAACCAAGCTTTTCGAGGTTATACTTTGCGCTAAAACCAAGATATTAACTAAAAATTAAAACTTTTATAGAATGCCTCCGCTATCAGCTCGCCATCTCAAGAAGAAAGAAGCCGCGCGCAGACGTTCGCTGCAACGTTCCCAGGAAATAGCCGCCGCAATAGCCCAAGCCTTAAACCAAAACAATGCTAACACCTCTGGTTACAACATTAAGTCCTTTAACGCGGGTAACCCTCCAAAGTTCACAGGTCTTGAAGGAGCCACCGTGATGCTCCAGTGGCTTGAGAAAATAGAAAACACTTTCCTCCACACCCAATGCCCCTCAGACAGACGAACCCTATATGCCTCCAGTGTCCTGGAAGCAAGGGCGCTTACATGGTGGAATGGAGTAGCTCATGCGCGTGGCGCAGAAGCTGCTTCTAGCATGACATGGGAGGAATTCAAGGAAATTCTGACGCGAGAATTCTGCCCTCCCAACGAAATTAAGCGCCTGGAAGAGGAATTTTGGAATCTTAAGCAATACAGCGGTGAAGCGCGCGAGTACGCGACGCGCTTCCATGAACTAAGCCTGCTTGTCCCTCACCTTGTTACCCCTTCCCGCCGAGCCATAGAGAAATTCCTTGGGGGTCTCCCCATGGAAATTCAAGATTCTGTATGGGCCAGAAACCCAGTTACCCTCTCTGACGCCATCGAATTGGCCGCTGTGCTCAGCGACAACCATGTCAGAGCAGGAACCCTGTTCTTGCGGGGAACTGAGAAGACCAAACCCACCAAAACTGTCCCTGAACACGCAGAAACCAAACCAGAACCCTCAAACCATAATCAGAAACGTAGGCGCAGACAAGTCTACGCGCTTACCAGCCCGCCCATAGTCCAGCAACCCGCCTACGAACCTCTAGTATACGCCCCTCAACCCCTGTCAGCCTACCCAACTCCCCCTGTAGTCCACAACTATGCCCTAACCAATCCCGCACTCCCTGCCCCGCCAACTAAGAAACCCTACACAGGAAACCACCCCTTTTGCCCAACCTGTAGACTCCACCACCCACCTCAAGTCCCATGTCGACTTTGTAACCGATGTGGCCGCGCTGGTCACCTTGCAGAAAACTGTAGAGTCCTTCACGCCAATCCAATTGCGCCAACACCACCAGTCTACCCGCAGAACCCACAACCGACCTACCAAAACCCACGACCCAGATCGTGCTTCAACTGCGGTGATCCCAGTCATTTCCGGAACGCATGCCCGAGGCTACGAGTTCAGATTACGCAAGCGAATCCGGTGAACCAGATTTCGAACCAAGTGACACGCGGACGAGCTTTTAACATAACCGCGCACCAAGCGCAAGCGAATAATGACGTAGTTAATGGTACATTTTTGCTTAACGGATTTTATGCTTCTGTACTTTTTGATACTGGCGCCGATCGAAGTTTTATTTCTCGCGCGTTTGAGCAGAAGCTTGCGCGACCGCGCAACGATTTAAAAGAAAATTTTTCAGTTGAATTGGCTAATGGCGAAACTGTTTTAATTAACTCAGTGATTAAAGATTGCACGCTTAACCTTAACGAAAACGATTTTCTGATCGACCTCATCCCCATGCCTCTTGGAAGCTTTGATGTTATCATTGGTATGGATTGGCTTTCGCATAATCGCGCCGAAGTTATTTGCGCCAAGAAGTTGATTCGCATTCCTCGAGAAAATGGTGATCTTCATATCTACGGCGAGAAACCCTCCAACGGTCTTAAGCTTATGTCCTGCGCTGAAGCCCAAAGGCTTATGCGGAAGAAATGTGTTGCATTTTTAGCCCATGTGGTTAAACCTGATGAAGGAGAAAAGAAGCTTCGCGATATCCCTGTTGTGCGTGATTTCCCTTAAGTTTTTCCTGATGATCTTCCTGGTATCCCTCCCGCTCGTGAAGTCGAGTTTCGTGTTGATCTTGTCCCTGGTGCTTCCCCCGTAGCTAAATCTCCTTACCGTCTTGCGCCCGCTGAGATGCAAGAATTGGCAAGCCAACTTCAAGAGTTGACTGCTAAAGGATTCATCCGCCCTAGCTCTTCGCCCTGGGGTGCTCCGGTGTTGTTCGTTAAAAAGAAAGATGGATCGTTTCGCATGTGTATTGATTACCGCGAGTTGAACAAACTCACCATTAAGAACCGGTATCCCTTACCGCGCATTGACGACCTCTTTGATCAACTCCAAGGTGCCTCTTGTTTTTCCAAGATTGATCTCCGCTCTGGCTATCACCAGTTGCGCATCCGCGATGAAGATGTTCCGAAGACTGCTTTTCGAACTCGTTATGTCCATTTTGAATTCTTGGTCATGTCCTTCGGTTTAACCAACGCACCCGCCGTTTTCATGGATCTAATGAATCGGGTGTGTAGGCCTTTCTTGGATAAATTCGTGATTGTGTTTATCGATGACGTTCTGATTTATTCTAAGACCAAGGCCGAGCATGAGCAACATCTTCGATTGGTATTGCAAAAGCTTCGAACCGAGCAGCTCTTTGCCAAGCTCTCCAAGTGTGAATTCTGGTCTGATGAAGTACAGTTTCTTGGCCATGTTGTGAACAAGATGGGTATTCATGTCGACCCATCCAAAATTGAAGCAATCAAGAACTGGATTACGCCGACCACTCCTACCGAGATCCGTTCCTTTTTGGGCTTAGCTGGTTACTACCGGCGATTTATTTCGAACTTCTCAAAGATCGCATTGCCTTTAACAGCTTTAACGCACAAAGGCAAACCGTATATTTGGGGCTCGAAGCAAGAAGAAGCATTTCTGACGCTCAAGCGATTGTTGTGTGAAGCTCCTGTTCTTGCGCTACCTGAGGGTAATGATGATTTTGTCGTGTATTGCGATGCATCCTGTGACACCCGGTAATTTCCCAATCCTATAAACTAAGTAATCACCCTAATAATTAGGTGATTGTGAACATTATGCGCGCTAAATTAGAATCAGCGCGGGCATGTGTTATGTGCGCCCTGCGCGAGCGCGCTATATTAGAATCAGCGCGGGCATGTGTTATGTGCGCCCTGCGCGAGCGCGCTATATTAGAATCAGCGCGGGCATGTGTTATGTGCGCCCTGCGCGAGCGCGCTATGTTAGAGTCAGCGCGGGCACGTTATGTGCGCCATGCGCGAGCGCGCGATGTAAGAACCAGCGTGGGCATATGTTATGTGCGCCCTGCGCGAGCGCGCGATGTAAGAACCAGCGTGGGCATATGTTATATGCGCCATGCGCGAATGTTTTGGCTTTATGTTTTCATGTAACTTAACTTTATGTTGTCTAATGGGTTGACCGTCCCGCATGATGCTAAGGCGGGTGCATCCCAAATCGTTTATGCGCGTGCGGAAGGGGAACTAACCTCCCCGCATGGCGGGAACATTGAGAGTTAGTTTGTCTGAAGCTCCAAGATGGAATTGACTTCAACATAACTGATCACTATGTTGAAATACCAAGACCACCTGGAGAATCTACAAATGAAACTCATTGTCCCTGACTGCGAGAAGGTTACGCACCTACCCGCAGCAAAGAAATGTCCTTCACTCAGAAAGCTATGCGCACAAAGTTATTCGCGCAGAACACTTAGCCTAATCTCCAGATTTAAGGAGGATTATTCCCGCCCAAAAGGAAACAGTAGCGTGTTTCAGAGATTTCCACTTTTTACTGTACACTGACAAAAGTACCTGAAAAAGCACACTGTAACATGAAAAGTCAACTGTCGGCCACCCCACTCTCACCAACCACAGACCTGCATGTCCTGTCCAAATCAAATCAGAATCTTTTATCCACTCCCTAGGACCAACACCTCCACTTTTAAATAAATAATAATAATTTTCATACTTTATCATCATTACACCTAGATATGAAAAGATTACAATCCCCTAAAGCAAGGGATTGTGTTCCCTAAATCTTGCCTATAAATATGTAACCCAAATTATCACCCAAACACACTTCAAACTTCTCTCTTAAGAACTGCAAACTTGCACTAATCATCTCCTAAGCATCCGTTGTTTTCATTTCCGATCCTGTTACTAGGTAAGCCGAGATTATAACCTTGAGATCTACTTTCCAACCCTTATATTCTCCTATTTCTTGATCTTAATATATATACTTCTTGTTATTTAATCGTATTCTAGACCTTCAATTCCGAGGCCAACACCAAGAAAACCCGAATCTCGATTAATCCCTTAACAAGAACCACAGGTGAGTCTCACAGCCCCTATTTTCACTATTTTCACTATTTTTAAACTGTTTTCGGGGCGAGGGACACGTACTTAAATTATGTTTTATCATGATACTCTTACAAGCAATGCAAGCAATTATTTGTTTAAATAATGTTTCAATATGGTATATTTACGAGCAATGCAAACGGTTATCTATGGTTTTCGATGAGAGTGCGATACGAGTAAATGATCACTTTACCATTGGAACTCTAAGGGTAGGGACTGCTGGTTTGATCCACCCACTCGTAGGGGTCGCACCTCTTACACAGACGAGTGCCTAGCATGTCACGGGGCAGTACTATGGGATTGAGCCCGCTCGTAGAGGTCGCTCCTCTTACGCAGACGAGCGCCTTGTTTTCCGGCACAACGTCCGCGCGTAACCCGCGGGACGGTATTATTCGCTCGTAGTGGCAGCGCCACTTACACAGACGAGCACGGTTTTTCAGAAGTGTCCGCGCGTAACCCGCGGGACGGTATTACTTATTTCGCTCGTAGTGGCAGCGCCACTTACACAGACGAGCACGGTTCCCAGAAATGTTCGCGCGTAGCCCGCGGAACGATTTTATCAGAATATGTTATCAGAACTATGTTTTACTAAGCACGTGTTTCAATGATGCTATCAGAATTATGTTTCAGAATGATTTTTATCAAGACTATGATGCAATACGAATTATCAAGTTACTAAAACTTGTGAACTCACTCAGTTTATACTGATTCAAATGTTTTACGTGTCTTTCAAGAGATAACTAGGTAGCGCATAGAGTCACACTTAGAGCACCTCACGCTGAACATCTAAAACTAGCTTTTTGGAAGATTTTAGTTCTATCCCTTCGATGCGCGCGGTTGTTCCCGCCGCGCAAGGGGATATGGCGTGGAAATCTTCAACAGTTTTTATACTTGGATGTTTTTATGTAATTTTTAAACAATGTAATGTATTTGTATTAAACATTTCATGCGCAATGAAAATCTTACTTTGAATGTTTGCAATGGCCCGTGCTTAATTATCAATCCCCACTCGCGCGCGCCCGGCTGTTTCCGCCGTTCAGGGCCGGGTGTGACAGATTGGTATCAGAGCATTGGTTATAGCGAACTAGGAAAAGAAGTTTTAACCTAGACTATAACCGTTGGGGAATCACATGAAATATTTTTCAAAGAAAATATTTTCAAAAGAAACTATACACACACTTAGGAACACGGGTCACACAGTGTCTAGTGAATAAAGATAAGAACATTATGTGCTCAGAGTACATGCGCTAAGTTTGATATATTTTCATTCTCTTTTAAAGCGAGAATGCCTCCAACTAGAGCCAAGGGAATTACCATGACACCCGAGGAACTCGCGGAAATAATCGCGCAGGCGATCGCGACACATGAGGCCAGCAAGGCCGAATCTAGTCAGGGTCGTCAGGAGAACGAGACCCCAGAACCCGAATCAGGAGCCTTGGACAAAGGGTGCTCCTGTAAGACATTTATGGCCTGTAGGCCTTGGCCATTCGAGGGTACCGAAGGGGCCATTGGGCTCTACAACTGGATTGACAAGATGGAGACAGTTCTCTCCATTAGCGGATGTAGTGAGAACCAGAAGGTCCTTTACGCGACCTGCATGTTCCAAGAAGCAGCTTCGTCTTGGTGGAAGCTTCAAGTGAAGACTATGGGGCGAGAAGTTGCTCTTCACAAGACCTGGGAGGAGCTGAAGGAAATGTTGATGAGAAAGTTCTGCTCTCGCGCAGAAATTCAGAGTCTACAACAGGAATTCTGGAACCACACCATGGTAGGAACGGATATCGACGCCTACAACAACCGGTTCAACGAGCTTTGCCAGTTGGTGCCAGACATGGCAAACACGAAGGAAAAGAAGATCGAGAGGTATATCTTTGGGTTACCTCCTGTTGTTAGGGTTCCGCTCAACGCCGCAGCGCCTCCAACCTTTGATGAGGCGGTAGCGCGGGCCATCACCCTTACAAGGGATACGGTCCGTGCGGGTATGTTGACTACGCGCGGAAACGAGCAGCGAACCTCTGACTCCAAGAGGAAATGGAACTCTCACCACCGAGGGTCCGAATCCAAGCAGCCACCGTTCAAGAAGCAGGAGAGCGCAAGGGTTTACGCGATCCAAGCCGCGGAGCCATCAAGGAAAGGATACAGCGGGCCTTACCCATGGTGCAACAAATGCAAGTTTCACCACGAGGGTGAATGCGCGAGCGTCATGTGCGCCAAGTGTAACAGGTCAGGGCACAAGACGGTGAATTGCCATGCTAAGGAAGCTGGAGCCAGTGACAACTGCTACGCATGCGGAAAGCCAGGGCATTTCAGTCGGGATTGCCCGCAAAGGGGAAACCAAGCTCGCGGGAGAGCTTTTGTGATCGGCGCGGGCGGAGCTAAAGAAGAGCCGAATGTGGTAACCGGTACGTTTTTGCTTAACGGCCATTTTGCATCTGTCTTATTTGATACTGGCGCTGACCTAAGTTTTATATCCGCTGAGTTTAAAGACTCCCTAGGCCTAGCAACCAGTAGGCTAGACACACCTTATACTATAGAACTAGCCAATGGTAGGCAGTTATGCGCGAACGAAAGAACTGAACAATGTGTAATAGTCATGGGAGGTCACGGGTTCAATATTAACTTGTTGCCAATAGACTTGGGAAGTTTTGACATTGTGGTAGGTATGGATTGGTTAGTCGAGAACCACGCGGAGGTTATTTGCCATGAGAAGCAGGTTCGGATCCCACTGTTGAACGGAGAAACCTTGGTGATTCAAGGGGAAAGAAGGGGAGTTGCGACGAAACTGATTTCGTGCCTAAAGGCGCGCAAGTGCCTAAGGAAAGGGTGCTACGCCTTCCTGGCGCATGTAGTAGAGAAGAAAGGAGATGAGCGAAGAATTGAAGACTTACCAGTAGTGCGTGAATTTCCAGAAGTTTTTCCTGAAGATTTGCCCGGATTACCGCCGCCGCGACAAGTCGAATTTCGTATTGATTTAGTCCCAGGAGCTGCGCCAGTAGCTCGAGCGCCTTATCGACTAGCTCCATCTGAGATGCAAGAGCTATCCAATCAGTTACAGGAACTATTGGATAAGGGTTTCATACGCCCAAGCTTTTCACCTTGGGGAGCTCCAGTACTGTTTGTTAAGAAGAAGGATGGTTCGTTCAGAATGTGTATTGACTATAGGGAGCTGAACAAGCTGACAGTCAAGAATCGGTACCCCTTACCGAGGATTGACGACTTATTTGACCAGTTGCAGGGATCCAGTTATTATTCGAAGATAGATCTACGGTCAGGATACCACCAACTTAGGGTCCATGAGGAAGATGTGCCGAAAACAGCCTTCCGAACTAGATACGGCCATTATGAGTTCTTAGTGATGCCTTTCGGGCTAACTAATGCGCCGGCTGTATTCATTGATCTGATGAACCGCGTGTGCAAACCATACTTGGATAAATTTGTAATTGTATTTATAGATGATATTCTGATTTACTCTCGGACCAAGGCCGAGCATGAGCAACACCTGAGATTGATTTTGGAATTGTTGAGGAAAGAAAAGTTGTATGCGAAGTTTTCCAAGTGTGAGTTTTGGCCTAGAGAAGTTCACTTTCTCGGTCACGTTGTAAACGAGAAAGGAATACACGTCGATCCTTCCCAAGGTCAAGGCCATCGAAAACTGGGAAGCGCCAAAAACCCCAACTGAGGTGAGGCAATTCCTAGGACTAGCTGGCTACTATCGACGCTTCATTGAGAACTTCTCCAAGATAGCTCTACCTCTGACCGCGCTAACTCAGAAAGACAAGAAGTTTGTTTGGGGCGAAAATCAGGAAGCGGCGTTTCAAATGTTGAAACAGAAGTTATGTAGTGCGCCAATTTTGTCTCTGCCCGAGGGGACGGATGACATCGTCGTTTACTGCGACGCTTCACATCAGGGACTCGGATGTGTCCTTATGCAGCGAGACAAAGTCATAGCGTATGCCTCGCGCCAACTCAAGACCAATGAAAAGAACTACACAACGCATGATCTGGAACTTGGAGCGGTTGTCTTCGCGCTAAAGATTTGGCGCCATTACCTCTATGGTACAAAGTGTATAATCTTTACGGATCACAAGAGCCTTCAACATATATTTGATCAAAAGGATTTAAACATGAGGCAACGAAGATGGGTGGAGTTGTTGAATGATTATGATTGTGAAATTAAGTACCACCCTGGAAAGGCGAATGTGGTAGCAGACGCGCTAAGTAGGAAGGAGCGAATAAAAACGCTACGAGTCAAGGCTCTAAGGTTGACCATTCGCGCAGATCTCTCTACCCGCATCCGAGACGCTCAGCAAGAAGCCTTGAAACCAGAGTTTGTTAAAAACGAATCCCTTGGGGGTATGATTAAGAGTTTGGAACTTAAAGAGAACGGCAATCTATATTTCGCTAACCGCATATGGGTCCCTCTCAAGGGAGGATTGCGCGAGCAACTATTAAACGAAGCTCACAAGACGCGGTATTCCGTACATCTTGGCGCAGACAAGATGTACCAAGATGTTAAAGCGTTGTATTGGTGGCCCAATCTTAAAGGCGCCATCGCGACGTATGTCAGTAAGTGCCTGACGTGTTCGAAGGTGAAGGCTAAATACCAGAAGCCGTCGGGGTTACTTCAGCAGCCAGAAATTCCCATGTGGAAGTGGGAACAAATCTCTATGGACTTCATCACCAAACTGCCAAGGACACCTGGGGGTTACGACACGATCTGGGTTATTGTAGATCGGCTAACTAAGTCAGCGCACTTCCTGCCGATCAAGGAAACCGATAAGATGGAAAAGTTAGCCCGATTGTATATTCGAGAAGTAGTTTCAAAATATGGAGTCCCAGTGTCCATCATTTCTGATAGAGATAGTCGGTTCACATCAAGGTTTTGGAGATCGTTACAAGGGGCTTTAGGTACTCGTCTTGACATGAGTACGGCTTATCATCCCCAAACGGATGGGCAAAGCGAGCGAACAATCCAGACATTGGAAGATATGCTGCGCGCGTGCGCAATCGATTTCGGAGGTAGCTCGGATACTCATCTCCCATTGGTTGAATTTTCTTACAACAACAGTTATCACACAAGCCTCAAGCCTCAAGACACCCGGTAATTTCCCAATCCTATAAACTAAGTAATCAACCTAATAATTAGGTGATTGTGAACATTATGCGCGTTAAATTAGAATCAGCGCGGGCATGTGTTATGTGCGCCCTGCGCGAGCGCGCTATATTAGAATCAGCGCGGGCATGTGTTATGTGCGCCCTGCGCGAGCGCGCTATATTAGAATCAGCGCGGGCATGTGTTATGTGTGCCATGCGCGAGCGCGCTATGTTAGAGTCAGCGCGGGCACGTTATGTGCGCCCTGCGCGAGCGCGCGATGTAAGAACCAGCGTGGGCATATGTTATATGCGCCATGCGCGAATGTTTTGGCTTTATGTTTTCATGTAACTTAACTTTATGTTGTCTAATGGGTTGACCGTCCCGCATGATGCTAAGGCGGGTGCATCCCAAATCGTTTATGCGCGTGCGGAAGGGGAACTAACCTCCCCGCATGGCGGGAACATTGAGAGTTAGTTTGTCTGAAGCTCCAAGATGGAATTGACTTCAACATAACTGATCACTATGTTGAAATACCAAGACCACCTGGAGAATCTACAAATGAAACTCATTGTCCCTGACTGCGAGAAGGTTACGCACCTACCCGCAGCAAAGAAATGTCCTTCACGCAGAAAGCTATGCGCACAAAGTTATTCGCGCAGAACACTTAGCCTAATCTCCAGATTTAAGGAGGATTATTCCCGCCCAAAAGGAAACAGTAGCGTGTTTCAGAGATTTCCACTTTTTATCATGATACTCTTACAAGCAATGCAAGCAATTATGTGTTTAAATAATGTTTCATTATGGTATATTTACGAGCAATGCAAACGGTTATCTATGGTTTTCGATGAGAGTGCGATACGAGTAAGTGATCACTTTACCATTGGAACTCTAAGGGTAGGGACTGCTGGTTTGATCCACCCACTCGTAGGGGTCGCACCTCTTACACAGACGAGTGCCTAGCATGTCACGGGGCAGTACTATGGGATTGAGCCCGCTCGTAGAGGTCGCTCCTCTTACGCAGACGAGCGCCTTGTTTTCCGGCACAACGTCCGCGCGTAACCCGCGGGACGGTATTATTCGCTCGTAGTGGCAGCGCCACTTACACAGACGAGCACGGTTTTTCAGAAGTGTCCGCGCGTAACCCGCGGGACGGTATTACTTATTTCGCTCGTAGTGGCAGCGCCACTTACACAGACGAGCACGGTTTCCAGAAATGTTCGCGCGTAGCCCGCGGAACGATTTTATCAGAATATGTTATCAGAACTATGTTTTACTAAGCACGTGTTTTAATGATGCTATCAGAATTATGTTTCAGAATGATTTTTATCAAGACTATGATGCAATACGAATTATCAAGTTACTAAAACTTGTGAACTCACTCAGTTTATACTGATTCAAATGTTTTACGTGTCTTTCAGGAGATAACTAGGTAGCGCATGGAGTCACACTTAGAGCACCTCACGCTGAACATCTAAAACTAGCTTTTTGGAAGATTTTAGTTCTATCCCTTCGATGCGCGCGGTTGTTCCCGCCGCGCAAGGGGATATGGCGTGGAAATCTTCAACAGTTTTTATACTTGGATGTTTTTATGTAATTTTTAAACAATGTAATGTATTTGTATTAAACATTTCATGCGCAATGAAAATCTTACTTTGAATGTTTGCAATGGCCCGTGCTTAATTATCAATCCCCACTCGCGCGCGCCCGGCTGTTTCCGCCGTTCAGGGCCGGGTGTGACACATCCAACCAAGGTCTCGGTTGTGTTCTTATGCAACGAGGCAAGGTTATCGCTTACGCATCAAGGCAACTCAAGGTTCATGAAAATAATTATACAACTCACGACCTCGAACTTGGTGCAGTTGTATTTGCCTTGAAGATCTGGAGACACTACCTTTATGGTACTAAGTGTATCCTTTACACCGACCATAAAAGCCTTCAGTATATCTTTGATCAGAAGGAACTTAACATGAGGCAACGCCGATGGAACGAACTCATCAGCGATTACGATTGTGAGATCCGGTATCATCCTGGTAAGGCTAATGTGGTAGCCGATGCGCTCAGCCGCAAACCCTGCCAGCTTAACTGTATCTTGCCGCGCACGCAGCTTCACTTCGCGCCGATCCAAAGCAACCTTGAATCGCGCATTCGTGACGCGCAGCGCGCATCCATCAGTAATGGTAACCTTCGCGCCGAGTTAGCGTGTGGCGCGGAAGCACATTTTGTGCCCAATCTGAGTGGGATTCTCTGCTATCTTAATCGCATCTGGATTCCCTTTGATGAGAATCTTCGCGCTGATATCCTGAGTGAAGCGCACAAATCTCGGTATTCCGTTCATCCTGGCGCTGATAAGATGTACAAGGATTTGCGCATTACTTATTGGTGGCCCGGTATGAAAAAGGATATTGCTGTGTTCGTAGCTAAATGCCTGACTTGTTTTAAGGTAAAAGCTGAACACCAACGCCCATCTGGTTTGCTCGAACAACCAGAAATTCCTATGTGGAAATGGGAAGGTATAGCGATGGACTTCATTACCAAGTTACCTTTGACAGCAAGCAAACATGATAGCATTTGGGTAATAGTGGATCGTTTGACTAAGTCTGCTCACTTTCTGCCCATTCGTGAAAACTACCGTGTTGAGCAACTCGCGCAGCTTTATGTCAAGGAAATTGTCTGCCGCCATGGTACTCCTTTGAGCATCATATCCGATCGCGATGGCCGTTTTATATCTCGCTTTTGGAAATCTCTCCAATCTGCGTTAGGAACTCGCTTGGACATGAGTACTGCATATCATCCTCAGACTGACGGACAGTCTGAGCGAACCATTCAAACTCTTGAGGATATGCTACGATCTAGTGTTCTTGATTTTGGAGGTAATTGGGATTCGCACCTGCCTTTGATCGAGTTCTCTTATAATAACAGCTATCATTCCAGTATCGGTATGGCGCCATTTGAAGCACTTTACGGTCGTAAATGCCGCTCCCCGATTTGTTGGAGCGAAGTGGGTGAAGCTCAAATCACAGGACCCGAACTAGTTCAAGAGACAACCGATAAAATCGCCAAGATCCGAGATCATCTGCTGACTGCCAGAAGCCGACAGAAAAGTTACGCAGATCGCAGGCGAAAGCCTCTCGAATTTCAAGTTGGTGATCTTGTTCTCCTCAAAGTGTCTCCCTGGAAGGGTGTTGTCCGCTTTGGGAAGAAAGGTAAGCTTGCTCCTCGTTATGTTGGTCCATTCGAGATTCTCGCGCGTGTGGGAAAAGTTGCCTACAGACTAGACCTGCCGCCCGCGCTCAGCAATGTGCATCCAACGTTCCATGTTTCCAATCTCAAGAAATGTTTAGCTGACGAGAACCTTCACATTCCGCTTGATGAAGTTCAAGTTGATGAATCTATGCATTTTGTTGAGAAGCCTGTTGAGATTATGGATCGCGAGGTTAAGCAAACCAAGCGCAGTCGCATCCCTATCGTGAAAGTTCGCTGGGAGTCCAAGCGCGGAGCCGAGTTTACATGGGAAAGGGAAGATCAAATGAAGATCAAGTACCCGCACCTGTTCTCTGCGCAACCTACTTCGAGATAAATTTCGGGACGAAATTTCTTAAAGTAGGGGAGACTGTGACATCTGCCCCGATCCGACCCGACCCAGGTACCCGTTTCTCTGATCCGATCTCTTTCTTTTATGATTTAATATTTATTTATACTTATATTTTACTTTTTAATAATAATATATTTTTCCTTCCCGCCTCTTTCTCTCTCTTTCTTTCCGCCGTCCCGTCCCTCTTCTTCTCTCTTTCCGCCTTATTTTCCCTCTTGTCGCCGTCCCGCCCTTAAGCCTTGAACCCCTAACTGTCCTTTGTTCCTTCCCGCCTAAGGTTGTCTGCGCAGCTCCACACGCCAGACTCCTTACAAGGAAGCCTGCGTGAAGACCACCTGTTACTGCGATACGCGAGACGAACTGTCCCCGCAGCGCGCTAAGGATTTTAGTTCTTCCCGCGGCGGGCTATGGATACCGTTCTTCCCGCGACGCGCTAAGGAATATAGTTCTTCTCGCGACGCGCTTAGAATTGAAGTTCTTCTCGCGACGCGCTTAGAAATGTAGTTCTTCCCGCGACGCGTTAAGGTTGGTTCTGTCTGCCTTCGCGCTCGCGCACTCTTGACCTTCTGTGTCTGCCTTCGCGCTCAAGCTTTCTCGCGCTATGTCTTGAGTCTTTTCTTCTGTTTAATCCAGCCGTTTACTTTTGTGTTGTCTTATCTTCTGTGCTGTTGACCTGACCTATCTTATGTCTGAAAAGCCACTTTTGGCGCAGCATGCGCACCAACCCCATTGGTTGACAGAAAAAGTGACTGACATTATCTTTTGAGATCTGCTTTTCCATGCTTGACCAGTACCTTTATCTGACCCGCCCATGCCTGTTTACTGTTACCTGTCAGCTTTTCCTTTGCCCCCTGCAGCTGCCATATCTTTTGATATCTTTTGCTTTTGGAATCTTTTACTTTTTGGAGATCTTTTCCCCTTTTCTAGGGATTGTGTTCCCTAGGGTTTCCCTATAAATAATAATGTTAATTTCCTAACACTACACACACAAAGCACTTAAACTCTCCTGTTCTCTCTTGCTCCTTGCCGTTGTTCTTCCTCTGCCTTCTCCTCTCTCTTTGCCTTCGTCTTCTATCCTGTTCTGCCCTGCTTTTCCGGTAATATATATATTATATATAATAATTTACTTATTAATTATGCTAACTTATAATCAAGACTTAAAACAAATCATTAAAACAATAATCTTATTTATAGGTTAACTTGTGCTTGTTTAAAGTTGGTTCTTGCTTTATCTTACACCGCATCGTTTATCAAGTGAGTAATCTCGTACCTAATCCCTTTTTATTTTAATGTTTTGGGATGTTCATGTGTTCGTACAAACTTAGAGTCTTAATCTGTTTATGAACTTTAGTCGCGCAGTATCCCATGTGTTGAGGACGTAGACTTGGCTGTTTATTTGTATGTGTGGATCATTAACCGTCTTGTCGGTCTATTCCGCAGTTCTCATGGTACCATTAGATGAACACGGGAGAACTATCGTTTATGATTTTCTCTTTTGTTTACACTTGCACAGTCTTTCTTGTTTGTGAGCTCAATCGTGAGCACTGGCAGTCTATGAGTATGAATCTTAGAGTTGGTCCCGATCGGATTACACCCTTGTTGAAAACCAGACATACACATGTTGCGCGCAGATTTATTGTTATCTATGTATTGTATTAAACTTGATTTCTCACCAACACACAAGTGTTTGACGTTTATTTTAACACATGTTCAGGTTTGCAGTAGCTGTTTTGGAGCTCGAGGACACGTAGGAAGTTTTCTTTATTTTGGACCTAGATTAAAATGTATCAAGACAAGTTATTGCTGTTCGAATATTATGATTTATAATATATTGATTTATGATGATTTATGTTATCTTATGTCTACTTTGCGCGTGCGCGAATGAATGTATTTATTAAATATTGACACCCAATAGTGTCACGAGTAATGAAACAATATGTGGCGCCCCGATGTATAATCCGCCTTTGGTCGGGGTGTTATACCGAGCACACCCGTTATAAGGCCTAACTTGTTTCCGCCATACAAAACCTCACCCCACGTTCCTTGTCTACTTAAAGTTTATTGTTTTCCGACGTCAATACCGAGTTTCTTCAAACTTATCTACTATGCCTAAATTTTAAATAAATAATTTTTTTTTCATGCATAATTTTTCACGTTTATTTCTTTTACTTGAAATTCCAAATTTCGATTATTTTAATTAGTCAATTAATAACTATATATATTCACAAAATATTTTGTTATACGAACTATATTCAAGTTAAATTCCTCCAAAAGAAAATTTCATTTTAACAAAATGGGATGTTACCAATATTATTATTATAAGGATGATTATATTATTATTTCGATAAAATCTTTAAAATAAAGTATTTTACTTTAAAACAAATCGTAAGCCCGTAAGGCTATTTTACTATCACTATAAAAGTTTCGTCTTCAACGAGTCATTTTACTTGACGACCCCCAATAATATTTTCATAAAGCGCCGCCCAACAGAAAATCTTTTACACTAAAAGTTTATAAAGTTTCGCAAAATTTAGCACTTACTAAATATTTCTTTGCAAATTATGATTTTTCCTTGGGTTATAAAACATCACGTTTTTACAATTGATTTTCACAAACTTAAACGAATTTCAACAATCATTTCTTTTCACTTCTTTGCCAACGCCAACAAGTTTCGGATTAGTAAACCATACCACCGCACATAATAACCTTCATGCCACAAAATCCATTTTCGAGAAGACGAGCCTCGCAAATTACCTCTTTGTCTTCCTTTCTTTCATACGTTATTGATATTTTTCTGTTTTGGCATTTTCATGAAGTTTTATGCATCGGGTTCCTTTCAAATGTTTTCTACGAAGTTAATATCGAGCTGGATTATTCGTCGATTTGTGAACTACTCCCATCTATAGATATATTCTGAGGCGGTTTACTTTGTTATTTCAATCTCGTGGCCCATAATCGCTTTCCATTGAACGCAATCGTTTAGTGGAAGTCGGGACTATGAACATGTTTATATACATGTTGAGTTATTATTGTTACATGAATCGTTTTAATTGTTTGATTATTTCTATTTTCACTCAACGTTTTATTCGAATTATCTTGTTATTCTTGATCTCGATATTTTATCAGTTCTAATTATTTTGTCCTTTATCTCAATGCTATCAATTTAAGACCAATGTTTTACTTTGATCTCCCAGTTTCAATTATTTATTTATTCTTAATCTCAATATTGCCCTTATTCACATTGATAATTTATTAGAAATTTCATTTGTTCAACGAGTCATTATTGACTCCAAGAACTTACTCTATTATGATATTTTGACATTAAAATTTCGTTTATTCTTGAACCAATGCTTCACCTACTTTCGTGTTTGTATTTGTTAGCTCAATGCTACGTTTATTTATCCGTTATTCTCAACCTCATTATTTCATTGATTGTGATGTTTATGACTTCAATTTTTTTAATTCGTTATTCTAATCAATTGGTGTTACGCAAGAGTTTGACTCATTTCGTTATAAGTTTGATAACATCGTTTATATCATTTAAAACTTCAACGATTTTATTTAGAACTAATATTTTCGCTTATCCTTGCTCTCAAGGATTTGTTTATACATTTTGTTAATTTAGATCTCTATAGTTCATTGTTCTTGATTTTCAAGTTTTATTTATTTACTTGTTTTAAAACCCACACAATGGGACGTATTATGTGGACCATCAAACGATAAAGGTAATTATGGGTCGACAAGTAATTATCCAAGCCCTCGCATAGAAGACATGATAAGTACGTTGTGTGCAACAACTCGAAACCTGGAATGATTTTGAAAGAGGGGACAAATGCAGTATGATAAGGGCATGGTGAATATGTCGCTGGTATATCCTGTATATAAGTGTCTTTGTCATATTTCCCATTTGTGGCGTCTTTCGAGTCATTAAAAGATCGATGTTATTGATTTTTTTTATTATGTAAATAAAATTGTTTAAAAACTATTTGTATTAGTTGTTTTCTTTTAAATTTTTATTTTTATTTTAATTTCGGGACGAAATTTCTAAAAGTTGTGAATCCTGTAACATTCATTACTTTTTAAACCCGAAAACCCGATCCATTTTAAATTTTTGGTTTTGTTATAAATTTATATATGTATAAATATATAATTCTCAAGTTTGTTTCGTGTATTTATATGACTTTTGTTAAATGTGACTTGATTTCGTATTTATATTCGTTTAAACGAGTCGTTTCGTCGTTTCATTGCATTCATGTTTAACGTACATCATTAAATTAATATTCACGATGATTTACGATTTTAGTTCGTTCGTTTTCTTTCTTTTTTTTTTTCATTTTGTGCAACTAACAAAACTTTAGGATTTAGAGTTTCTATTCTAACGATCTCCCAACTATCCGGGTACAATAGTGTCCAAGTTATATAAATTCTACTTTATTTTTATCACCATTAAAAGTACAAGGTTCAATTTGCAACTTATACTACAAAATTGTAATTAAATAAAACTTGATAGTACAAGGGCTAAAGTGTAAATATTGATTTAAATTATATTTTCCCAACCCTCCAGCCCCTCCCTACCCACGTTTTCACGGCCACATCTCCGACCAGATTTCCGGCGAGCCGAGATGAACTCCGGCGACCTTTTAAACCCGTAAAACTCGCGATATAATTCAATTAAATTGTTGTAACGACCTTTGACGTCAACAATCATCCTTAATCAACACATTAATTACATTATAACATCCTAAATCGTTGTCTAATCCCCGTAATAACCGCCGGTAAATCGGCAATCATATTAACGACCCTTTAACGAGCCTACGCTCCTATAACTAGTATAAATAGGACGTACACCCTCTGCTAAACTCGCACCAATATTCAGTCCTCTCTCAAAACACTCTCTATAATCTTAAATTGGCTCGTTTTGTCCGACTCCGGCCAAGTCTTGTTCGCCACCATCCCGACACTATTTCGAGTATTATATATATGAAATTTATTCGTTTCAAGCCGTTAATCAAAACCCCTAACTTAATTTAAACCAACATTGAACGGATTAAGGAGATTGAAATCTAGGGTTTCTTTAGGGAAGAAGATGAGCTTACATGTTTATATATATTAACTTCCTGCTCTTAATCAAACTCAAGGTCTGGTTCAACTGGTTAAGTCTGTGTCTGGTGACTATCAGACCGGGGTTCGAACTCGGGTCGATGCATTCTTTTGGTATTTTTTTTTGTTAAACCAATTTTATTTATTTTATTAATCAAATAAACTAAATTTTATTGATTCTTACCTAAAAACCAATTTTCCTATTCCGTCAATTTCTTGAAACCCATTAATATTATAATATTAATTTTTGTTTTATTTATTCATTTAATAATTTATTTTCGTTAAACGGTATAAAACGCTAAAACTATAAAATCGTACCGTTAAAATCCAGGCTTCGTAAATAGGATAAAATTCTCATATTAATAATAATTATTAGTTGAAATGATATTTAACAAAAAATAAAAATTAAAATAATCTATTAAATCACTAAAGATAACTTTATAATTTGATTCGTTAACCATTATAATTCATTAATATAATCAATTTTTCAGGTTAAAACTTCATTAAAATCCAATATTTGTAAACATTATATTTCATATATTTGTGTTAAATTATTGATCGAGAATGGTTAAAATAATATAAATCGTTAAACCCCGTTAAAGCCTAAAAATATTATTATAATATAAAAATGCCATAAAATAATAAAAGATACATTTAATAATGCTTAACTCCGTTAACCAAATATTTATAACATTTTCAATCCCGATAGTTAGACTTTGCTTTTGTTTGAATTATAGTTCGAGAAGTTCAATTATGTCGGATTTCTTTAACACACTTTTGGTTGCTCTGGTTTCGTTATCATGATTTCGGTTTCATTGCAATGTTTATCTTCAAATTCAAGGTGAGTTTCTCACACCCTCTTTTAAACGTTTTCATATTTTGGAGGTGGCTATGTATCCTACAAAACTTTAAGTATTTACGGTATTGCTTACAAACTACAATTCATTACATGGACTTGTGTGTTTACTTGATTACTTGCTTAGTGGTTGCCTCAATAAGTATGATCATACGCCCCCTTTGCACTCAGGTCCATTTGTATCGAGTGGAAAAGAGACCCTATATCCGAGTACGTTGGTAGCCCCAACTGGAATGACCTTTGTTTGTTCTTTACACTCTGGTCCATTGCATCGAGTGTAAAGAACCCTTATGTGCTCATTTCACAAGTTTCATGAAATTGTATGATTTTTATGTATTATATCAAACTGTGGGAATCTCACCAGCTATGTTCATAGCTGACTTTATTTTATACATATGTTAAGGATGAAAGTTTGAAGACACATAGCATGCCTATAGGATATTCAAAGAACAACTTATCATTTGTTTATTTATTTGTTACAACTTGTATTATTTGATAAACTTGTGTTACATGAAGATTTAAATGAAATAATGTTATTATGGTCACCTAATAGTTTCACGTGTGTTTGAGCAATCTGTACGTCACACTTAGTCGTTTCCGCTTTAGCCGGGGTGTTACATTAAATCAGACTTGAAGGCTGCTGACTAATCAAGAAACACCATCAAGGTACTTATGCAAACCTATTACAAATATATGTTAATAGCATAATGAAAGGAAAGGTTTCCAAACGACACCGAACTGATAACAACAGGTGAATAAGTTAAACCTTTTACCGACTGAACTGATTTTACTTTTGTAGTAAATAAGTTGTTTATTGCAAAGAGTCTGATAAATGTTTGCATGAGATTACTTATCTCTAAAATCGTTATAATACAAAATAGATAATTAAAAACAACTCAGACCGAATACACATGTGTCTGGATCCATACATAACTGATCAATTGGCATACAAAACCAAATCTGTCATAACCGATTATCCAACAGGGTCACACAGCCTAGAGGAAAGATGTCTCCGAACAGGGGCTGTGTAACTCGGGAAACCTTTGAATTGTGTATGTAGGACAGTGGTACAAATCACAGGAATGACAGGCATTCCTGCTGAGATTGTGAAAACAGAAAACTATGTTTGTATTTAACGACTGTTATAAATTATTTTATCGAGCCAAACGTTTCACCAGCTCATCGCTGACGTATTTTTCCCAACCCTTTGCAGGTAATTAAGTGCAGGTGGCAATAGACAAGGATTAGGAGTCATGAAGATAGATGATCGCACAAGAGGGCTCAATTTTGAATATAATCCTTGTATAATACAACAATATTTTGTAACCGAATACTCGGGTATTCCCGAGTAAATTTTCAATGTAAATTAATATTTTATAAAGTCTTCCGCTAAAATGAACCCGATACTCTGATATGTTTACAAAACAGGTACCAACTATGTGTCACGCCCCTAGGCCCTGGGTCGGGTTGTGACAGTTCTGACCAAAACGAACACATTTAAACGTTCAAGTTAAACGTTCTGACAAAAAACGAACACCTTTAAACGTTCAAGTTAAACGTTCAGACAAAAAATGAACACCTTTAAACGTTCTAAACAAAATTAAACGTCCTGACTAAAACGAACAACTTTAAACGTTCAGACAAAAAACGAACACCTTTAAACGTTCAAGTTTAGAAGTTCAAAACAAAAAGTGTAGAAGTTCTAAACAAAAAGTTTAGAAGTTCAGAATAAAAAATTTAGAAGTTTAGAAATTCAAAACCCTAATTAGAGCTCAGATATGAAATTAAACGTTCTAGACAAACCTTTAAACGTTCAGAAGCTCAGATATGAAATTAAACTATCTGTAATATGAAACTGAACGCTGAAATCACTTCATATAATCTCGTAATCATCAAGAAATCATCAATCGACAATCGATTTAATCATCGATTTCATCATATGAACAAATCTGGAGCGTATTTAAAGTTTTGCAAGGTGTTTGCAAATGGTGTAGTTCAATTCAATTCAATTGAAGTGGCGCCTGCAAATGGCGTCGGTGACGATGGTTGAATCGAAGCAACGTTTAATTGGGATGGAAACGAATTGAAATAATTTACAAATTTGCCACCGCGTGTTTTTTGAAATTAGGGTTAAGGGTGTCGCGTATGTAATGTACGATAAGAGATTATTGTATTGGATCCTTTATACACACACACACACACACATATATATATAATATAACAAGAATTTATACTCGCGTGTTGCGACAAAGTGCTTTAAATGAATTACATGTTCAAAAGTTGTGGCGTGTGCACCGGGGACGCGATATAAACCTCACTCGATATCGTTTCGGTTCATTATATTAAAAGTTTTGTAACCAAAAACTTTATGTTACTAAAGTTGAGGGACTAACAGGTAAATGTGCGAAACTTTGGTGTCAAAAGTTAAAAGGAGATCAAAGTTTATTTACTAAAGTTGAAGGATGAACATGCAAATAACAAATAGTTCAAAGAAAGCTAAGGGCCCAACATTTAAAGTTGTGAAACTTTGGATACAAAAGTTTAAAGGACACAACTTTTACAAGTTGCATTCAATGGTGGGGACCTAGAAATATTTTTCATGGGGCGGAGACTTTTTAGAGTATATAATGATTTTTTCGGTCGAGTTCGGGTCATGCTATATTAAAAAAGGATAATCAAACTAAATTTCATATAATTAACAAAATTTTATTGTACATCATTACAAATGCATAATCAATGACAGCACATAAAACTTTTTATCAGAGGATCGTAATGTATATTTTGTTTAGATTCACAGTATAATAATAAATCTTTTACGGATGCACAATAACAATAATTTAGGTTATAATGTGTCTATACATATTTCTTAGTATATAATTAAACAATTTTTACTAGTGTAAAGTTTTAAAAAAATAAAAAAATAGTAACCAAATTTAAAAATATGAATATTTTTTAAATTAAATAAACTAGAAAACTAGTAAAATAGAAACATTAGTTTCAGTTATTATTATTGATTTGATAAGATTACTCTAGTGATAGACATAGAGACTTTTATTGAGTAAGTTCAAGCCTCCATTTCTACTCCTGCAACTTTTTCCATAATGAGGCTTTAAGATTAAAGTCTTCATTACGTATGTGATACTGACGTGACATTTTAACATGAGCTTTAAAGTCTCTTCACAACACATAGCCTTAATACATATATGATATTATTATACAATACTATTTACTTGAAATTAGAATAAAAGCATAATATAACGTAATAATACACCACAACAAAACAAAACATAATATTTATAATCGAATACATCCGTAACACATAACCAGTGACGGATTCATTACCAGTTTAGAGGGGTAAAGACCCCCACTGAGTTGAAGGTCATTAGGGTAAAAATCAACATTTTAATAACAAATAATGTTTAGGCCTCTATATGATTTTTTTACAAGCCCCCGTGTAGAACCCTTGAATCCCCCATTTAAGTAGAACAAATTTCAAAAAATTTTAGAAACCTAAATCCCATTCGAAATCAATGGAGTTTAGGAAATACGTTGAAATAGAGAGAAATAGGGGAGATTAATTAGAAACATGGGTTATTAACACAAATTTATCAGAAAGATAAATTAAATACAAACTTATTATTCACCCCTTATAGTTTAGCAAAGTTACAAAACATACCTATTACCTATTAGTTTCATTTGAATTTTTAACAACCTTAGAGAGTTAAGAGTTACGCATTTTAATCAATTATTAATCAAATCTAATTAAATTGAACAGATTAATAATTGCTTTTTATTTTTGGTTTACAACTTGCTTTCATTTTCTTATATGGTTAAATAATGTATCTATTTTATTATACTTGTTATTAACATTTGCTTGACTTGATTGAAAGAATTTCAACAAAATCATAATATTATTAAGCAAATAAGTATTAAAGTTTTATAACATCATTAAGCAACACAAGTTCGGATTATACTGACTCGACGGCCCATTGTAATCTGACCCGTTTTAACCCATCTTCTTTTGACCATGTCTATTTTTAGGGGGTGTTTGGGATTCCTTATTTTGTCTCCTTATAATTTATGATTTATTGAAAAGTTAAAAAGATGTTTGGAATTGCTTAATATGTGAGTAAAAAAGTTCAATAAGTCAACAGATTATAACTTATGACTTATTCATAAGTCATAAGGAATCTCAAACACCCCTTACCCCCACTCATAAAAAATTCTGGATCCATTACTGTGCATAACTTTAATTTTGCTAAAAGAAAATCTTAAGATATTTTAGAGAAAGTTGGTTGACGAAACTCCTTCCATTAAAAACAAAATATTGAAAGAGATGAGTGGAAAAATGAGTTACATTTGTATGGTGTTAAAAGGCAAAACTACCGTAACAAGCCGTGACATGATTTAACTTTTAACATCAGCTTAAAGCAAATAATAATATCTATCTTGTACCCCAAGATAATAGTAATAACAACACTACTCACTCCAATCTCCAACCGAAGATTACGATTGATTCAGTCCTGGGGCCTTCTATCTGCTATTGCGCCGATTGGATTCTCCGATACATCTTCTTCTTCTTCTCCAGGAACAATATGGAGATTGATTCATCCTCAGAACATCTCAATAACACTACTCCTCTTCTTTCTCCCAGAGATCGTATACTTAAGGTACTGCACTTTTGCCCTAGTTTCTTTTTACATCAATGTCTCTGATTATTGCTTTACTATTTCTTTAGATTCTTTGTTCAATACGATTCATTTTCACCGTCAATTTTGCACAAATTCACCTTTTGTTGACTGACTGCCTGTGAAATTCAAATTAAATACAGTTTGCCTGATGCAAACATTATATCTCTTATTATGTTAGATCTTTTCACTCTTAACAGTTCTATTTTTTTTTTGTTTCAGTATTGTAGCTTGTGGTTACAGTGGTACATGATGAATTAGCTTTCACTCGTTGTATCATATTAAATTATTAATAATGAATAGATCTCTGGTTATCTTTTTAGGGAAAAACATTAATATTGGGATTTTAGTTCTAAGTATAAACTTCAGACATGCTTTACATGAAAAAAAGGGTTTTTTAGATTCTGTAATGAAACACTGGCGATCTTTCGGTTTTAATGTTTGATTTCGTGAGAGAAAAAAGGTTTTGAATGTAATCATGTTAACATTTTTCTTTTTTATTTTTGTATTAGAGGTTAGCCCAAATAGATGTTCCCGAAGAGAGCCTCGAGCATCTGCAATCTGGATTAATCACATATGTTAAAAGGAACAGCTCTCGATTACAAGAAGTATTCAATGCAATCTTACCAACTGACGAAGAAATTGAGACCACCATTGAAGCACAATCAGACCCCAACGTTGAAGATTTGCTTCACGAAAGCATGGCCTGGTTGCAGTGGTTGATGTTTGAAGGGGATCCTGCTGACATGCTACAACGACTGGCTGTACTGAATGCTGGCAAACGTGGCGTTTGTGGGTCCGTGTGGGGCCAGAATGACATAGCGTACCGTTGCAGAACATGTGAACATGATCCCACATGTGCAATTTGCGTCTCTTGTTTCCAAAACGGTAACCATAAAGATCATGATTACTCTATTATATACACTGGTGGCGGATGCTGTGATTGTGGAGATGTGACAGCATGGAAACGTAGTGGATTTTGTTCTAAGCATAAGGGAGCTGAACAGATACAACCGCTCCAAGAAGATATTGCAAGAACTTTAGGTCCTGTATTGGATTATCTTCTTTTTTACTGGAAAAACAAATTGAAATATGCAGAAAGTAACCACCAAAACAAGCCTACCGGTGACGATAATGCTACGGAACCAAAAAAGGTAGGTGATGAGCTAACGTCAGCAGTGGTGGGGTTACTTTTAGAGTTTTGTAAGTGCAGTGAAAGTTTGCTTAGTTTTGTTTCGGGAAGATTATGCTCTGAGGTCAATATGTTGGATGTTATTGTAAGGGCGGAGATGTTTCTAAGTACGGAAGTTGTTCGGAAGCTTCAAGAATTACTTTTAAAATTGCTGAGCGATCCTTTTTTTAAATATGAATTTGCAAAGGCGTTTCTTAAGTATTATCCCACAGTTATTAATGAAGCTGTGAAAGAATGTAAAGATTCTGTTTTTAGAAAGTATCAACTGTTACCAACGTTTTCTGTTCAAATTTTCACTGTCCCGACTTTGACCCCGCGTCTCGCTAAGGAAATGGATCTTTTGACCATGCTTTTGGAATGTCTGACCAACATATTCAGTTCTTGTTCTCGTGAGGATCATCACTTACAGGTAAAGTAGTCTTTTTATATTTGTGTAATTTTAAATTTCCAATCTTTGTGTTTAATTAATAATTTCTTATCACTTTTTCAGGTATCCAAATGGGGAAATTTGTATGAAACAACACACCGCGTTGTTGAAGATATCAGATTTGTTATGAGCCATTCGTCAATACCAAAATACATGACGTGTGAGAGGCGTGACATATCAAGAACATGGATGAAATTATTGGCTTTTGTGCAGGGAATTAGCCCTCAAAAAAGAGAAACCAATATTCACATAGAAGAAGAAAATGAAAACATGCATTTACCTTTTGTTTTAGGCCATTCCATTGCAAATATCCATGCATTATTAGTGGCTGGTGCATTTGCCACTGAAGATGAATCAGCCTTCACTACTGATAAGCAGGATATTGATGAACAAGACACGCTAAGACACGCAAAAGTCGGAAGACTTTCACAAGAAAGCTCGGTTTCTAGTTTGACTGCACGGGGCACATCATTGGATTCTGAACCGAAATCTGAAAGTATTCCAGTTTTAACTTCAATTTCATGGTTAATGTTCGAGTGTTTACGCGCCATTGAAAACTGGTTGAAATCTGACAATACTGTCAACACATCAACTCTCAATCTCTTAACTTCAAGGACAAGCAATGCTTCTGGTGGTAATTTCTTTCAATTAAAGAGAACATTATCTAAGTTTAGAAAGGGAAAAACTATTTCTGCACGTTTTGGTGCTCATCAGCGTGACACCATTTCTGCAGGTTTTGGAGCTCATGTGGTGGATGGAAATTACACAAATGAATTAGAGGCTTTGAGTTTAGCAGATTGGCCTGAAATTGAATACGATGTTAGTTCACAGGAGATTTCAGTACACATACCGTTGCACCGTTTGCTGTCGTTGGTTTTACAGAGAGCATTAAGGCGGTGTTATGGTGAATCTGAATCTGAATCATCTGCTGACTCATCAATTGTATCCGGTGATTTCTTTGGTCATGTGCTAGGTGGCTGCCACCCGTATGGGTTCTCTGCTTTTGTAATGGAGCATCCTCTGCGTATTAGAGTTTTTTGTAGTGAAGTTCATGCTGGAATGTGGAGGAAGAACGGGGATGCTGCAATATTATCTTTCGAGTGGTACCGTTCGGTTCGCTGGTAGGAAAATAATAGTTAATTATCCTGTGGAAAGTTTGTTAGAAACTAATTGTTAGTTTTTATTTGTTTAATTACAGGTCTGAGCAGGGTTTGGAACTTGATTTATTTCTTCTACAGTGTTGTGCTGCATTAGCTCCAGCTGATCTGTATATTGCTAGAATTTTAAATCGATTCGGTCTATCAACTTATCTTTCTTTGGAGTTGGAAAGATCAAATGAGTATGTTTCTACTTGATTTGGTCAAATTTAATGTCTCTAATGCCATAGATTATGATGCAACACAAATATTAATTGGTATTTTCAGGTATGAACCGGTTTTAGTGCAGGAGATGCTGAATCTTATTATACAAATAGTAAAAGAAAGGCGATTCTGTGGATTAACAACTGCTCAATGTCTTCAACGCGAGTTAATCTATAAGTTATCCACTGGAAACGCCACTCACAGTCAATTGGTCAAATCCCTTCCTCGTGACCTTTCCAAAGTTGACCAGTTTCAACAAATTTTGGATACAGTTGCTGAGTACTCGTATCCATCTGGCATCAAACAGGTAACGCCTCATAAAATATCCACTATCATGAACAGCCATTTCTTTTTACATATTACATTGTTATTACAACGAGCAAGTATCCAATAAATCCCACAAATAGCAAAAAGCTATTTGTGGGATTTAGGCAGACCTTACCTTTATCCATGGGTATATTACATTAATGTTATGTGTTTTATTTAGGGTATGTACAAGTTACGTTTAGAATACTGGAAAGAACTAGATTTGTATCATCCTCGTTGGAGTTCACGGGACTTGCAAGTGGCAGAAGAAAGATACTTGCGGTTTTGCAATGTTTCTGCATTGACCAATCAGCTTCCAAAATGGTCAAAGGTTTATCCTCCTCTTAACGGGTTAGCCAAAGTAGCTACATGTAAAACAGTTCTACAAATCATTCGAGCCGTTCTCTTTTATGCACTTTTTACTGATAAGTTGGCGGCATCGCGGGCCCCTGATGGAGTTCTTATAACAGCATTGCACTTGTTATCACTAGCTTTAGATATTTCTCAAGTGCAGACCCAATCTGCTGATGTGGATGTTTCTGTTCCACTTTTAGCCTTTGCTGGTGAAGAAATATCTACTGGGTTAAACGGTGGATATGATAATCAGAGCTTATTGTCACTTCTTGTGTCATTAATGAGGATAAATCAAAGAGAAAATTCATACAGTTTTGTGGAGTCTGGCGGGTTTGACCTTTCTTCTTTGATCAAGAATCTTCTTCAGAAATTTGCTGAGCTGGATTCTGGATGCCTTAATAAGTTGCAAATGTTAGCACCTGAAGTTGTTAATCAGCTCTCTTATTCTAAGCCTAGTGGTGATGCAAGTAACAGCGCTTCAATGTCAGAAAGTGATAAACGGAAGGCAAAAGCACGTGAGAGACAAGCTGCAATAATGGTCGGTTCTCATTCATCTCATTCAGTTACAATTTTATATTTGTTTTTAAACTGTGAGTTTGAGTTCAACGATGTTACACACAGAAAAAAATGAAGGCACAACAGTCAAAGTTCATGGAGAACATGAATTCAGCATCAGAAGGTGGCTTAAATGATACAAATGAAGCTGAAGAAAGTATTTCTGATGCTGCAAATAATTCAGATAAACACGAGCAAGTAATTTGTTCTCTTTGTCATGATGCAAGTTCCAAGTCTCCTGTGTCTTTTTTGGTTCTTCTACAGGTTGGTAACCCATTTTTGATTCTTTTTGCTTATGTTACATTTTTATTATATTAACATTGGTTTCTCATTCTGATTATATGATTTGAATTCCTTGTTAAAGAAATCTAGGGTAATGAGTTTACTTGACAAAGGTCCTCCGTCATTGGAAAAAGAAATTCAAAGATCTGGAAAGGAGCAAGTTTCATACAGTGATGAAGATTTGAACACTCAAATTTCAAGCAGTTCAGAAACAATGATATCTTCTGAATTAATGAATTTAGTTCAGAATGCAGTTAATGAATTTGCTTCTACTGGTGAGCCGCAAGAGGTTGATACTTTCCTGGAGTTTATAAAAACCCGCTTCCCGTCCTTAAAGGATATTAAGTGTTCTCAAACATCACATGATAATAGTGGTCAACCGACCACATCTGCGGGTGATGCGTTTGAAGAAAATATGTGCACGGAGATTCTGCATGCTATGGAATATGATATGATAAAGGCTGAGGATTTTTCAGCTGATGGACGTAGTTCAAATGAATCTCTTTTACTTGCAAAGTACATTGCATCTTTGTTTGATGAGTTATTAAATAACCCGTCACCTTCAGTTGGTGGGTCCCGTAGTAAGGTACGGCCAAGTTCAGTGACTTTAGGTTTTGGACCGTCAGATTGCAATGGAGTTTATGTTTCCTCTTGTGGGCATGCTGTGCATCAGGAGTGCCTTGATCGTTACCTACGGTCACTAAAGGAAAGGTAGAAACTTTTTAAAAATGTTTTAATTTGCCAAAATGCTTTAATTATTATTATCAAAGAACTTCAATGCAAAATGTTAAATCTTTGTAGATATACAAGAAGAATTGATTTCGAAGGAGGTCATATTGTAGATCAAGATCAGGTATGTTTTGTTTGATTTTTTTATTAATAGTTTTTGATGCCAATGTTTTCTTATTGTTTACTTTTTAATGTTTAGGGGGAGTTTTTATGTCCTGTTTGTCGAGGACTTGCAAATTCTGTGTTACCTGATTTATCTAGAGAAGGAAAAAAGGACAATGGTCAATTAAAAAACCAATTTCTGTTCTCTTCGGATGCTAATGATGCTTTTCTCCTTAAACAATCACTCTCTATTTTGCAAGCTGCATCTGATGTTTCTAGAAGGAATGAATTTCTCAAATTATTTCCAGTGCGATACAAACGAGGAACAAGCACCAATCTTGATTCTGTGATTCGTTTGTTACATGAAATGTATTTCCTTGGAGATGGTAAAGTTCCGGGATCGAATCGGTTAAGTGACTCCGTCATCATGTGGGACACCCTCAAATATTCACTTATATCTACAGAAATTGCTGCTAGGTCTGAAAGGACTTCCTCAGTTACCAATTTTAGTGTTGGTGCTTTATACGAGGAGTTAAAGTCTTCAAGTGGGTTTATTTTCTCATTATTGCTTAAAATTGTAAACCGTACCCGAGTTCAAAATTCACTTGATGTCCTCTTAAGATTTATGTGCGTTAATAAATTTGCAAAAACTATTTATTGTGCTGATACTTTAAATGAACCACCTGGTGACACCTACAAAGTTGAAGGTATGTTTTCACTGATTATACAAAGTGAGTTACCTTATAATTTTATAATATTCATCATGTCAAAGTTGTTTTTCAGAAAGTATAACGAGTTTGTTGGAAAGTGCTGACATGGGCAAACGAATCCCAGATATTCAATTTTGGGCAATGGCGTCATCCCCTGTGCTCGCATCTGATGCTTTTTCAACTTTAATGTGGATTCTATTTTGTCTTCCGGTTCCTTTTATGTCTTCCGAGAAAACATTTTTTCCTCTTGTTCATATGTGCTATGTGGTCTCCATAACTCAGGTTGATTTACCAACTTTCTTTTTCTTTATTATATAAGGTGTCTATATCTTGCTAAGGTTTCGTTATTTGATTTCTCTCTCGCAGGCTGTAATAACATATTTTGGAAGAAATGAATCTATGACTGATACGGGCGGCCACGATTCTCTTATCACTGACATATTTAAATTTGTGGGTGAACATGGATTCTTAAGCCAGTATTTTGTTTCCAACTATATGGATAATTCTCGTGATATTAACGAGACAATCCGTAGTCTTAGCTTTCCGTTTCTCCGAAGGTGTGCAATATTATGGAAGTTGATTAACTCTTCGACTTCAACACCGTTTGGTGGGACCCTTAGGCCATCCCAAACATTTGGAGACAGAATGGATTATGCTTTTGGCATTCCAGAAGAATCTTCCGAAATTAATGAGCTGGAGAGGATGTTTAAGATTCCCACATTGGACGACATTGTTAATGATGAACTGTCACGATCCTTGGTTAAACAATGGTTGCAGCACATCGCTAGGGAATTTGAAGTTAGTAATCTTTCAGGAGTTTTGCACTTAACCCCTGTAGTCCCATTTAAGTTGATGGTTTTGCCATACTTATACCAGGATCTCTTGCAAAGGTTATTAGTTTTACAAGATTTTTAGCTTCCACTTTTATTTCAATCTTCAGTTCATTTACCGGTGATTTTGTATCATTAGATGCATAAAACAGAAGTGTGTTGACTGTGGAGCTGTTCAGGATGAGCCTGCGTTATGCTTGTTGTGTGGTAAATTGTGCTCGCCAAGCTGGAAGACGTGTTGCAGGTTTGTTATGTAATTATTTAACAATGCAACCAAATTTACTCTTCTGAATATGAACTTAAAATTGACATGAATTGTTGCCCTTTAGGAATAATAATTGCCAAACTCATGCGATGTCTTGTGGTGCTGGTACTGGAGTATTTCTTTTGATTAGGGTAAGCCTAAACACAATTCTTCTTCTGAAATATCATATTTGTTCATTAATGTGCATCAACTAAAATGTGTGTAATTTGTGCCTATCACATAAGCATAAAGTGGTCTGTGCAAATAGGTCTAGATTAAACATTGAATTCTGAAATCAGATATTGAAACTTCTTTTGTGTAGAAAACTACGATATTACTACAAAGATCTGCACGTCAGGCACGTTGGCCATCACCTTACCTGGATGCATTTGGTGAAGAGGTAACACGAAGTTCCACTCTTTACATTTTTTAAAATTGTGTAGTCTTGTTTTATATGCTTATTTCATTTTTGAAAATGGACATCATGCAAAGTTATCTAAATAAATATTCATTATCATTATCTATATACTTTGCAGGACATTGAAATGCATAGGGGAAAACCATTATATTTGAATGAGGAACGCTATGCAGCTTTAAGTCATATGGTATCATGAGTTTCTCTTCCTACATCTTTAATTTTTTGGATATAAAGGAATAAACTACCTTCATACATTTTAGTTTTCAACAAATATGCCATTTATACTGTTTCTTGCCAGGTGGCTTCTCATGGACTTGATCGGAGTTCAAAAGTGCTGCATCAAACATCAATTGGTGCTTTCTTAATGCTTTAGACTGGATTCAGTGCAGTTGAATTCTACCCAAGGTCTGTTCCTTACAAATTGCTCTTGTAGTTTCATATTCTTTTTCTCCTTATATGAAGTTTATGATTGCTAGAAACTGTTTATCTGATATTTAAAACCTCAAACTATGCATGTGGAAATGCTTTCAGAGTCAGCTTTTGCTATTTTGCTTCTAGAATGGTCTTTTATATTAAAGAAGTATTAATAACTTTTAGAGCATCAATTGGTTAGTTAACCGAAGGAAAATTCATTAAGTTATGGACATTACAGAATAAGGTGATTGCAACAGTTTAGTTCCACACTCCACAGTTTCAGTAGAATTCCTTAGGCTAAATACTGGATATGTCTTAGCTCTCAATTTGCATCATGTTTTTGCGCCTTTGAGGTGTATTTTATTTATTTTTTTATTTTCTTGAAAGAAAACTTGCAAATTTACTTTCTTTTTACTGATCCTTTCTTTGGTAGGTCTAGTTATTTCAACTGAGTACTGATAAGAGTGATAGTTAGTGTTGTTGTAAACTGCATCTAGCATTTTTGATACCAGATGCGTCATTTAGGGCATGTTTGGGATTGAGTTTGAAAACATCTTGTTAGAACTTGTGGCTTTTTGAAAACAGCTTTTTCACCCTTTCAAAAAGCTAAAATAAGAGGAACATTCGTGTTTGCCAAACATTTTTTTAACTTGTTGGCTTTTTGAAAGAGCCAATAAGTTGTTTTCAAACTCAAACCTAAACATGCTCTTAATCATCAACTTGCTCAATGATTTTTGTTGCTTTCTTGTACATTTACTAAGAGCTTTTTTAAAAAAAAAAATAAAAATTTATCCTATATTTTTTAAAATCTAAGTATGATGACAAAGCGCATGTTTTTTTCCCTTTAAAAAGAGGAATATTTAGTTTTCTTGATTCTATCTACTTTTAGAACCCGGATATTCTTTCCATAAATTTAGAGATGTGTTAACAGTGCTCTTGTAGCTTTTGAGAAACTGACTGACATTTAAATAAAAGAATTAATAAAAAGAACTCCCTTGCTAATTGAGAACCTAAGTACTTGTTATTGGCTGAAATTTGAGACTCAGCATTTGGTTTCTTTGTTTTTTGTTTTTCTTCAAGGTTTTCATTTTCATTTTGGTCTTGTTCATTGTTTTTATGCATTTTTTGTCCAGTTTTATACTTTTTGTTATTTGGTGTGGCGGCAACGGTATATTATGGGTGTGCTGCTGTCGGTTCAGTTGGTAGTAAATGCCGGTCGTGGTGGCAGTAACAGTGGTCAAAAGGCGGCGCTAAAGTCATGGTGGTTGCTTTGGTCGGTAAGTGGCAAACCCGCCATTCTGCTTTAATTCATTCTTCAGTGGGTCATTCGGCCCATTGATTTATGTCTTACCCAAACCAACCCATGAGTTTGAACCAAACTGCCCAATATTACATTAGTGGAAACATCTTAAAAGTATATTCAAAGATAACTATTTGCTGGATTCATATTATTTGATTTGGTTAGAATGATCTGTGATTTGATATTTTATAGCATTTTGGGCAGGCAGAGGATTTGATACAGATTGATTTTTCATCGTATGCAAGACCGACCGACCGTGGTGTGGCACGTTTTCTATCCGCCACAGCTTATTTGTACAGTTATTGTAAATATTTATGAAATACTTATGCCGAAATCGTTGAACGTTCAACTATGAAACGAACCGATATATAGTGACCACAATATCCTATCGTGGTGTAAGCGTTTGCAAATCTTTGATGTTTTCATTATATGGTGTAGTGCGATTTCTTTTTGGTTGTGTTTGAAATAGCGTATTGCAGTTTTTGGCTTTTCGCAACATTACACGGTGATGGTGAAATTGATGGTTGTGTTAAAAGCACAATAAGAGTAAAGGTAAAAAGGTTTCTAACTTTGGATTCTGTGAGAATATGGTGAAGCATGAATTTGGAGGAATCTATATTTGATATGGGGTAGAGGTGCATAAAATACCCGGTTTTGGACCAGACCTGGAACGGGAACCGGAACCAGTTTCTGTCCGTACCAGACTTGCATGTATGACCAAGTATTGGGTGTTTCCTTAGACCTATACTCGAAACCGGACCTGACGAGTACCCGCTGGACCAGAATGGTTCCACCTTTACCCGGTCAAAACGTAACCCCACCCGAAACCCGAAAAACCTCGTCAAATATCTGACTATAACCGAAACCGGTTCCTATCCGATTTGGTTTTGACTTTTGTTGGCCATACTCGGTTTTGGTTCCAAATAATACGGTTTGTCCACCTCTACTATGGGGCACATAAATCTGCTGCCACCAAATAAAGTAGCTCTAAGAACAATATTTATATTTATAGTAATCTCATTAACCCAAACCTAGCATGACTCATACGTTATTAAACTATTAGTAAACATATCAAACTCGATAACTCTGACCAAGAAATTAAACATTCAAATTCAAGCTGTAACTAAATTTAGCAGTATCTGAACTTTAATCCTCATCTGAGCCGTTTCACATGTGAACTAACTTTGAATTATCTCAATGAGTGTTGGTGAAAACAAGCTAGCATCGAGCATTTTTTATACCGAAGGCATCATTATTTCCCAACTCTATCCATACTTATTCATCTGCGATGTATGCTGACGAAATGGGTGTCTCAAGTAATAATCAAATTAAACAATGAACAAGATTATAACCTTCATGGTGGTTTGAGATCGCATTTGCTTTCATTTCAAATTTGAGATCATAAAAATTATAATTAAATACGGTTTTTGTCTCAAAATCTCAAATAGCCCTTTTAGTCCAATAGTTTTTTTTTCTGGGCTTTTATCTAATAGCCTCATTTGCCCTTGGTGAAATAAAAAAATAATAATAAAGAAATTAAGGACGCGTCTATACCCGTTTGTTTGCTTAACAAACGCATATATTGTCACCCTAAAATGCACGTATGTCATCAAGGATACTTGTACATTTACACCGGAAAACCATTTTGTAAGTAACCGAACTATAAAACACAATCAAAATATGCTTTTTTTTATATGATTGATATGGAAAGCTTTAAAAAATAATCAAACAATATAAGCCAAGAAGAGCTTATTATTAATGAGAGCAAAGAAGGTTATGTATCTTGACATTTAAGATATTGATATATTGCCTTTTCTCTATATGCTATAGTATAGAATGCCACTAGTTAAACATTATAAATAGTTGGTTAGCTCTAAACTACATATATGTAATGTCATTTGCACACCACATTTAAAACTTTGTTCCGGAGAATGTCGTCTACTACAAATGAAAATTTGTTTAACCCCAGACGATCGAAGAAAAAAATGTGTGTTGTTGATTTGAACGAATCTGTAAGAACCCTTTTATTTTTGGTTCATTACTTGCAATGCCATGTTAATTGTTCTAGTAATTAACCGTGACATCGTTTTATGGTTTTAGCCGCTGATGGTATCGCACGAAAAAGATCACAAGTTGAGTGAAAGCCTTATTCCAAAAAGCTCTTCAAATTGTTCTAATGGACTAAAAGCAAATGTCAACATGGTTGAGGTAGATATGTCTCTTAAAATTGAATGTTGATCTGGTTTTGATTACACAAATGATATCAATAATTCATTTGGACACTTGGGGTTGTAATTTGAGATGGATTTGATTTAATGTGTGGCTTTGTCCAAAAGAACCTTGTTTAGGGTATGCAATTAGGGTAACTATATCTCACTCGTAGATAAAAACTATGCGTGTGTTGGTACATGATGTCAGTAGTTCAGTATATAGTGTCTGTAATCGAGTTAGTATGTTTTGTATTTGGATTTAAGCGAAGTTGTCTCACAAGTTCGCCTGATATGGGCGAACTTGTTGAACAAGCGAAGTTAGTGACAACTTCGCCTAAACATGTTAGGCGAAGTTGTCGTATGATAAATACGGATAGGTTACGGCTTGTTGAAGTAGTTTTGAGTTTTCGTGTAATCAGTGATCGGTGTATCACGTGTTTCTAGTTGCAATACAACGTGTTCTTTGTTTATTGTAACGTGTGTTTGATTGTGTTTAACGTGTATCGTCTTCTACGCTCGTATCGTCTTACGTAGGGATTCCGCACCTACGTAGAACGAGATATTCCGTGTAGATCCGGCTGGGAACCTACAATTGGTATCAGAGCATTTGCTCGTGATTGTGTGGTTCGGGATTATCACACGGGTGTAGAAATCGTTCCGTTCGACTATTCGCGGGACGAGTTTACGTTAATATACCGAGTTTTTGTGTCTTACTCACCTCCCACCATCAAATACAACCCATTACACCTTCGCATACCTCGCAAAACGTCAAAATCAAACCTGCAAAAACAATTGTTCATCAGGCGAAGTTGCCGCTACTGTTTGTAGGGTTTAGGCGAAGATATAAGGTTAAGCGAAGTTATTAACAACTTCGCCTACCTCACAAGTTCGCTTAACTTAAGCGAATTTATCTACAACTTCGCCTAATCAGGCGAATTTAAAAAGGAGCGAAGTTAAGAATTCAAGCGAAGTTAAGACTTAAGCGAAGTTAAGTTTAACTTCGCCTACAGTACTGTTCAGAATAAAATTTTTATTTTTGGTTTCTTTGAGTGCTCGTTTGTATTTCTTCCAAAGATGACTTCTATAAATATTACGGAACTGGTGAAAATGGAGGTGGAAGCAGGTTCAGCTACTAAGGCACCGAAAATGCTTAAGGGTACCGATTTCGTGGCTTGGAAAGATCAGTTTGAGCAGTATGTTAAATATCAAGATGCTAAGATGTGGGTGTGCATTCAAGATGGATACATTCCACCAACGGCTTTGTATGAGGGTCGTGAACAAATTAAGAAATACAATAAGATGGAAGAGGAAGAAAAGAAGATGTATGAGGCTGAAAGCAAAGCTCATGCTGCGATAACAATGGCTCTTCCATAAGAGATTCTTCACACCTTCAGGAAATATAAAACCGCTAGAGAGCTATGGGAAGCGCTTGAAAACCGATTTGAAGGTAATGTGGGGATCCGTGCATCCAAGATTAAGCTACTCAAAACCCAATTCTCGGTGTTCAAGTATTTGAAGAATGAATCACTTGATGATATCATCACGAGATATTATCACCTGATAACCGAACTCAACAATTATTCCATTGTTTACAAAGAAGAGGAGATCGTAGAAAAACTCCTTGATGCTCTCCCACCGAAATGGGAGATGTACACTGTCTTGATGAGAGAAGATAAAGAGTTTGCCAACATTGACTTGGAAACAGCAGTCAACAAACTACGAACTTTTGAACTTAACATGGTTCGAAAAGAGACACCAACTGATCAGGTTCAGGATCCGGGAATGTATGGTGCAAAAGTTAATTCAAGTTCAAGTTCGAAGTCAGAATCATCTGCTTACTACTCAAAGGGAGACTCGAGCTCTAACTCAACTCATGATGGTCATGTAACTCTCAACATGGATGGTGATATGTGTTTCGTAGCTGGTGGAACAAACACTTCTAAACCTCAAACAACAAAGGGTAGTTTTTCCTCAAGTGTTCCGAACAACAACTACTCTCAGATGCCCATGAGTGTTAAATCTGCTGAACAACAGTTTGCTCTCTATGCATCTTTCATTGCTTCTTACGAAAATTACATTAAAGGTAAAATCGTTGATCCTGCAACTTTAGACGAAGAATATGATCAGATCGATGCTGATGATCTGGAGGAGATGGATCTGCAGTGGCAGATGGCAATGATAGTAAGGAGAGTTAAAAGGTTTATGAAGAAGACTGGTAGAAATTTTGTTGGCGAAAGACCAGGGTTTGATAAGTCAAAGGTTCGGTGTTATAACTGTCAACATAATGGACACTTTGCTAAAGAATGCACAAATGAACGAGTGGAACGTAGTCAGAACAGGCCAACACAACCGAATGGGGGAAGTAACGAGAATAGGGCGATGATATCCAGACAGAACGGGGAATACAATTGGAATCTGCAAGTTGAGGAAGTGTTCGAACATGCCAATTTGGTGAACATCGAAACTGCAGGAAGTGAGAAAGTGACTGGAGAAAATCAAGCTTACATGGCAGAAGTGACAGATCAGCTCTCTGAGGTAAGTTCTAAACTCCCTTGTACGAAATGTGAAAATCTGTCTGAACAGTTGAAAACAATAACTGATCAGTTTGTTAGTTTGGATGCTCAATTTAGAACTTTAAAAGAAGATCATTATTACACTAAAACTAGAGAAAAAAATTACACGGTAAAAATAAAAGCTAGTGAGAAAGATATCAGAAGTCTTAAAGCAAGTCTAGCTGAAAAAATACAAGTAATTGATCTTAGCTATGAAGTGTTAGAAGAGAAAACCAAACTAATTGCTGAAAGGGATAAACAGATAGCTGATTACCAGGTGAAAGTGGTGGAACTAAACAGAAAGCTTGAGCAATTTAGAAATTCCTCCGCAATACTTGATCACCTCGTAAGTGATCAACGTTCCCCAGTTAAAAGGGGAGGAATTGGATATACTGAAGTTCCACCACCTTATAATCATAACTATACTTATGATCCTAGTAATCAGAAATCTGTTGATGTTGAAATTGGTCAGACAGTTCCTGTTAAGGTTACGATTAAAGATCCAGAAGTTAGTAAAAGCGAAACGAGTAAGCCTGTTTCGAGTGTTAAGATTTCTGTTCCTAGTTCTGTCTCATCAAATTCGGACAAGACATCCGAGTCTAGTAAGACAAAAGAAGAGGCAGTGTTACTAAAAAGTGGAGAGTAACATAAACCAACTGAAAAGAATTCTCCACTAAACCCGTATGTCCCACCATATGTTAGACAAACGGGCAGTAATGCAACCTCAACATCTAAAACAACTGTTGAGACGAAAGTTGAACACAAGAGCTGTTTCAGATGCAATCAAATAGGACACCTGATTGCTGATTGCCCTCTGAATCAGAGATTCAGAGGTATGAGGCCTTCGAAAACTGAGAATAGAACTAACAGTAATTACTATAATGGTAAAAATGAAAACTCATCAAAGTTCAGATATTGGACTAATCCAGGTTTTCAAAGAAGTCGATCTCAGTTTTTCCCTGTTAACAACCAAATCATTAGTAATAATTCATTTAATTCACGAAGGTTTGGATGGCCTCATAGTCAATCTACTAGAAGGTATCCTTTTAGGACTTACAGAAATCATTCTAATACTAACTTTGGACAGCCAAAGTACGGGATGCCTTTTAACAGATTTAATCGACCCAAGACCAATAGGTCTTGGGTCCCCAGATTTTAATCCTTTGCTTTAATCGTGCAGGAACAGTTGAACAGGGCTGCAAACAATCTATGGGTTGTGGATAGCGGCTGTTCCCGGCACATGACGGGTAACAAGAATTTGTTACACGAATGGAAACCTGTTCAGGGAGGTAGAGTAAGTTTTGCTGGAGAGAGTGGAGGTAGAATTACTGGAATTGGGACGGTGACTAATGGTAAAATGAAGTTAGAAAAGGTAAATTTCGTTGAAGAGCTGAAGCATAATCTGCTGAGTGTATCTCAGATCTGTGACAAAGATTACACTGTGCACTTTACCAAAAATGAAGCGATCGTACTGTATCCTGGTTTCAAGATACCAGAGGAATGGATAGTAATGAAGGCTCCAAGGGAAAAGAATACATATGTTATGGACATGAGGTCGACTGAGATGGCAACAGAAGAATCATGTCTTCTGTCAAAAGCAACTGAATCGGAGTCCGAGTTATGGCATCGAAGAATGGGGCATATACATCTTCGAAAAATGAACTACATTGTCAAGAATGGGCTGGTGCTTGGTGTTCCCTTGAAAAATTTCAACTTTGAAGACCAATGCTTATCGTGCAAAAAGGGAAAGCAACACAAGAAATCTCATCACACCAAGAAGGTTAATTCAATAGTCAGTACCCTAGACCTACTTCACATGGATCTTTTCGGTCCCGTGAATGTAAAAAGCCTAGGTGGAACATCATACTGCTTGGTGATAACTGATGATTTCTTTCGATATTCTTGGGTATATTTCCTGAAGACAAAGGATGAAACGGTGCAGTTGGTAATAAATTTGATTACCAAGGTTGAGAATATTATGGGGAAAAAGGTTAAATTCATCAGGACTGACAATGGGACAGAGTTCAAAAACTATCAGATGGAGATATTTTGCTTACAGAAAGGGATAGACCACCAGTACAGCGCTCCGTATACTCCGCAACAAAATGGGGTGGCTGAGAGGAAGAACAGAACGCTAATTGAAGGAGCCAGAACCATGCTGGCTGATTCTAAACTTCCTGTGGTGTTCTGGGCTGAAGCTGTTGCAACAGCCTGTTATATCCTTAATAGAGTTTTAACTGTTAAAAGATTGAATAAAACATGTTATGAACTTATGCATGGTAGAAAGCCTAACTTGAGTGGTCTCGAACCATTCGGGTCCCCGTGTTCGATATTAAAGACGAACTCAAAATTTGGTGAAATAGCAGACGAAGGTATTTTAGTCGGATATGTTGTTGGGACACCCAACAGACGAGTCTTTAATCTATCGACCAGCAAGGTTGAGGTGGTGTGTAACACTGACATCACAAGTTACAAATCACCAAAACCAAGCACGGGACCCGCTGGGGCTTTCGACTATGATAGGCTTTTTAAATATTTTAATTTGCCTTACTTGGATTGTGCAGAAGTTGATGAGAGAATTGCTACGAAGATGCTTTATGATGAGGAAGAAAATTTTGTGCAACGACCGCAGTACGATGAATGTCAACCTTCCTCGTCAAATGCTGTCGATACTCCTGCTGCCTCTACAGAAGAGGAATTCTTCAATCCGTTTCATTCTCAACAACAATCACCCATTGATGAGCTACCTTCGAACCTGGAAGACAATCTGCAAGTCAGTTCGGTTCCGACTACGAGTGTTCACAAAAATTACCCTTTGGAGAACGTGATAGGTGATCTGTCCGACGGTGTACAAACAAGACGAAGCTTGAATGAGCACACTTGTGTTTACACAAGCATTAAAGATACAGGCATCATTAACGAATGCTTGTACACCTGCTTCATCAGCCAGATTGAACCAAAGAACTATCAAATGGCTCTCAAGGACAGCTCGTGGGTCGAAGCCATGCAAGAAGAGTTAGCCCAGTTTAAGAAGATGGAGGTATGGATTTTGGTTGAAAAACCGAAAAATGTGCATGCGATTGGCACAAAATGGGTTTTCAAATGCAAGGGAGATGAAAAAGGGATAATTATCAGGAACAAGGCAAGGCTGGTTGTAAAAGGTTTTAATCAGCAAGAAGGGATCGACTACAATGAAGTGTTTGCTCCTGTGGCGAGATTGGAAGCGATTCGATTGTTTTTGGCATTTGCTGCACACAAGGAGATGAAGGTGTTCCAGTTAGACGTGAAAAGTGCGTTTCTTAACGGTAAAGTCGTTGAGGTTGTGTACGTTGAGCAACCTCCGGGTTTTCCTGACCCAGACTTTCCTGATCACGTGTACAAGCTAAGTAAAGCGCTATATGGGCTACATCAGGCCCCTCGTGCCTGGTACGCAACTCTATCCGATTACTTGCTTGAGAATGAATTTGAAAGGGGAAAGATCGATAGCACACTGTTCGTTAAGAGAAAAGGAAGCGACTTTCTTCTGGTTCAAGTCTACGTGGACGACATCATCTTTGCTGCATCAAAAGTCGTCATGTGTCAGGAATTTGAAGCCGTCATGAAAAAGAGGTTTGAAAGGAGTGCTATGGGTGAACTAACTTTCTTTTTAGGACTGCAGGTTGATCAGAAGAAAGATGGGATGTTCATTCATCAGACTAAATATGTCCAAGACGTTCTCAAACGCTTCAAGATGGAAGACAACACTCCATTTGATACTCCAGTTTGCGTCAAACATAAACTGGGTGCTGATTCAGACAGTGATGCAGACGTGGACCCCACCCAATATCGGGCAATCATAGGTTCTTTAATGTACTTAACTGCATCTAGACCTGATATTATGTTTGCAGTTTGTCTTTGTGCTCGCTTTCAGGCAAACCCAAAGGAATGTCACATGAAGGGTGTGAAGAGGATATTGCGATATCTCAAAGGCAAGCCTAAGCTAGGGTTGTGGTACACGAAAGGAGGAGACTTGGAGTTAGTCGCCTACACAGATTCTGATTATGGAGGATGCAATCAGAATCGGAAGTCAACAACAGGTGGATGTCAGTTTCTTGGAGGCAGATTAGTGTCATGGCAGTGCAAGAAGCAGACCTCAGTCGCCATTTCTACCTGTGAAGCAGAATACATGGCAGCATCGAACTGCTGCTCCCAGGTTCTTTGGATACAACAGCAATTGCCCGATTACGGTTTGAATTTCACACATACTCCTATTTGCATTGATTACACTGCTGCTATCTCAGTAACTAACAATCCCATAAAGCATAGCAAAACTAAACACATTGACATCCGTCATCATTTTATACAGGATTGTGCTGAGAAGAAATTGATAGTGCTCGAAAAGGTTGATTCGTTAGATAATTTCGCTGATTTGTTTACTAAAGCGTTCGACAAAACTCGTTTTCAAAACCTTGTTGAGCTAAATGGGATGATCAATCCCGAGTAACCGTGTTTTTCGTTTTTGTTTAAAAAAAAAAACCTCACTATCGCTTAGAATTATGTCGGTTGCTTCAGTTTGAAGGACATATATTCGGATATGTTTGGTCCTCATTTCTACCTGTAGAGTATGAGGATAGCCATTAACCAGATGACTGAAAGTGATCGGGGCGGTTTATGATGTGTTTTTATACTTTCGCTGAAAATTAGTCGTTCATACTTAGTTAGAAGGACACATACTCGTATGTGGTCGGTCCAGCTGATCCATTGGATCTTCAGGATAGCCGTTTACCTGAAGACTTCGACTTGATCGGGGCGATAGAAGTTAAATTTTTTTTATTGGGAGATGAAATAATTTTTCAAGTCTACTACTTCGTAAGAAGTTTCTTTGCTATGTTTAAAAGAAAGTTGATCCAACCTTGGAAAGTGATAGACAAACTGATTCTGTGTGCTTAACTAGTGAAGTTATTAGGCCTAAAAGAATTTAGAACAGTCATTATATGTCATGGTAGCTTTTTATGGTGCGTAAAAGTAGAAGTGATACTAACTAAATCTCCTCGATTTTATGTGGAAACTCCTTAAGAGTTGTGCATGTCTCCATATATATCTTTCCGAATGATAGGCAGAAAAGCGATTACCCAGTCATACACGAGCCCGTGAGTGTTTTGATTCCCGAGAAGATGGTGTGTCAAGAAACTACAGTGATCCAGATTTGGGACTTGCAGTAGTTTACTTGAAGCTGTGTAAATCTTATTATTTAAAAAAAAAAATTATTATGTGTTACTAAGACATACTAGAGCTTATAATGTTAATACTTCTCAATCAAAATGCAAGAAAGAGAACGGCAATAAGACTCTACAGATCGGCGTGTACTTACAATTTAATCAGACACTACGGGTCGAGGTCAACTCGGGGTGACTTGGGGAAAGCCAAATACGCTTTGACAATAGATAGGAGACATCATAATCTCTGATGTGTTGCCCATTTATATTTTGAGCTAAATTGAACCTAACCCGTATCACAGAAGCGATGAAAACCATTTTAAGTTATTTACCTGCTTACAACCTGTTTCTTTATGTCATAATACAGCTGAACATGGATCTGTGTGACAGTCACTTAATTAGTATGATTCCTGTTCGGATCTTTTTTAAAACGTGGTAGTCCCTGTCGAGACTGAAATTTGATCCCGTGTACTTTATTTTTAAAATTTATTCTACTTATGTAGTTGTATGATTTTATACCTGGTTACTTGGTTCTTGATCGGATCAGTTAACTCTTTAAAGGAAGTTTTAAAAGTTAATGGCATAATGTTCAATTTATAAGGGTCTGTTTGGTAAAGTTTCATATTGAGCGAAGTTGAGGGAAGAGGCGAAGTTATGGACAGGCGAAGTTAACCCTAACTTCGCCTGTATAACCTTGACCCTATATAAAGAAATTTTTTTGTCAAAGCTCAGTATTATTTTTCAAAACCCGGCGAACTTATCTTCCAGTAACCTAGGCGAAGTTATATCTCGAATCACATCTTGTTGTTTTTCTCAGTTTCTAATCCGATTTAAAGGTGTGTAGTGTCATCATATCGTATAATCACTGACAATGGCGTTAATCAAAGGTCGTTTTGATCAGTTACTGACACCGTTCATTCGAAACCTCAACACCCGCTTTTTAAACTTATTTTCACGTGGTCGTAATCAACTTGATCGTCTAGATCGTCTCAAAAAACATGTTTTGGTTGAGTCCGCAATCTCCAAATTGACCCAAATCACTTCGTTTGAACGTCTAAACTGTTGCCGATTCATATTCAGGCGAAGTTACAGTTTAGGCGAAGTTATCCTTAACTTCGCCTAAGGTTTAACTTCGCCTGATATTTAATTATGTAACAGTATATGAGGCGAAGTTGTGGTTAGGCGAAGTTATCATTAACTTCGCCTGGCCCTTTTAATTTCTTATATTAACTGTTATCAGGCGAACTTAAAGTTAAGGCGAAGTTGTTCCCAACTTCGCCCCACCCCTAACTTCGCCTTTACAGGATAAATCATAACTTCGCTCATGGTAATAGGCGAACTTGTGATTTGACTTGACGATTCTCTAACTTAGACTGTTTTTGTTGCAGAAATGGCAGCTGTAGCTGGAGCAGGTGGTGCTGGAGGTGACGAAGGAGGAGAGAACAATCGGCAGTTTTTCCCGGGGCATAACATGTACATTACTCTGGACCCGGATGCGAGCGGTGTTGATGATTTCCGCGAAATCATCACGTTCTTTATCCGCTCGCGTATCTTCCACGCTATTACTACAACACTGCCTATCTCTTTGCCAAACATAGAAGATTTCTGGCAGACAGTGGAATATGACTGTCGTGTCGAGCCCCCGGTTATGCGTGCAATGGTTAACAATCAGATAGTGCAGTTCTCGTCTGAACAGATCAGGGTGGCTTTGCAGTTTGGGGATGAAACGAGAGATGATCCTACAGACTTCGTGGCTCCATTCAGAGATGGTGCTTTTCTGAGAATGGGATATTCTGGTCCATTGGGGGATACTCAAAGACGAAAGGGATTCTTGTTAGACCAATGGCGATTTCTTATGCATGTGATGATCGTGTGTATGTCAGGGAGAAAGGCTGGTACAGATGGAATGGGTGCGACCATGCAGTCTGCAATGACATCACTGACTTACAATAAGCGTTATAGCTTTAGTCAGATGGTGTTCTACGAGGTAGACCGTCAAAGACGGGCGGTGGCGCGTGAGAGATTTCTGATGTATCCAAGATTCCTTCAAATGATCTTGAATCATGTTGCTCCCACGTTACCTCAGCGCCGCCCGATTGATATGTGGAGAGTGTAAGCAAGCGAATCTTCGCTCAGTGTAGATCATCAAGTGCAAGAAGCAAGCCTGAGCTCCGTCCTCGACATACTCCATTATTTGGGTACTTGATCAACCCAGGGTATGTTCCAGCTCGTGGGGACGAGTTTCGGGATCCGGCACCACAACAGGCTGGGGCACCTCAACCACCACCTGAGGTACAACAAGCTTTACCTGCTGCTCCTGTTGTGGCACCGGAGGAAAATGTAGACCTTGAAGCTGCTTTTGGCGGTCAAGGTTTATTCGATATGGAACGTGTTGATCCTGAGGAAGAGGTGCAAGTCTCGGTTGCACGGGTTACTAGTGTGGATGTTGCTATGGCAGCTACGACGGAGGCTGATTCTGATTCCTCAGATGATGATGTGGCTGAAGCTAGACGGATTTTAGTTACACAAGAAAGGATTCATGGGAAGAGGAATAGAGACAACGATGATAGTGATTCGGACTTTGAGGAAGATTTACATCAGTTGGTCCGTAGATCGAGAAGAGAAAGGGCAGGTGCAGGTTCGGGAGCTGGTGAGAGCTCAAGGGTGGTTCGTTTCACTCCACCCGCACTGTCTGGTATGACTATAGTCTCTACACCATTGCCAGTTACAGGGCCAATCGCCATGGATGTTCCCGTGGTGACTACCTCATCTTCCTTCGGCATCCCACCCACTACATTCCAGCTCTCGGCTCCGGAGATTGTGTCCTTGCCACCTCCAACTCTTACTCCAACGGAGGTCGTAGCAAGGTTTGTTGAGTCGACAGTTGTTGCTACTGCAGGGTTGTCGGTTACGATACCACCTGCTGTTACGTTTCCACCTGTTTCTGAGGTGCCGGTTACATTGGGAATCCCTCCTCCGTACGCTCAAGACATATCATATATGAGGTTTGATTTCGATGCAACCTTATCCGATTCGGAAAGAATAGCAGCGCTTGAAATGGTCGTGGCAGAACAACCAAGGGTAAATCTCATCCAGACTCATGCTATTCAGCGCCTCGTTGCGGAGAATCAGATTCAGTCGTCCCTCCTGATCGAGCATGGTAAAATAATTGATGCCTTGAAATAGTTCTTGGCATCTCAGGGGGAGATGAGCTGTAAGGGTGACGAGCTGAGGACAAAAAAGCGTAACGATCGAGACGATGATCCCAATGCATCGAAAGGTGCAGGTGGAGAGTTGCCAAGAACTGAACAAGCTCTTGGGACTTCCACATCTCAGGGGGAGTCAACGAGTGCAGCTGGCGGTTCAGGGGGTGATGATGTGGTGGTTGTGGATGCTGAGGAGGTGTTAGATGATGTTATAGGTGATGAGGATGTGTTACCGTTGGAGGAGATAGAGAATATAGGGGCTGAGATCGTGATTGATAGTGAAGTCGAAGAGGGAGAGATTGTGGAGGAGAATGTTGAGCATGAAATTCCAGAGGTTGAAAAGTCAGATTTGGGTCAAGATACGGGATGTGATGAGACAGAATGGGAGGAGCAGCCAAGATGGAAAGAAGGCTACGCTCAGTGGTTCGTAAAGACTAAGAAACCGGCGGTCCCTACTATGTTCAAGAAAAGTTACAACATCAGGGGTTATGCTGAATCGAAAAAGGGGATTATATGCTGGTTATATGATGAGCAGTTGAGGCTTTTTGTGATTAAACGGTATGATGGGGTTCAGTATTTCAAGAGGCTGTTGAGATCGTTGAATACGTTGCCTGAATGTGAAGTGAAGGACTTAGCCAGGTTGGGGTTGATAAACAGAAGTGATGATAACATGGCTAGGATCATTGGGAAGATAGTCTGGAAGGAAAGCATAAAGGAGAAAAAGTTCGAGCTGTTGAAACCACAGAAAGGAAAGCTCGTTGAAGACAAAGACAGAGGAATGAGAGCAGATGGCAAGCCTTGGTTGATAATGAAATATAAGCCGATCCGGTGTCTAAAAGAAGTGCCGATGAAACAAATGCCCAAGGATGTGCTCAAAGATCTGAAATGGTGGTACGTTGATTGTGAAACAGCTGAAGCAGTAATGGAAGATGAAGATGAACAAGAGCTGATGAGAGTATATGATCCTATGCATTTAGTGAATTTGTCTCAAGCTGATCTGCAGGTGCTGAACGAGAAAAAGATATTTTACATTCCTGCTTGGAAAGAAGAAGCAAAGAAATATCAAAGAGTAGTTTCAGCTTGTGTACGAGAAGGCGTTCATGCTTGAAGATGGAAGATACAAGAGTTTTGGGATTACGAGACACGTGTTTGAAGATAGAGATATGAAACTACTGCCAAGGGGGAGTCTGTTGGTACATGATGTCAGTAGTTCAGTATATAGTGTCTGTAATCGAGTTAGTATGTTTTGTATTTGGATTTAAGCGAAGTTGTCTCACAAGTTCGCCTGATATGGGCGAACTTGTTGAACAAGCGAAGTTAGTGACAACTTCGCCTAAACATGTTAGGCGAAGTTGTCGTATGATAAATACGGATAGGTTACGGCTTGTTGAAGTAGTTTTGAGTTTTCGTGTAATCAGTGATCGGTGTATCACGTGTTTCTAGTTGCAATACAACGTGTTCTTTGTTTATTGTAACGTGTGTTTGATTGTGTTTAACGTGTATCGTCTTCTACGCTCGTATCGTCTTACGTAGGAATTCCGCACCTACGTAGAACGAGATATTCCGTGTAGATCCGGCTGGGAACCTACAATATACACGTACATGTAATCATACTTTTCTATCACTCATATTTCTAGAAACTCAGAAAAAAAAGAACTTTATGTATATAACCTATCTTACATACACATACTTATATATGTGTACGTAGATAAGTGTGCAACAAAAATTAAAAATATATGAACAAATTAGTTTAATGTTTTATTATGTGTGTATATATATATATATATATATATATATATAGTATATGAATTTGTAATTTTGTATATAATAATAAGTTTTAAAAATGATTCATTAATTAAAAAGTAAGTAAATGGTTGAGATTTGTTTTATCATGAAAAACTAGCATTATGTGTGTACCAGCTTCTTATATGTGTCTTTATTTATGTATTTTAATTAATACTTATTTGGTTATAACTGATAAACAAGGAAGCATTAGCAACCATCCCATTATCATTCAAGAGGCAAGAGACTCCAAAGAGTAGATTGGTTGTGGAGAAGGTAAACATAGTTTTCAGCTTTTGAGAATTTAATATAACTATAAGTGCACTTTCAGTTATAAGGGAAGTTGCATATATATTTTAACTAACTATAGTTATATCCTTGTAAATTAAGTCATGTTTATATAATTAATAATAGGGAATCCTAACGTTAGTTCAAAACCAAGGAGATGATGAAGAACATGTTGAAATTAGTCCACAAAAAGGAATGCCTAAAAGAGGCCTAAGAACATCATGGACCGTCCATTATGTTGATGGACACTTTGATCTTCCAACTGAATGTGTCAACTATATTCTTGTAAGGGATAAGGTAACTTCTCTTTCTCGAATTGGGTCCTTTGGTTCATAATTTTTTTATGAAAAATCGAAAAAAATTATAATTTCATGATTTGGTTAACTAAACATGATTTATGATGAAATATATTTCGATTCCAATTTCAATCTATCAGATTCTGTAATTTTGTTAGGTATTAAGTTATGTTTTTTGTATAGTACCGCCGGCTATCAAGATTAGCCGGTAAAAGGCTCCCAAATGTCGATACTCGAAGCTGTCATCTATCTGTGTATAATCGGCTAGAGGGCTGGCGAGTCGAGACCAGAAAGAGGCCCAACAAAACTCATGACAAGGTTCGGTCTCCAGACTAAATGTGTAATGATTTTAATTTGCAACCTCATTTGATTAGAAAAAAAAAAGAAGAGTTGCATCATTATTTGCAAAGAATTAACATGAAATGAAACTATGTGGATGCAGTTTTACCATCACAGGTCATCTGGAAGGATGTTTCGGTCATTGGTTGAGGTTGAAAAGTTCATCAAATATGAGATGCTACCGCCTAAACCACGTCGACTCAGCAAGAAACGCAAAAGCACGAAGTGATTTGTAATAAATTTTATATTATAGTATCTATATTTCTTTGACATTTAGAAGAGAACTTTTTGGTTTATGTGATTTTATCGTAAAACTACTAGTAACATGGATTGTTTTAAGTACTGAGCTTTCCTTGCGTTAAATCATGAATCATGTATTAATATAATGAAAATGTATGATTTTCTTTATTATTATTTGCCACGTGATGGTTTTTAACTAAATGTTACATAATCAAGAAAATGACACACTATAGTAGCAATCGATCATCGACATAAAACTACTAGATCTTATTAAACCGTTTCTTGTAGTAGGCAAGCATGATTTCTCTTGGAGGTAAAACTTCCTTGACAGTTTGACAATTGACAAATCCCTCAGCCCATTCAGTTATTTTTGGAAACTTACTTCCTGTCACAAACTTAATTTCGGTTGCTTCTTCTAATAATTTAAGCCAGTAGGCTACAAAAGCAGCAGCAATATCAACATTGTTAATGTTATCACCTCCAAAGAACTTCTTGCCATTGAGTCTCAGTTCATCCTCTAGTATTTGCAGTTTCTCACAAGCTTCTGCAATAACCTGCTCCCCACCGTTGCGGTCAAAAACCTTGTATAATGCAGGAATACACTGAAGAAACGTGTAAATAAAATAATAAGTCGTTATTTGAAAAAAATTCACAACAATATCTGGACGGCCATTCTGACCAAAAAAGTCAAGCTTTCAAAACTATTGGTCCCAACGGCCGTATAAACAATATCCAGATGGTGTTCTAAATAAGGGGGTCGACCTTTGAAAATTATTGGTTAAAATGGCTGTTTGGCCAGTATTTGGACGGCCGTTCTGACAATAGACAGTATAACTGAAAATTTTTTAGTCAAAACGGCCGTCCGACCTCTATTCAGACGGCCATTTAAAACAGTGTGAGAGATATCAGACGGTGTATTTATAGCTGACCCCAAAAGAATATAAACTCTAATTAACAAATTTCTTGGGAGGAAATTAGTACCTGGTCATCAATGAATTTCGCCAAGAATCGAGCAGCAGCCTTCTGATACGGATCATCAGGCAAAATGGGAACCTGTTTCCAGACATCATCTATGTACTCAACGATCACTAGAGACTCCAGGATCGGATTTCCATTGTGCACCAGCACCGGTACTTTTTTATGCACAGGATTGTAGTTAAGAAGGCTGGCACTCTTGTTTTCAAGATCTTCTTCCATGTTTTTGTACGTGATTCCCTTTATATTTAGAGCAAGTTTTACTCTGCAAACAAACGGACTTCGTCCATTATGTTGATGGACACTTTGATCTTCCAACTGAATGTGTCAACTATATTCTTGTAAGGGATAAGGTAACTTCTCTTTCTCGAATTGGGTCCTTTGGTTCATAATTTTTTTATGAAAAATCGAAAAAAATTATAATTTCATGATTTGGTTAACTAAACATGATTTATGATGAAATATATTTCGATTCCAATTTCAATCTATCAGATTCTGTAATTTTGTTAGGTATTAAGTTATGTTTTTTGTATAGTACCGCCGGCTATCAAGATTAGCCGGTAAAAGGCTCCCAAATGTCGATACTCGAAGCTGTCATCTATCTGTGTATAATCGGCTAGAGGGCTGGCGAGTCGAGACCAGAAAGAGGCCCAACAAAACTCATGACAAGGTTCGGTCTCCAGACTAAATGTGTAATGATTTTAATTTGCAACCTCATTTGATTAGAAAAAAAAAAAGAAGAGTTGCATCATTATTTGCAAAGAATTAACATGAAATGAAACTATGTGGATGCAGTTTTACCATCACAGGTCATCTGGAAGGATGTTTCGGTCATTGGTTGAGGTTGAAAAGTTCATCAAATATGAGATGCTACCGCCTAAACCACGTCGACTCAGCAAGAAACGCAAAAGCACGAAGTGATTTGTAATAAATTTTATATTATAGTATCTATATTTCTTTGACATTTAGAAGAGAACTTTTTGGTTTATGTGATTTTATCGTAAAACTACTAGTAACATGGATTGTTTTAAGTACTGAGCTTTCCTTGCGTTAAATCATGAATCATGTATTAATATAATGAAAATGTATGATTTTCTTTATTATTATTTGCCACGTGATGGTTTTTAACTAAATGTTACATAATCAAGAAAATGACACACTATAGTAGCAATCGATCATCGACATAAAACTACTAGATCTTATTAAACCGTTTCTTGTAGTAGGCAAGCATGATTTCTCTTGGAGGTAAAACTTCCTTGACAGTTTGACAATTGACAAATCCCTCAGCCCATTCAGTTATTTTTGGAAACTTACTTCCTGTCACAAACTTAATTTCGGTTGCTTCTTCTAATAATTTAAGCCAGTAGGCTACAAAAGCAGCAGCAATATCAACATTGTTAATGTTATCACCTCCAAAGAACTTCTTGCCATTGAGTCTCAGTTCATCCTCTAGTATTTGCAGTTTCTCACAAGCTTCTGCAATAACCTGCTCCCCACCGTTGCGGTCAAAAACCTTGTATAATGCAGGAATACACTGAAGAAACGTGTAAATAAAATAATAAGTCGTTATTTGAAAAAAATTCACAACAATATCTGGACGGCCATTCTGACCAAAAAAGTCAAGCTTTCAAAACTATTGGTCCCAACGGCCGTATAAACAATATCCAGATGGTGTTCTAAATAAGGGGGTCGACCTTTGAAAATTATTGGTTAAAATGGCTGTTTGGCCAGTATTTGGACGGCCGTTCTGACAATAGACAGTATAACTGAAAATTTTTTAGTCAAAACGGCCGTCCGACCTCTATTCAGACGGCCATTTAAAACAGTGTGAGAGATATCAGACGGTGTATTTATAGCTGACCCCAAAAGAATATAAACTCTAATTAACAAATTTCTTGGGAGGAAATTAGTACCTGGTCATCAATGAATTTCGCCAAGAATCGAGCAGCAGCCTTCTGATACGGATCATCAGGCAAAATGGGAACCTGTTTCCAGACATCATCTATGTACTCAACGATCACTAGAGACTCCAGGATCGGATTTCCATTGTGCACCAGCACCGGTACTTTTTTATGCACAGGATTGTAGTTAAGAAGGCTGGCACTCTTGTTTTCAAGATCTTCTTCCATGTTTTTGTACGTGATTCCCTTTATATTTAGAGCAAGTTTTACTCTGCAAACAAACGGACTTCGTCCATTATGTTGATGGACACTTTGATCTTCCAACTGAATGTGTCAACTATATTCTTGTAAGGGATAAGGTAACTTCTCTTTCTCGAATTGGGTCCTTTGGTTCATAATTTTTTTATGAAAAATCGAAAAAAATTATAATTTCATGATTTGGTTAACTAAACATGATTTATGATGAAATATATTTCGATTCCAATTTCAATCTATCAGATTCTGTAATTTTGTTAGGTATTAAGTTATGTTTTTTGTATAGTACCGCCGGCTATCAAGATTAGCCGGTAAAAGGCTCCCAAATGTCGATACTCGAAGCTGTCATCTATCTGTGTATAATCGGCTAGAGGGCTGGCGAGTCGAGACCAGAAAGAGGCCCAACAAAACTCATGACAAGGTTCGGTCTCCAGACTAAATGTGTAATGATTTTAATTTGCAACCTCATTTGATTAGAAAAAAAAAAAGAAGAGTTGCATCATTATTTGCAAAGAATTAACATGAAATGAAACTATGTGGATGCAGTTTTACCATCACAGGTCATCTGGAAGGATGTTTCGGTCATTGGTTGAGGTTGAAAAGTTCATCAAATATGAGATGCTACCGCCTAAACCACGTCGACTCAGCAAGAAACGCAAAAGCACGAAGTGATTTGTAATAAATTTTATATTATAGTATCTATATTTCTTTGACATTTAGAAGAGAACTTTTTGGTTTATGTGATTTTATCGTAAAACTACTAGTAACATGGATTGTTTTAAGTACTGAGCTTTCCTTGCGTTAAATCATGAATCATGTATTAATATAATGAAAATGTATGATTTTCTTTATTATTATTTGCCACGTGATGGTTTTTAACTAAATGTTACATAATCAAGAAAATGACACACTATAGTAGCAATCGATCATCGACATAAAACTACTAGATCTTATTAAACCGTTTCTTGTAGTAGGCAAGCATGATTTCTCTTGGAGGTAAAACTTCCTTGACAGTTTGACAATTGACAAATCCCTCAGCCCATTCAGTTATTTTTGGAAACTTACTTCCTGTCACAAACTTAATTTCGGTTGCTTCTTCTAATAATTTAAGCCAGTAGGCTACAAAAGCAGCAGCAATATCAACATTGTTAATGTTATCACCTCCAAAGAACTTCTTGCCATTGAGTCTCAGTTCATCCTCTAGTATTTGCAGTTTCTCACAAGCTTCTGCAATAACCTGCTCCCCACCGTTGCGGTCAAAAACCTTGTATAATGCAGGAATACACTGAAGAAACGTGTAAATAAAATAATAAGTCGTTATTTGAAAAAAATTCACAACAATATCTGGACGGCCATTCTGACCAAAAAAGTCAAGCTTTCAAAACTATTGGTCCCAACGGCCGTATAAACAATATCCAGATGGTGTTCTAAATAAGGGGGTCGACCTTTGAAAATTATTGGTTAAAATGGCTGTTTGGCCAGTATTTGGACGGCCGTTCTGACAATAGACAGTATAACTGAAAATTTTTTAGTCAAAACGGCCGTCCGACCTCTATTCAGACGGCCATTTAAAACAGTGTGAGAGATATCAGACGGTGTATTTATAGCTGACCCCAAAAGAATATAAACTCTAATTAACAAATTTCTTGGGAGGAAATTAGTACCTGGTCATCAATGAATTTCGCCAAGAATCGAGCAGCAGCCTTCTGATACGGATCATCAGGCAAAATGGGAACCTGTTTCCAGACATCATCTATGTACTCAACGATCACTAGAGACTCCAGGATCGGATTTCCATTGTGCACCAGCACCGGTACTTTTTTATGCACAGGATTGTAGTTAAGAAGGCTGGCACTCTTGTTTTCAAGATCTTCTTCCATGTTTTTGTACGTGATTCCCTTTATATTTAGAGCAAGTTTTACTCTGCAAACAAACGGACTTCGTCCATTATGTTGATGGACACTTTGATCTTCCAACTGAATGTGTCAACTATATTCTTGTAAGGGATAAGGTAACTTCTCTTTCTCGAATTGGGTCCTTTGGTTCATAATTTTTTTATGAAAAATCGAAAAAAATTATAATTTCATGATTTGGTTAACTAAACATGATTTATGATGAAATATATTTCGATTCCAATTTCAATCTATCAGATTCTGTAATTTTGTTAGGTATTAAGTTATGTTTTTTGTATAGTACCGCCGGCTATCAAGATTAGCCGGTAAAAGGCTCCCAAATGTCGATACTCGAAGCTGTCATCTATCTGTGTATAATCGGCTAGAGGGCTGGCGAGTCGAGACCAGAAAGAGGCCCAACAAAACTCATGACAAGGTTCGGTCTCCAGACTAAATGTGTAATGATTTTAATTTGCAACCTCATTTGATTAGAAAAAAAAAAAGAAGAGTTGCATCATTATTTGCAAAGAATTAACATGAAATGAAACTATGTGGATGCAGTTTTACCATCACAGGTCATCTGGAAGGATGTTTCGGTCATTGGTTGAGGTTGAAAAGTTCATCAAATATGAGATGCTACCGCCTAAACCACGTCGACTCAGCAAGAAACGCAAAAGCACGAAGTGATTTGTAATAAATTTTATATTATAGTATCTATATTTCTTTGACATTTAGAAGAGAACTTTTTGGTTTATGTGATTTTATCGTAAAACTACTAGTAACATGGATTGTTTTAAGTACTGAGCTTTCCTTGCGTTAAATCATGAATCATGTATTAATATAATGAAAATGTATGATTTTCTTTATTATTATTTGCCACGTGATGGTTTTTAACTAAATGTTACATAATCAAGAAAATGACACACTATAGTAGCAATCGATCATCGACATAAAACTACTAGATCTTATTAAACCGTTTCTTGTAGTAGGCAAGCATGATTTCTCTTGGAGGTAAAACTTCCTTGACAGTTTGACAATTGACAAATCCCTCAGCCCATTCAGTTATTTTTGGAAACTTACTTCCTGTCACAAACTTAATTTCGGTTGCTTCTTCTAATAATTTAAGCCAGTAGGCTACAAAAGCAGCAGCAATATCAACATTGTTAATGTTATCACCTCCAAAGAACTTCTTGCCATTGAGTCTCAGTTCATCCTCTAGTATTTGCAGTTTCTCACAAGCTTCTGCAATAACCTGCTCCCCACCGTTGCGGTCAAAAACCTTGTATAATGCAGGAATACACTGAAGAAACGTGTAAATAAAATAATAAGTCGTTATTTGAAAAAAATTCACAACAATATCTGGACGGCCATTCTGACCAAAAAAGTCAAGCTTTCAAAACTATTGGTCCCAACGGCCGTATAAACAATATCCAGATGGTGTTCTAAATAAGGGGGTCGACCTTTGAAAATTATTGGTTAAAATGGCTGTTTGGCCAGTATTTGGACGGCCGTTCTGACAATAGACAGTATAACTGAAAATTTTTTAGTCAAAACGGCCGTCCGACCTCTATTCAGACGGCCATTTAAAACAGTGTGAGAGATATCAGACGGTGTATTTATAGCTGACCCCAAAAGAATATAAACTCTAATTAACAAATTTCTTGGGAGGAAATTAGTACCTGGTCATCAATGAATTTCGCCAAGAATCGAGCAGCAGCCTTCTGATACGGATCATCAGGCAAAATGGGAACCTGTTTCCAGACATCATCTATGTACTCAACGATCACTAGAGACTCCAGGATCGGATTTCCATTGTGCACCAGCACCGGTACTTTTTTATGCACAGGATTGTAGTTAAGAAGGCTGGCACTCTTGTTTTCAAGATCTTCTTCCATGTTTTTGTACGTGATTCCCTTTATATTTAGAGCAAGTTTTACTCTGCAAACAAACGGACTTCGTCCATTATGTTGATGGACACTTTGATCTTCCAACTGAATGTGTCAACTATATTCTTGTAAGGGATAAGGTAACTTCTCTTTCTCGAATTGGGTCCTTTGGTTCATAATTTTTTTATGAAAAATCGAAAAAAATTATAATTTCATGATTTGGTTAACTAAACATGATTTATGATGAAATATATTTCGATTCCAATTTCAATCTATCAGATTCTGTAATTTTGTTAGGTATTAAGTTATGTTTTTTGTATAGTACCGCCGGCTATCAAGATTAGCCGGTAAAAGGCTCCCAAATGTCGATACTCGAAGCTGTCATCTATCTGTGTATAATCGGCTAGAGGGCTGGCGAGTCGAGACCAGAAAGAGGCCCAACAAAACTCATGACAAGGTTCGGTCTCCAGACTAAATGTGTAATGATTTTAATTTGCAACCTCATTTGATTAGAAAAAAAAAAAGAAGAGTTGCATCATTATTTGCAAAGAATTAACATGAAATGAAACTATGTGGATGCAGTTTTACCATCACAGGTCATCTGGAAGGATGTTTCGGTCATTGGTTGAGGTTGAAAAGTTCATCAAATATGAGATGCTACCGCCTAAACCACGTCGACTCAGCAAGAAACGCAAAAGCACGAAGTGATTTGTAATAAATTTTATATTATAGTATCTATATTTCTTTGACATTTAGAAGAGAACTTTTTGGTTTATGTGATTTTATCGTAAAACTACTAGTAACATGGATTGTTTTAAGTACTGAGCTTTCCTTGCGTTAAATCATGAATCATGTATTAATATAATGAAAATGTATGATTTTCTTTATTATTATTTGCCACGTGATGGTTTTTAACTAAATGTTACATAATCAAGAAAATGACACACTATAGTAGCAATCGATCATCGACATAAAACTACTAGATCTTATTAAACCGTTTCTTGTAGTAGGCAAGCATGATTTCTCTTGGAGGTAAAACTTCCTTGACAGTTTGACAATTGACAAATCCCTCAGCCCATTCAGTTATTTTTGGAAACTTACTTCCTGTCACAAACTTAATTTCGGTTGCTTCTTCTAATAATTTAAGCCAGTAGGCTACAAAAGCAGCAGCAATATCAACATTGTTAATGTTATCACCTCCAAAGAACTTCTTGCCATTGAGTCTCAGTTCATCCTCTAGTATTTGCAGTTTCTCACAAGCTTCTGCAATAACCTGCTCCCCACCGTTGCGGTCAAAAACCTTGTATAATGCAGGAATACACTGAAGAAACGTGTAAATAAAATAATAAGTCGTTATTTGAAAAAAATTCACAACAATATCTGGACGGCCATTCTGACCAAAAAAGTCAAGCTTTCAAAACTATTGGTCCCAACGGCCGTATAAACAATATCCAGATGGTGTTCTAAATAAGGGGGTCGACCTTTGAAAATTATTGGTTAAAATGGCTGTTTGGCCAGTATTTGGACGGCCGTTCTGACAATAGACAGTATAACTGAAAATTTTTTAGTCAAAACGGCCGTCCGACCTCTATTCAGACGGCCATTTAAAACAGTGTGAGAGATATCAGACGGTGTATTTATAGCTGACCCCAAAAGAATATAAACTCTAATTAACAAATTTCTTGGGAGGAAATTAGTACCTGGTCATCAATGAATTTCGCCAAGAATCGAGCAGCAGCCTTCTGATACGGATCATCAGGCAAAATGGGAACCTGTTTCCAGACATCATCTATGTACTCAACGATCACTAGAGACTCCAGGATCGGATTTCCATTGTGCACCAGCACCGGTACTTTTTTATGCACAGGATTGTAGTTAAGAAGGCTGGCACTCTTGTTTTCAAGATCTTCTTCCATGTTTTTGTACGTGATTCCCTTTATATTTAGAGCAAGTTTTACTCTGCAAACAAACGGACTTCGTCCATTATGTTGATGGACACTTTGATCTTCCAACTGAATGTGTCAACTATATTCTTGTAAGGGATAAGGTAACTTCTCTTTCTCGAATTGGGTCCTTTGGTTCATAATTTTTTTATGAAAAATCGAAAAAAATTATAATTTCATGATTTGGTTAACTAAACATGATTTATGATGAAATATATTTCGATTCCAATTTCAATCTATCAGATTCTGTAATTTTGTTAGGTATTAAGTTATGTTTTTTGTATAGTACCGCCGGCTATCAAGATTAGCCGGTAAAAGGCTCCCAAATGTCGATACTCGAAGCTGTCATCTATCTGTGTATAATCGGCTAGAGGGCTGGCGAGTCGAGACCAGAAAGAGGCCCAACAAAACTCATGACAAGGTTCGGTCTCCAGACTAAATGTGTAATGATTTTAATTTGCAACCTCATTTGATTAGAAAAAAAAAAAGAAGAGTTGCATCATTATTTGCAAAGAATTAACATGAAATGAAACTATGTGGATGCAGTTTTACCATCACAGGTCATCTGGAAGGATGTTTCGGTCATTGGTTGAGGTTGAAAAGTTCATCAAATATGAGATGCTACCGCCTAAACCACGTCGACTCAGCAAGAAACGCAAAAGCACGAAGTGATTTGTAATAAATTTTATATTATAGTATCTATATTTCTTTGACATTTAGAAGAGAACTTTTTGGTTTATGTGATTTTATCGTAAAACTACTAGTAACATGGATTGTTTTAAGTACTGAGCTTTCCTTGCGTTAAATCATGAATCATGTATTAATATAATGAAAATGTATGATTTTCTTTATTATTATTTGCCACGTGATGGTTTTTAACTAAATGTTACATAATCAAGAAAATGACACACTATAGTAGCAATCGATCATCGACATAAAACTACTAGATCTTATTAAACCGTTTCTTGTAGTAGGCAAGCATGATTTCTCTTGGAGGTAAAACTTCCTTGACAGTTTGACAATTGACAAATCCCTCAGCCCATTCAGTTATTTTTGGAAACTTACTTCCTGTCACAAACTTAATTTCGGTTGCTTCTTCTAATAATTTAAGCCAGTAGGCTACAAAAGCAGCAGCAATATCAACATTGTTAATGTTATCACCTCCAAAGAACTTCTTGCCATTGAGTCTCAGTTCATCCTCTAGTATTTGCAGTTTCTCACAAGCTTCTGCAATAACCTGCTCCCCACCGTTGCGGTCAAAAACCTTGTATAATGCAGGAATACACTGAAGAAACGTGTAAATAAAATAATAAGTCGTTATTTGAAAAAAATTCACAACAATATCTGGACGGCCATTCTGACCAAAAAAGTCAAGCTTTCAAAACTATTGGTCCCAACGGCCGTATAAACAATATCCAGATGGTGTTCTAAATAAGGGGGTCGACCTTTGAAAATTATTGGTTAAAATGGCTGTTTGGCCAGTATTTGGACGGCCGTTCTGACAATAGACAGTATAACTGAAAATTTTTTAGTCAAAACGGCCGTCCGACCTCTATTCAGACGGCCATTTAAAACAGTGTGAGAGATATCAGACGGTGTATTTATAGCTGACCCCAAAAGAATATAAACTCTAATTAACAAATTTCTTGGGAGGAAATTAGTACCTGGTCATCAATGAATTTCGCCAAGAATCGAGCAGCAGCCTTCTGATACGGATCATCAGGCAAAATGGGAACCTGTTTCCAGACATCATCTATGTACTCAACGATCACTAGAGACTCCAGGATCGGATTTCCATTGTGCACCAGCACCGGTACTTTTTTATGCACAGGATTGTAGTTAAGAAGGCTGGCACTCTTGTTTTCAAGATCTTCTTCCATGTTTTTGTACGTGATTCCCTTTATATTTAGAGCAAGTTTTACTCTGCAAACAAACGGACTTCGTCCATCTGCATACAACGTCACTTCATCCGTCATTTTTCGATGATCTGATAATTTCAGGTGTAATCTGAGGATGCTAGATTGTTCATATAAACACTATAGACAACCAAGAACTGTTTATACCAGGACAACTATAGAGAAATATGCATGTGAGCACTTGTCAACGAAATTTAAATATTCTAAGACAAATACAAGTTGGATTCAAATTTGATATCTTGGAGTTATTTCATAGAAAGCAGAGGGCAAAGAAAATTAAAAACCCATTTACGTTGAATTTGAACAAAACTATGGATATATGTTTAATTATTAATTAATTATGCTATATTTTACTTCGCATCCTATGTATGCTTTTTTTTTATGGGAGACTTAAACTCAAAACCTTTCAATCCCTTGTGTACGTGTTATACAACTGTAACTATCTTTGAGATTTATAGAGGTAGGGTAGTAAAGCTACCCGCGGATCCCTGATTCAATATGCGGACCCCTACTCAACCCGCGGATCGTTAATAAACATTCGCAAGAGGAACGCATGGACAAACACTTGCAGTCAGCACAAGACCAGCTAAGGGTCCATAGTTCCGGAAACATGCTTCGCGGGCACCCATCGTAAACCGCGGGCTACCAATGAGCATCCGCGGGATGAACCCGCAAGCAATACAAGGGGTTCGTCACACATGTGATTCCCACGTGATATGGAAGAGCAGTTGTAACAAACTACTTCTAGAAGGTTTCCCAAATATTCCCTGATAGTGACATCGACCAATGGAAAGGTGACACCTAGGCACGTAGTGGCTATCCCACGTCTCGCACGTAATGGCTACGGCCAGGCTGTCACGACCAGTAAAAGATCGACATGTGTCCTTTCAGGTAGAAAGGGAATATTACGATAGTGACAACTCCACCAATCACCTTCCCCCCACCTTCGGCTATAAATACCAAGTACACCACTTACAGGTATTCATTCACTCACACTCTCAAGCCTTACGCAACATACTTGTACTCTCTTTGATTATTCCGATCTGGGGTAAACAAGGGTCCGGATTATCCAGTTCGGACTTTGTTTCTTCATTGGTGCCATATGTTTTTAGCTAGAAGTACGGTTGTTTAAACGATTTTTTCGTGATCTGAAAATGAGTCAGAGCCAACAACCACCTGCAAGTGCTCCGGCAAAGGTCCGACGTCCAGACACCGGACGAGTCCGCTCTCGAAGGACAAACGCCGGTAGCACCTCGACGGAACATTCCACCTCTGGTATTGGAAGACAGAGCCGGAGAGTTCTCAAGGTTTGAAGAAATAACACCTCGCTGGAACATACGAACTTCGGCCTTGGAAGACAGGGCCGGAGAGTTCCCGAGATTTCCTGATGTTGAACCTCGTCGTACTACCCGTACTCCAGTTCTGGAAGACATAACCAGAGATTTTCCTAGATTCGACGGTTACGAAACAAGAGTTCGTCACCAATACCGACCTGGAAAAGCTACCCTTACCCTAGACGAGTGGTACCAACAAGAACAGCTAAGGCTGAAAGAAGAGTACGAAGCGACGGGTGAAGGCCAACCCGTTGCAAGACAGAACCCTGACTTACGACTCACAGTCTCATTCACCACCACCGGTGGTTCGGGGTACTCAAAATCCAGATTTAGAAGATGTTTCTCAGACAGCTGGTCATCCACCCTCGAGAAGTCAAGGCAGAAGTTATCATACCTAGTGAGCTCCTTCTCGAAGGACTACGCACAAGCATAGCCTTGCTTCCCGTGGGCAGAGAGATGTTACTTATGAAGATGGTTATGCAACCGAAGATAGCCGTAGGTACAGTAGGGAAGACACTAGTCGCCCGCGGGCACTGCCAAAGCACACCGAGTACTACAGTGATGCTGAAGAAGATTTTACCAAACCTTACCGTCCCGCTGCTTTTGCAGAAAAATCCAAGTTTATTCCGCGGATAGCCACGGCTCCCTTTCCGACAAACATTAAAATTCCAAGCAGTCTGGGAAAATATAATAGAATGTCGGACCCGAGTGACCATTTGCTAAACTTCACAGCAGTGGGTGGAGTAAGTGGCCGGACGCTGCCCTGTTGGTGTCACATGTTCGTATTGACATTAACAGGGGCAGCCGGAGAATGGTTTGAAAAGTTGCCGGATGGCCAAATCAAGAGCTGGGATGATGTAGTTGCTAAATTTTCGCAGCACTTCAGCCAACATCGCAAACATACGCGCGACCCCTCAGAAATTTTGAGCATTGTCCGCCGGGACAATGAGTCGTTTCAAAGCTTCATTACCAGATTCAATAATGAAAGCTTGAATATTAGCGGAACCAGCGAAGATATGCTGAGGGGGGCATTCAGAGTGAACGCAAAGAGTCCAGAGATGGTTCGCTGTTTGACTGGGAGAGATGGTATGCCCCATACTTGGGACGGGATCATGTCCGCGACCAAGGTCTTTGCAGCCACAGAAAAACTGTTGGGACGAGAGACGTCAAAACAGGGTACGAATTCTAAACCCAGGAGTACTCAGTCCAAAAAAGAAGAGAAGGGTTCAATTTGGTCTCGAATTCAGCCCACAGAAAGCTCTTCCAAACAGTTTGATGCCGGATCACTGATCGGACAAAAACAGAAAGATAGAAAGACGGGTAAGTTTGATCAACAACATTGGACCTCGTGAAGAAAACTCCGTTGGAAATCCTGACCATTGAAAATATCGAGTTCAAAAAACCTTAGCCAATGACCAGGCGGGTGAACCTGAACCCGAATAAGCACTGCATGTTCCATGAAGATATTGGGCATGACACGAATGAATGTGTAAACCTAAGAAATGAAATTGAATCCGCCATCAAATCAGGAAAGCTTGAACACTTGCTCAAAAGTGTGCGACAAAGTCCGCGGAAGAACACGACTCTCGCAGACAAAGGTCCTCCAAGAAAGCAGATAAGGGGACTTGAACGTTCATATGATTCAAGGGGGACCTACGCGGAAATACAAGCGGATGGAGGCGGATGAAGATGAATGGAAGAGTGCACCTGTGATTTTCTAAGAGTAAAAGGAGGGCCATGCATGAAGCAACCTTTGATCGTCACAGCGCTGTTCGGACACTATCGATCTCAATATGTCTTCTTCGACACTGGGAGTACGTCCGATATCATGTACGAACAATGCTTTGAGCAGCTGGACGATGAAGACAAAGCAAAGTGAAGCCTGTGCACGCTCTAGTTTCTAGGTTTGGGGTGTGAAGTTATGCACCCCAAAGGTGTTACACTCAGTGACGAGATTCATACACGGACCAAGGATGTTGAGTTCCTCGTCTTACCATCCAGATCTAAGCATGACATCATTCTAGGTCGAGACACGATTGGTGACTTCAATGCTAACCCTTCCACGGCACATGGCGCTGTTGGGGTACCCACACGAACAGGGATTGCTATTATCCACGTAAACAAACACTGTTATGCGACCGAAGGGTCAAAACCCATGAAGGTCCCTAGGAAGGCAGTGTGGACGGAACCGGAAAAACATGCCATCAATCCAAAGTATCCAGAACAGACTGTTACCATTGGTGCTACCATCTCAGAAATAGTACGGGTTTTCTTGAAGCAATTGCTGGCAAAAAACATAGATATTGACACCCGCAAACATGACAGGCGTCCCGTGAGAAATATCGGAACATCGGTTACGGGTCAACCTGGCTTACACACCAATCGTACAAAAGAAAAGAAAAACAGGTCCCGAGCAGACAAAGGCCATGAACGAGCAAGTTCAAGATTTAATGCATGCAGGGATCATCCGCGAGATACAATATCAAACCTGGGTCGCCAACCCAGTAATGGTTCCCAAAACCAATGGCTCATGGCGTATGTGCATCGACTTTAAAAACTTGAACAAAGCTTGCCCCAAAGATTGTTATCCGCTACTAGAGATTGACTTAAAAGTCGACACGGTAGCACCTTTCAAGTTCAAATGTTTACTGGATGCGTACAAAGGATACCACCAGATACAAATGGCAGTCTGCGATGAAGACAAAACAGCTTTCCGAACTGACCAAGGTACTTTTTGTTACAAAATGATGCCATTTGATCTGAAGAACGCGGGAGCCACATACCAACGTCTGATGGATAATACGTTCCGTGATCAAATTAGGAAAAACCTTGAAGTTTATATAGATGACCTGGTCATCAAAAGCATTGAGGAAGATCAAATGTTACAAGACATCGAGGACGTGTTCTCTACGTTACGAAAGATTAATATGAAATTGAATCCCTCAAAATGTTTTTTTGGGATGGAAGAAGGGAAGTTCCTCGCTGTAATCGTGACAGAAGAAGGGTTTAAGGCGAATCCCGACAAGGTTCAGGCAATTGCCCGAATGCCTTTCCCATCATCCGTAAAAAAGGTGCAGACGTTGAACGGGAGGTTGGTTGGCCTAAACAGGTTCCTGGCAAATCACGCAGCCAAATATTATCCTTTTTGTGTCCACATTGCGGAATTGCTTGAAAAAGGCACATTTCAAGTGGACACCAGAAGCGGAACATGCCTTCCTCGAGGTAAAGAAGTGTCTTATGGAGCTTCCAACATTGACTGCACCCTAGGAAGGGATACCCCTCACGCTATACCTGTCCGCATCTGACATTGCGATAGGAGCAGTCCTCCTAACTGATTGAAAAACCATACAAACGCCAATATATTACGTCAGCAGAACATTGGCGGTTGCTGAAACCAGATACTCAATGTTGGAAAAGCTTGTATTGGCATTGGTACATGCAGCAAGGAGGCTAAAACGGTACTTCCAAGGTCATCCCATCAACGTGTTGACTGATTACAAATTAAAAAGTGTATTGGCGAAGCCCGAATTATCAGGAAGATTGGCTAAGTAGGCTATCGAGTTGGAAGAACACTCGATTGAGTATATAAACCCAGGCCTGTGATTAAGGGACAGGTTTTGGCAGACTTTGTTATGGAAGTTCCAAGCGATAAAATCCAAGAATGTCTGTATGAGCAACAACCCCTGAACCCACCAGACGAAAGTCAGAAATGGACCTTGTTCACGGACGAGGCATCAAGCGGGGAAGGATCAGGTGCGGGCTTGAAATTGATCAACCCAGACAGCCAAGAATTCAAGCTAAACTTCAAGAGTACTAACAATGAGGCAGAGTACGAAGCTTTCTTGGCCGGTCTGCGGATTGCAAAGAAATTGGGTGTCAGGTTCTTAGAAGCCAAGGTGGATTCCATTCTCATAGCGGGTCAAGTTTTAGGGACTTATGAGGCAAAGAATGATATAATGGCCTCATATATGTCTCAGGCCAAAGACCTCATGCAGTAATTTACCTCTTGCAAGGTTGTTCATATCAAGAGAAGTGAGAATCGCCTGGCAGATGCACTGAGCAAGTTAGCATCCACAAGTTTTGAGCACATGGGGAGAGACGTTAGAATCAAAGTATTAGACGCTCCATCCATCCCCCAACACCAGATTTTAGTCATCCAAACAGGAACAAGTTCCTGGATGACACCCCTCGTGAATTACCTGTCTTCCGGCACGTTACTAGAAGATAAGGTAGAAGCACGAAAGATCCGTCACAAGGCATTATGTTATCAAGTGCATGACGGGGTATTGTTCAGAAAATCATTCCTCGGTCCGCTGCTTAGATGTGTAGACGCGGAAGAGTCCAATTATGTAATCCGAGAAATTCACGAAGGCATTTGCGGATTGCACGTGGGACCGAGAATGGTCGTAGCCAAGATAATGAACGCTGGGTATTACAGGCCAGGCATGCATATGGATACAGTCAAAGAAATCCGGAATGTGATGCTTGTCAAAGGCATGAACCACAAAATCTGCGACCACAAAACAACCTGGTTCCTGTAACATCAGCATGGCCTTTCCAGAAGTGGGCCATTGACATTATGGGACCGTTTCCAGAAGCGCTCGGGCGGGTGAAATTCCTGCTTGTGGCAATAGATTATTTTACAAAATGGGTTAAGGCCAAACCATTTGCTTACATCACGGCAGCAAACCGCAAGAAGTTCCGCTGGGAATACATTATTTGCCGTTTTGGTCTTCCCCTGACATTGGTCAGTGGTAATGGCCTTCAGGAATGATTTTCGGAATTACACATCAATCAGGTGTTCACCTCAGTAGCTCACCCACAAGCCAATGGGCAAGTAGAACGAGCTAATCGAAGCATTAAAGAAGTCATCAAGGCGCGATTAGGAACCAAGCGAATGGGTTGGGTAGATGAATTGCCTCACGTCCTCTGGGCGCACAGAACCAGTAAGAAAACCAGCAACTCTGAAACCCCGTTCAGCTTAACCTACGGTACGGAAGCATTGATTCCCGCCGAAATTGGTGTCCCATCCGCACGAATGCTGTTGATTACTGATAATGAGGAAGAACTCAGGCTAAACTTACACCTTTTGGAAGAAAGGAGAGAGTTGGTAGCTATACGCGAAAATAAATATAAGAGTCAACTCCAGAAATATTATGATGCACGGGTTAAGTTTTGCGAGTATCACAAGGGAGACTACGTTTTCCGGAATAATGAGGCGTCAAACGCCGAATTACCGGGAAAGCTAGCTCCAACATGGGAAGGCCCTTACGAAGTTGAAGAAGTACTGGGGAAAGGTGCTTACAAACTAAAGAAATTAGATGGCACTTCAATCCCTAGAACTTGGAACACAACTCAACTTCAAAGATGTTACATTTAAATTTCGTAATTTTCTTTTTTGGCCTGCGTGCCTCTTTACTTGCATGCGTGCCGTGTATTTTGGTCTGCGTACCAGGTATTTTAATTCAAAAATTAGCGTTAATACAAGAATAGTTGATGTCTATTTGCCCAATTTTAAAATTTTCAGTTATTTTTAGTTTCTATACGGATAGGCCTGCGTGCCAATACTTATCCTAATCCTATATTTTGGATATATGGCGGGTTTCGTTAACACACATTTATATTGTAATCATACAAGACAAAATGTAAACCCATGTCATATATACAATCAAAAAAGGGATTACAGAAACAAGAAATAAGACAAATATACAACAAAAAACTATTCTTCCTCTCGGAGGAAGTTGTGGAGTTGCTGAACACCGCCCGCCGATTCAGCAAAATCTTGGACGGCGTCTTAGATGGGAAAGTGCAAGTTGTCAAAGGCGTCCATCTGCGCATCATATTTCCCATCCAGGTCCACTCCGCGAAGCTCAAAATCTTCCAAGGAGCGGCCCTCCCTAGCAAAGGTTATCCCCTCCTGGAAACCTGCCTTGCGTCCTGAGTCACTAGAAGCACAAAGGAGATCAGCAAGGCAGTCTCCTAGAGTCGATCCTCCATGAATGATAACTTGCATTAGCAACACAAGTGAGTTATGAAACGTCACAGATACGCAACTAAAATGGAATTCTTACCTTTGGAAGGCCTTTTTTCATCAGCCAAGCCTGGTCAGAAGAAGCCTGTTCAACTTTCGACTTCAGTGTGCCCTGCTCACCAACAAAGCGGGTGTTCTCCTTGATCAAATTTTCAATCAGGCGATCCTTTTCAGCAGCGGTGGTACGGAGACTGCGGACAGTTTCCTCTTAAGCAGCAAGGTAGGCCTCAAGAGCCTGTTTCGTTTCTTCCGTCTTAGCAAGCTCAGCTTCCCGAGCACGGGAATGAGCACGTGCTGCTTCAAGTGAAGCATTTTGTCGCTGGCATGCCTCTTTCCAATCCTTCGCGGCGGAAGCCAGGCGTTGCTTCTCTTGCTCCAGAGCCCATTCAGAATCTCTCAACTTCCACCTTTGGGTGTTAGCCTCCATACGATATTTCTCTTTTTCGGCTCGGAGCTCTTCAAGGAAATTATCTTGCAACCCCTAGTTCTGCCCCATAAATTTCTAGTCCCAGTATATCTCTTGGGTTGTTGAGACCAAGTTGGCCAGATGGTATATATAAGAATTCCCAAGAGACACCCGGGCCCGGTTGCGCTGGAACTCGCGTTCCGCAGGAAGCACACCCTCATGAAGAAACTCAAAACACACTTCCCCGTCAGAAAACCTGGAAGCGGGAGTTAAGTTCCATTCTGGAATGTGGCGGGTGACACCTCCCAGCAAAACACGAGCCCCTTCATCCTCCAAGGAGTGAGGAAGCAGCAAGGGTTGGAATTCCTGCTCTGCTAGTTCATCGATTTCTTGAAGAAGTGGCGGAGACATGGGTAGCGATTCCGGCGTAGGTAGCTCCCGGAAAACGGAGGAGGCTGCACCCTCCTTGGATTTCCCCTTGTCGACAGTAGACAACCTGCTAGGATCACTCTTCGCGGGGGGTGGGGGATCCAAGAGGATAACATTGTGTGCATTAAGGAAATCATAAAATCAGTTAGTCAGACAAAAAAACGCATGCACAATTCCCTGAAAGGTACCTGGCATTTTCCGCGTTCGGACCGCAATACGGTCACGAAGGCTGGTCCTCTTCGCGTGCGGAGGAGAAGAAGGAGGAGAGAGGTTTACATCCTGACTTCCACCAGCGATCATCACAGGAGCATCGCTGGAAGAAGCTTCCTTCCTCTTGCGACCAAAAGCTACACCATAGTTACTTTCGTCAGCGAATTGATTACAAAAAACAATAAGTGTCAAAACATGTTACCTGATGCATACAAACCCTTGGAAACCACAGGTTCCCGGCGGGTCTTTTGAGGAAATAAGAAGTTGTCCTTGTTTTTGTCAAGGATCGGAAGATCCTTTTTGACACGAGTAGTAAGCTGCATCGTTACGGGCACGTACGCAACAAGGATAGATAACAGAAGGCCCTCAACTGCATAAAAAGCCAATGTAAGATACTTAGCTAAACCTTGAGAACATATTAGCATACTTACATCCGTTTGGCTCCCAAAAGTATGGAACTTCATCCGGATAAGGCCACAAGCGGCTCATCCCAGCTCTCACGATGGCAGCTTCCGGGATAGGGTGCATCGGGGTTGCAGTGCGGGTAAGCTGGTGATACCATTCGTGCCTTTCCGGGCGTTTAACGTATGGAAGGGAAAGCAGTGGTTGATCCGCCGAACGCCAGTACATAGACAATGGAATCACATCTTCCCGGATCCAAAAGAATTTCCTTGCCCATTGAGGATCTGATGGAGATGTGTCCAATGCGACAGCCTTCCTGTCAGTGGGCAGGCAAATATATCTTCGCCCCTACCATGCATATGGTAGAACACGACAACCTTTTCAATGGTGGGCACGATACCATGCGCTCTGCAGCAAAACTCAAAATGGCGCATACGCATCATCGCCGACACATGGAGTTGGGAAAGGTGAATCATGTTCCTAGTTATCAATTTACCCAGAAACCGGGTAACCGGAAGACAAAAGTTCCCAGAACTGAAGAACTCAGCATAGAGAGTCATCTTCCCCGTCGGGGGGCGGTTGGCCATCGAACCAGGAATTGGAAATTCCGGCTCCCATTCAGGAGTAATCCCATAGGCGTTAATTACATATTGAAACCTCTTTTCGTCCCAATCGATGGTGACACGATCGTTGGTTTGATAATCCGGCTTAGAAGACATCATCTACTCAGCTAAGAATCGATTACAAAGAGCTATGATTGCTTGAAATCAAAGAAAGAGGTTTTATGAATTTGAAACGATAGTTACTTCAGAAATCCGGTGAGATTAATATGATTCTTCAAAAGCGATATGAAAGAAGAACAGAGGTCGACGAATACTTATACCAATCGCATTTAATGTGGTAAATAGTAAAAAGCAACTATCATCCAATCAGGTCGTGACACGTCAGGCGGGAAACCAAGGGCCAAAAATTTAAAATCCCAAGACATAACTGTCACCAACTGTTAGGCCTACTTTCGCGCAGAGCAGACCTGTCACCTAAGCCAGCTTCCAGAAATAATTAGCATCTACTTAGTTACACAGAAACTAAATGTTTTGACTGACAAGTCAGAGACCAAAAAAATTCAAGTTACAAGAAAAAACAAGAAAAAGACAAGCAATAGAAAGCCACACATGGAGGTCGCGGGCAACAAATATTATCTCCAGATAACAAGGCAAAGGAACACTCCAAAACACAGTACATGTAATATGATAATGGAAAAAATAATTTCATTTCGTTAAAATATATGTACAAAAATTAGGAGGAAGACAGGAAAATATAAATACATCTAATCAGTATATTCCTAATCTTCCTGAGAAGCTTCCTTGGCCTTCGCTTGTGCGAGTAACTCATTCACGTGAAGCCGCAGCTCACCAACGCAAGTGGGCTCACGGTGGTTTTCTTCTATGTACTTCAAGATGTCAAAGGATAGGTTTTCAAAAGAATCAAGATCAGCATCATTTTTCTTTTGACAATCTTGGCCGTGAAGCTCGAACTTAATGGGCGGGCGTCCCTCTCGAGCCATGGAATAGCCTTCCTCAAAACCGGCTTGACGACCCGCCCGCGATGAGCTGACCAACAGGTCAGCGAGGCAATCCCCAAACTCAGGCCCCTCCTTGATGAGCTTGACAATCAGGTACAAGGAAAAGTTAGCATGATATTCCGCAAAATAAGCATAAGTTTGGGAGTATCTACCTTGGGGATGCCAAATTTCAGAAGCCACTTCCTCTCGTCTGTGGCGTCGGTGAGGGTCTTTTGTAAACCCTCATTTTCCTCAGACAAAGAGGCAAGGCGGTCATCCTTCCTTTTTACCTCCACCACGAGCCTTCAGATTTCCTCGTCTCGGGCGAAGATAAACTTCACCTACGTGGCCACTTGCTCTTCCAGGCGTTTGTTCTTCTCTTGGGCAGCATGGAGGGCAGTGGCCTTCTCCTCAGCATCTGCCCGGGCAGCATCCCGGGCCTTTTCAGCTTCTTCCATGCGGGCAGCAGCCCGCAACAAATCAGCCTCCCCAGTAACCCATCCCTTGAAAACCTCACGGCTGGTCGACGTCACATTAGCTAAATGATCGCTAAGTGCTTGTGCCAAGCTAGCCTGGGTCTGGGAATGTATCCGGTTACACTCAGAGGGTGGAAGGCAATGCTCAAAGAACTCTTGGCACAAAAGCGGATCGGTAAAGAGCGCGTCTGGACCAAGGTTCCGTGAGAGGTGGAAAGTGGAATCCTCCTGTAAGTGTGACGATGATGGTTGGGAGGATCCCCCTTTCTCACCCGTGGAAACGGGAGGGTCTTCAGGAATATCTTGAGGGGGCACAACCTCCGTTTCCACCATCACCTCTGGGGGTTGCATACTCGCGTCATCGCCAACCGCAGTTTGCAAAGTTACTTTAGGCGGGGATGGTGGACGACGAGCAGTGACCGTCGTTGTTCCATAAACAACGAAAAGTTAGTAATCTCCGAAAAAGCACAAAAGAGAAGGAAGCAGCAAAAATGTCGAGTACCTGCAGGCTCCCGGACTGTAGTCTTCTTCCTAACTCGATCCTTAAGGCGAGTCAATTTAATCTTTTTCAGGGGAGGACCTTCCCCTAACCTTTGATGCCTCCCCACCGGCAAGATCATCGGCGCTCTTGGGTGCCTTCCCGTAAGGGGGATCATTGACACTCTTGGTTGCCTCCCCGCCAGGGGATCATCGGCGTTCTCAGGTGCCTCCCCACCAGTGGGATCATCGGCATCGGAATCTCTGTTGTGGCCGGATAGACCTGCGATATCCGCTCTCCTCTTGTTGCGGCGCACAAGATCTGCAATAGCACGCAATACGCCAGCATGAAAACTTTCTAGAGTACCGGACGGTGACTCCTCACTAGTTGAATCCTCACTAGAAGATTCTTCACTAAAAGAGAGGACAATCTCCCCGTCCGGTTGCACAACGGTAAGAGGTTTAGGATTCAGGATGTACACACCTTGGGCCACTGCAGAGTCAGTCACCACCGGCTCGGTACGACCACGAGTCGGGAAAAGGAAATTCCCCTTGGTATGATCAAGGATGGACTCTTGATACATTTCCAAGGGCATCCTGAACATGTTCCCAGCAACCGTGGGAACAAGAACTTCAAAAAGTGAATCTCCCCCTTGAAACAAAGATGAAGAATAACATAAACACATGTTTATAAGAATACAAAAACGCCAAAAAGATGCAAGGATCCAACTTACTTCCATCGTCCCTGGAGAAGTAAGGGTGTTCATTTGGATACGGCCATAAACGGCTCATCCCCACCTGAACCAACGCAGACTCGGGAATAAGACCCATTGTAGTTGGAGTCTGCGTTAGCTTGGTATACCATTCCTGACCTTCTATGTCAGTAGCCGGAAGATGGGAAAATTTCTCGTTAGTGAGCGGCGGGTCATGGCCAGAGGAATAACGTCCGCGTTAATCCAGAGGAACTTATTCTTCCACTCATGAGCGCTCCGCGGAGGCTTGGTTCCTATCACCTTCCCATGAACTGAGAAGCTGAACCAGCTCCCGCAGACATGGATTTTGTAGATCACGAGGAAGCGATCCACAGTAGGCTCCACCTCAAGAGCCCTGTAACAAAACTCAAAGTGTCGGAGCCTCATGACTCCGAACGGGTGCATCTGGGAGATATGAATCCCAGACACATCCAAGAATTCACCCATAAACTTTGTAATTGGTAACCAGAAGTTGCCTGTGGTGAAGAATTCACCATATAACGCAATCTTTCCGGCTGGCGGTTGATCGGCTGTCGATCCCGGAGAAGGGAGCTCCGGTCCCCACTCCGTCACCAACCCATACAGGTTGACGATGTCCTGGAAATCTGCTACCATCCAGTTAATGCAGATGTTCTCTACCAACCCCTTCGACGCACCTTTTTTACTTTCTTTGGCCTTCCCTCCTTTCTTGCCACCAGCCATCGCTAATCTGATTAGTAGAAAGATGAGATACAAAAGATGAACGGAAAAGTGAAGAAGGCGAAAAGACTTGGAGAAAATTTTTGTGAGTAAGAAGGAAAAATGAAACGGTTCCCTCTATATATACACATCGCAATTAATGCGAAAGACAGGGATACAGCTCACGCTCCGGAACCGTCCAATCAGAAGAAGACACGTTAGGAGGGAACTGACAAAAAACAAATTGATATTGAATCAGCATCTTAAAACTTAGTGTAGTCACCTCCAGCACCGCCCTTGACATGACTCAGACTAAAGATGTCTCGTCTCAGACAACAGAACAGTACCCTTAGTTCAGAAGCAACAGGAATCCCGTGGACCGACAAGCCTAACCCACATCAAAAGGTCAAAGCAGAGTCCATAATTCCACCCACGACATTGACTCACGAACGCAACAATGGATTGGGGGGACTTATAGAGGTAGGGTAGTAAAGCTACCCGCGGATCCGTGATTCAATCCGTGGACCCCCACTCAACCCGCGGATCGTCAATAAACATCCGCAAGAGGAACACATGGACAAACACTTGCAGTCAGCACAAGACCAGCTAAGGATCCATATTTTCGGAAACATGCTTCTCGGGCACCCATCGTAAACCGCGGGCTACCAATGAGCATCCGCGGGATGAACCTGCAAGCAATACAAGGGATTTCTCACACATGTGATTCCCACGTGATATGGAAGAGTTGTTGTAACAAACTACTTCTAGAAGGTTTCCCAAATATTCCCTGATAGCAACATCGACCAATGGAAAGGTGAAACCTAGGCACGTAGTGGCCATCCCACGTCTTGCACGTAATGGCCACAACCATGCTGTCACGACCAGTAAAAGATCGACACGTGTCCTTTCAGGTAGAAAGGGAATATTATGATAGTGACAACTCCACCAATCAACTTCCCCCACCTTCGGCTATAAATACCAAGTACACCACTTACATGTATTCATTCACTCACCCTCTTAAGCCTTACGCAACATACTTGTACTGATATGGGCTAAAATGTACATATTATTACATAAATATTTCTTACACTTTTTGGTACCTTTGAGCCATATTTTGATTAAAAGTTATTCTTAGATGGTTCATACGTGGGTTTTTAAGATTCTAAGAGACAACGAGCTAACATGAAGTAATTTTATTAAACTTGAGGTCCACTAAATAATGATAATAATTGTAATAATAATAAATGTAAACTACCTATAACATAAAACTAGAAAATCACTTTTGTTAGACACAATTATTATAAATTGTCTATTGAAAACTACGTACATCAAATATTAAATTGATTTAATTATAATATGCATGTTTCTATGGCAGTGAGTGGAATCTTTAAAATTTTGGTAAAGTAATAAGTTTGTTGGGCCACAATAACAAACAAAAAGCAAGACTCGAAATATGAAAGAAAGGTGGGCCGGCTCTTTAAAGTAATGAAAACCTAAAAAAAAAAAGGAGAGAACGATCATACAGAAGAAGCAGGAGCCGCAAGAAGGAAAAATAAAAGTCAACGTGTTTCTCTTGGTTGTGTTAGCTACTATAGCAAATCTAAAAAGAAAAGAGAAGTCAACGGAAGCTCCATGAACCGTAACTTTTACATTAATTTTGTTTCTTATATTTTTATGAGTAGCTAAATAATTTTTTACTATCTTGGTTTTGGTTGAGTACTATGTTAGATTAATAGTTTGACGAACTAGTATTTGACTTTGGTTGATTTGATGCTTTGGTAAAGTTTTTAATTGGTTTGTTCACGATATATTTGCGTAATTGAATCCGATTTTTTCTTGAATAATTATTCCACTTGTGTTTGATAGTCATTGGTGATTGTTAGATGCATGATTAGGTTGTCTACTTTGTGTTTTCAACTTGTTTGCGATTTATGGTTGAAAAAATCGTAGGAGTAATTATAGAGAGCGGATTAGATTTTATTATTCTATCTCTAGAGAGGCCGGGAGGCAATTTAGTGTTATGTCATCTTTGTCTTTTGCGGGTTTGGGTACTAATTGCACGAGAGTGAGTTAGCCTAGGCCCCTTTAGATTATTGTGATACAAGTCGTGTTCAAATTAATTAAAAATACCCCCGTTATATTAATATATATTGTATTCAAAGAGACCGGGAGGTGATTGGGTTTTGGGGTACCATATTATTATTAGGTAAGGTGAGATCGGGAGGTGATCCAAACCTTTAACAATTGAGCTTCACATGTCATTAGAGTTCTAGGGGGTTGGTGAGGCAGGGAGGCGATCTAGCGTACTTTAGTTGTCTTTAGTGTCATATTTTTTAGATATTGTTTTTCAACCAAGTCAAGTTCGTTAACTATTAATTTAACTAGTATGATTCCATTACCTAGGTAGTCGTTTCTCGCAATTTTTATAAAGTTTCATTTTTAGTTTAGTTTTTAATTAGTTAAGTAATATTAGTTTAATTAATATTTAAAAAAAATATAAAAAATCAAAAGAGAGTCTAGATAAGTAATTAATTAGGTTTAATAATTAGAGTTTACCCATAGTGTCCTAGGTTCGATATCCGTTCTTACTTGCTAGCTACATAATGACCGGTACACTTGCCGATTGTGTGGTTATTAGGTGAAGTCGGTAAAACTTGGTTATTAATATTATATACACTCTTTTCACACATCATGTACTCTCTTTGATTATTCCGATCAGGACTGTACTTATTCTGATGCTGGAGGGTGGTTATGGGAAGACCCCCCCATCTTGTCCTTTAAGTAACGAGACTCACGGTGATCTGTTTTGCAGGCAAACAGCTTGGATCTGACGCTATTAGTATTCAGTAGACTCACATCTGGGATAAACAAGGGTCCGGACTATCCAGTTCAGACTTTGTTTCTTCAAGATTGATTGTGTTTTGGCTATGATCAGAGTTGTATTACTATATTGAGCTAAGTACGGTTTTAGTCTCCATTCATATTTTAGTCAAAGTATTTTTTTTAGAGTTCAATAGTTTCATTTCCGTATCTCTTTATGTTCAACCAACTAACTTTATTAAATAATTATGTTAAATAAAGGGCATTTTGGTCTTTTTGGTATGAGATTTAGGCATGAAACCAAAACTACAAATCAAAGTAATATAAAAATTAGAAAAAATCGTCCACTCTCTTTTTGTATATTTTTTATGCAACCATGGTGGATCTAGTGGTGTTTTTCGGGTTTCAACTATTTAAATCTTGACCTAAAACCCAGCCCAAATCTGTCACGGGTTTTTCGAGTTCGGGTTTTTTCGGATTGGGTTAATCGTGTTTCGAGTATCCTAGAAAACAAAACAAAAAACAAAAAAATAAAAAATAAAAAACTGCAATGCTAAAATTAAAACAACGTATTCTTTTTTGCCCGTAACGCAAGTAATCAAATAATAAACCAACAAAAATTGATAAAACAATTTAAAAGAGTAAAACAAACTCGAACCATAATCGTCTTCAGTCGGGTGTGATTTGGTTGTTCGATTATGATTGCTATTTGTAGTAAATGGAAAACATAAATTAACAATAAACAATCGATCCATAAGAGTTGATTGACAACTGTCGATTAGGGTCGAATTTTACTAACTTTAGTGGCTAAGACTTATCCTATTATACCTAAAAATATATTGAATTTCAAAACTAAAAGTTTATTCGGGTTAACCCAATATTTATAAATCAAACTCTAGAACCAACCTGAATTATTTCGGTTCGGGTTCGGGTTAGTCTTTACTTGGGTTTGGGTTAGTTCGGGTCCGGGTACGGGTTTTCTTAAGTTAGGTTTTAGGTAAAAGTGACAGCCCTAGGTGGATCTTTCCTATTTGTTCGATTGTTTACATGTTGGATAGACATTGTACACTTTATCATATGACCTCAACTCTTTAGTATTGGAATTGTACAGATTATTAAATGAATATCTCATTAATTTGAAAGAAATTAAAAGGTTATAAATCAGATTAATTCTTTATTCAAAACTGATTAACATGCTGAGAATCTTAAACCTGATAGACAGTCATATTGATAAAATGATATTCAATATTAATCTAACGGTTAGAACTCTCTATATTTATTAATCTTTGTCATCATATTCTTATTTTGACCAAAAAATATTCTTAAACCTACATTGTTTTGGGGCAGGTTGCAGATAGGATTGTTCAAAGTTGAATATTCGGACTTTTCGGATAGTGGATTTCATTATCCGAATTCGAAATTTCGAATATCTGATCGGATAGTGAATCGGGTATCCGAGAATATGAAAAAAGATAATAATAAAAAAAATTAAAAAAAATACTTTAAAAGATATTTTGGATATCCGAAATATCCAAAAAAATTATCCAAAGTATTCGGAATTTTCCAAATATCCAAAAATTATCCCAAATTTATACATAATATTTATTATTTAATAATTTAAAAAATATTTCGTATGGTTCAGATATCCGAACTATCCAAAAATTTACAAAATCACTATCTGAATCCGAAGATTCAGATATCCGAATCTTAGACATCCAAATCTCAGATATCCGAATTTTTGGATAACTTGGATTTAGATTTTCAGATATTTCGGATACAAATTCAATTTCGGATTTTTCAATACCCCTAGTTGCAGATGCATACTGATCTACAAATATGCATCCTTGGGTGAACGACATGATGTATCATGCGCATATGCGAAGATGTAGAAAGTGGCGTAGACGGGTTAAGGATTTTACCCATAGTGGAGAATTAGGTTGAAGGAAGCTTGCACCAATGATTATTAAAGGTTCAATGGAATAAGGATAAGGGGTGTTTGTGATTTCTTATTTTACCCTCATATGACTTATATAAGTAATAAGTTATACACTCACAAAAACCTAATTTTTTTCAAACACATTAGAGCATTCACCTTAGCGCTCTAATGGATTTCATTATCCGAATCCGAAATTTTGGATATTTGATTGGATAGTGAATCAGGTATCCGAGAATATGAAAAAAAGTTAATAATTAAAAAAATTAAAAAAGTACTTTAAAAAATATTTTGGATATCCGAAATATCCAAAAATATTATCCAAAGCATCCGAAAATTATCCAAATATCCAAAAATTATCCAAAGTTTATAAATAATATTTATTATTTAATAATTCAAAAAAATATTTCGTATAGTTCGGTTATGTAACATCCTTCTTTTGGAAATAATAAATAAATGAAGTTTAATTATTTAAATGTATGACGTTATTTAATTATGTTAAATAATAATGGGATTGAGTGATAGGCTTAGAAATAATATATGGACTTGAGAATGGTCACGGGCCCAAGGTTTATGGGCTTGGAGTATTTAAACTCCTAAACCTCTCTAAAACCCTAACATTCTCATTCACCCCGTTTTGCCTCCATACACACACTCAAACACACATACAAGCACTCCTTCTTCCTGTCCAGATCCGGATCCGAGCTGAAAAGGGATAGATTTCGTGACCTAGTATCATCATCAAACATGAATCACGTCTAGATTTACGTGTTGGTCCAGATCCGAACCGAACCAAAATCCAAGAAAGGTACGTTTTTAGTATAAAGGCTAGGATTTTTATGTCGGTTTGTTTTAAAATCCGATAACTAAGGCAAATCTGGTCTCATGAAGTAAGAAAAACATAAACTTTGTAGTAAACAAGTTGTTAGAACGAAACGGGATGAACACGTGGTGTTCGGGCCGTGCCAAGCAAGGAGATGAAGTTGCTACGGCACATAAATCGATCTAACCGTAAAACGGGCATAACGGGACGTAAGGAAGTGACCGGAATGGAAAGGCTTGAAAGAAACTAGTTCCGAGTCAAGTATTATGGCTCCGCTCGATTCAAAGTGAGCCAAGTCGAGTTTGTGACTCAACTCGATCCAAAATGAGACGAGTCGAATTTGTGGCTTGACTTGATCCAAAAGGAGCCAAAACGAATGTTGTGACTTGACTCGATTAAAAAGGAACCGAGTCAAGTGTTGTGACTTGACCCGATTCAAAAGGAACCGAGTCTAGTTTTGGTGACTCGCCTTGATTCAAAAGGAGTCGAGTCGAGTGTTGTGACTCGACTCGATTCAAAAGGAGCCGAGTCGAATTTGTGGCTTAACTTGATTCAAAAGGAGCCGAGTCGAGTTAGTTGCTCGATTCGATTAGAAATTGAGTGGAGTTGAGTCGAGGTTATGGCTCGACTCGATTAAAAAGGAATCGAGTTGAGTTAAGTGGTTCAACTTGTTTGAACTTAGCTCAGAATTAGGAAAAGGTCATTTTCCGATGAAGTTTTCGGTAAAAGGCTTATTAATGAAAATAAAAATTTTCCAACCTGATCTTGAAGCTCGACCCCCAGCCAGGGGCTCTGCCCCCGGACCCCGTTTGTCGAGGGTTTCACTAACCTAGAAGTATGAGACAGTTAGAAATAGAAAATTGATACTTGTAACTTGTTAAACAGTTAGCCGTGCTCAGTTTAAAAGAGGTATCACTATTAACTCCGAGAGAAATTGGATTCAGGTGAGTTTCTAGCACCTTTCTCTGTTATCTTTTTCGGGGCTGTGTGCATACTTCTATATGTTTAGTTAATACACTTACCAATGTTTGTGAATGTAAATTGGATGGTATAGAAAGGGTTTATATATATATATATATTTATATATATAGGGTTAGGTTAAAAGAAAAATCCACTTGAGTTGTGAAAAATCTAGAAACCCATTCTCAACCACATGTTTTTAATTAAAGTTTGAATCTTGTGGTCCACAATTAAAGTTAATAAAAAATGTAAACATAAATATAACTTTTTTTTTCTCCTGAAAACATATATAAAAATTAGTAAAAAAATATTAAAAAATAGCAAAACAATTTTTTTTTGATGTTTTGTATTAAATGTAACAACATATATTACATGTGCAAAAAAAAAACGATGTTACATAGGGTTTTGACAACTCAAATGGGTTTTTATTTCTGTACTTCCCATATATATATATATATATATATATATAAGGTTCATGTACAAAATAATCTTAATATGAGTATATAGGAAACAATATCAATCTACCAAAAAATGAGAACGTGAAAAACAATATCAACTATAATATCAATCTACATAAGTAATGCTTTATAAGGACAAAAAAAAGCCTAATAATAACAAAAGAATCAAAATTAAACAAAATAATAACAACAAATACTTATAATAGTATAAGAAAAAAAACTTAATAATAACAAAAAAATGTAAATAAAAAAAATACTTATAACGTTTTATAATCAGAAATTAGCAAATATGAACAAAAAATAATAGCAAACAATTATAAAAATAAGCCTAATAATAACAATAAATTAGTTCACACTGTTTTCATGTTAAGAATAAAATGTATTTGATCACACACACACACACACACACACACACACACACACACACACATATATATATATATATATATATATATATATATATAGGATTTGGTTCATTTCAGAAGTTTTCTTATAGCGAGAAATGCGAGAAATAAAATCATTCAATCATATATTTTCTTTTATTATTATTATTATTATTATTATTATTATTAAATTGATGTTAAGGTTATAATAGTAAAAGTTGTTTATTTTTATTTATGGTATGTCTTAATCTTCCTGGAAGTTACAAATAATTGTTTTCATTATTTTTGTCAAATCGTATATTATTATTATTATTATTATTATTATTATTATTATCTAGCTACAATTGCATTTCTTTTATCCAGATCTATTTCTGTAAATTCTGAGAGTTTATACATATTAAGTTTTTACTTTGCCATATTGATGATCAATTATCTCTAATCAACCAACGTAAACTTAGATTTATTTGTTATACAATTCATCTTTTCTTATATGAAACAGAATATACTCGAAATAAATATTAACATATAAAAAAACATACTACACAACATATATGAAACTCATACGTATGCCATACACTTTATGAATGTATGTATTTATATAATTACATAGGCATGTAGGTACCCACGCACGTAGGGACGTACGTACGTAGGCATGTAGGTATATCCGCACATAGGGATGTACCTATATATGTATGTGTGTATGTGCGTACGTAGGGGCGTACACACGTAGGGACGCAGGTACATATGTACCTACGTATGTATGTGTGTACGTACGTACCTACACTTCATATGGATACAAGAGGTTTTTACCAATTTCGTCACTGTACTCTTGCAAATAACAATATATTTATCATCCATAAGATTAGATGAAGCATTTGTAAGCCTTCAAAATGATAGTATACCAAAAATATTAAATGATTTTCAAAAGAGAGATTTAGTTGTGGCTTTAATGGGAAGATTTAATTGACTAGTTAAGTAACTATGAGTTACACATTTATTTTTAATGATGGTACATAAAAATTACTGACATACCCTTTTTGGTATTAAAGTTCATTAAAATGGTGAAAATAAATTACAATAGTGCCATTTTAAGTAATGACCATCAAACAAAATCAATGGATGAGATTCACTTCTCGCACTTCTCGCTGCAATATCACTTCTCGCAAGATCCATCCCTTATATATATGTGTGTGTGTGTGTAACTAAAGTTATGTTTGGTTGTATGGTTGAAGGGCAAAGAATGTATGGTTGAATGGTTAAAGGGTTGCAGACCCTAATGAAATATGCGAAGAATAAAGGGTTGCAGATCCTAATAATATCTGTGAAGAATAAATGGTCGCAAACCCTGATAATATCTGCGAAGAATAAAGGGTTGCAGACCCTAATAATATATGTGAAGGTTATAGGACGAAAGGCTCTTTAAAACATAGAATGATTATGTATGTACTAAATAATGAAAGTAAATTAAAGAATGAAAGTATGAATGTATGAAAGTACGAACGTAAGTATGTATATAAGTACGTATGAATGAAATGTAAGCAAGTTAATTATGTAATATGTATCTTCGGATGCGTATATGTAAGTATGTGAATGTAATGTATGTTGCCCGATTAACTAGAACTCACTCAGCGTAGCTGACTTTTAGTATGCACGCATGTAAATAGGTTAAAAGAGCTAGCTTGAGGATGACATATGGTATGGATTGAGTGGCTGGCATCTAGAGAAGGAAAACTCGATGTTTTATTTTATGTTTTAAGTTGAGACATTTTGAATGTTTTAAACAAGAATGTGAGGTTATGTAATGAATGGTTGATCTTTTTATTATTCCGCGAAAAATTTTTAATTCACTCTGATATTTAGACTGTGTTTATAAGTAAATCCGACACCAAATGCAGGGCACCAAGATTGGGGCCTTACAGGATATCCGAACTATCAGAAAATTTCAAAATCACTATCCGAATCCGAAAATTCGAATATCCGAATCTCAAATATACAAATATATGGATAATTTGGATTCAGATTTTCAGTTATTTCGGATACAGATTCAAATTCGGATTTAATACCCCTAGTTGCAAATGTATACTGATCTACAAACATGCATCCTTGGACGAACCACATGATGTATCTTGCGCATGTGCGATGATGTAGAAAGTGGTGTAGACGGGTTAAGGATTTTACCCACGGTGGAGAATGAGGTTAAAGGAAGCTTGCACCAATGATCACTAAAGGTACAATGGAATAATGATTAATTTGAGACTTTATTTCACGTTAAGGGGGTGTTTGTGATTTCTAATTTTACCTCCTTATTACTTATATAAGTCATAAGATATTAGTTAAAAAGTTGCAACTTTTAACTTATACACTCATAAAACCTAATTTTTTTCAAACACCTTAGAGCATTCACCTTAGAGCTCTAATGGGTTTCATTATCTGAATCAAAAATTTCGGATATCTGATCGGATAGTGAATCGGGTATCCGAGAATATGGATAAAAAATATTAATTAAAAAAATTAAAAAAAAGTACTTTAAAAAATATTTTGGATATCCGAAATATCCAAAAAAATTATTCGAAAATTATCCAAATATACAAAAATTATCCAAAATTTATAAATAATGTTTATTATATAATAATTTTAAAAATATTTCGTATAGTTCGGAAATCCAAACTATCCGAAACTTTTTAAAATCACTATCCGAATCTGAAAATTCAGATATCCGAATATTTGGATAACTTGGATTTAAATATTTTGGATACATATTCAAATTCTGATTTTTTTAATACTCCTAGTTGCAAATGCATACTGATCTACAAACATGCATCCTTGGGCGAACCACATGATGTATCTTGCGCATGTGCGATGATGTAGAAAGTGGCGTAGACGGGTTAAGGATTTTACCTATGGTGGAGAATGAGGTTAAAGAAAGCTCGTACCAATAATTACTAAAGGTACATGGAATACGGATTAATTTGGGAATTTATTTCACATTAAGGGTGTTTGTGATTTCTTATTTTACCTCCTTATGACTTATATAAGTCATAAGTTACAAAATTTTAACTTATAACTTATACTCACAAAACCTAATATTTTTCAAACACCTTAGAGCTCTAATGGTTTTAATTATCCTAATCCAAAATTCCGGATATCTAATCGGATAGTGAATCGGGCATTCGAGAATATGGAAAAAAATAATAATTTAAAAAAAGTTAAGAAAGTACTTTAAAAAAATATTTTGGATATCCGAAATATCCAAGAAAATTATTTGAAACATCCGGAAATTATCCAGATATCCAAAAATTATCCAAAATTTATAAATAATATTTATTATTTAATAATTTAAAAAAATTTCGTATAGTTCGGATATCCTAACTATCTGAAACTTTTCAAATCACTATCCGAATCCGAAAATTCAGATATCCGAATCTCAGATATTCGATTATTTGGATAACTTGGATTCAGATTTTTAGATAATTTGGATACATATTCAAATTCGGATTTTTTTAATACCCTTAGTTGAAAATGCACACTGATCTACAAATATGCATCCTTAGGCGAACTACATGATGTATCATGCGAATATGCAATGATGTAGTAAGTGGTATAGACGGGTTAAGGATTTTACCCATGGTGGAGAATGAGGTTAAAGGAAGCTTGCACCAATGATTAATTTGGGAATTTATTTCACATTAAGGCGGTGTTTGTGATTTCTTATTTTACCTCCTTATGACTTATATAAGTCATAAGTTATAAGTTAAAAAGTTGTAACTTATAACTTATAAACTCACAAAACCTAATTTTTTTTCATACACCTTCTCTGCATTCATATTTAGTTCATAAAAAAAGTGAGTGAAGTTTTTATAATGTAGGGAGTGGTTTAGGGAATTGTGAATGAATGAGAGAGAAATGCAATGATTTTTCTGTATATTTGAAAAGTTACTGTTCACACTGTATAATTTTTAATATATTTTGAAAGTGCTTGTGAGTAAAGAAAAGATAAATGGTAATGATAAAGTTATAAAAATGTATTATTTAATTAAAAGAAGAGAGAAAACGTAGTGATTTTTAGTGTAATTTTGGATTTAGAGATAGATGATTGAATATAAATGCTAATTTTGGATTTAGAGATAGATGATTGAATATAAATGCTCTTATAATTTAGAGGTATATTGGATTTTAATAATCCAAACTTTGGCCTTTTGGCCATCATTAATCCCAATTTAAGAAATTACCTATGTTAATCTCAACTTTCACCATATTGATCTCCACTGAGCCTTATTCTGACGGAGACTAACCAGCTAGTTTTTGGGCAAAATGTGTCCTTTTTTAAGTTGATGGGGTAAAAAACTTTTGTTTGTTACAAACCAAATTAAATTTTCTCTCCAACTAAGGGTGCAAACGAGCCAAGATCGGCTCGCTTCTATCTTTATTTCTAAAGCTCGAGAGCTTGACTCATGAGTGGTTTTTCAGGTTCGAGTTCAGCTCGTTTTTCATTTATTAATGAATTTTTATATATTTATAATTAAAAAAAATATAAAAAAAATATTATATAATATGTATTGTTTATTTATTTTCCGTTACTATATATATCAATTAGTAATAATATAAATTTTCAAACTCTCCCATAAACCTATAACTAGCACGACGGCGATGGCAGTGGTGGAGAGTGACGGTGGCGGTGGTAGCAGAGTGACGGTGGTGGCAGTGGTGGCATTGGTGGCGGAGGTGACGGTGGCGGAGGAGGTGATGGTTGCGGGTGGTGGAGGTGGCAGTGGAGGCGGCGTTGACAGTGGTGGTGGGTTTTAAGTTTATTTAGCCTTTTCATTTGTCTCTCTCAAATTGAAGAAATGTCAATTTTTTGCCCTAAAACTAACTAGGTTAGCCTTCGTTAAAAAAATGCTCGATGGGGCCAATAGAAAGAAAGTTGGGATTAACCTAGCGAATTTATTGAGTTGGGATTAATACTGGCCAATAGACCAAAATTTGAATTATTAAAATCCAATATCCCTAATTTATATCATATAAGTTATAAGCTATAAAAAAATAAAAAAAAGAAATCCTAAACACCCCCTAATACCATATCAAATGTCATAATCATATAGCTAGAATTTACTTAACATAATAATACTATATCAAATTTTATGATCATATTATTTAAATGTACTTAATACATTGATACCATATCAATGTCATTAATACCTCTATGTCTATATATGTAACATTTTCTTAGTATTTCCATTTCAAATATATTTTTCAACTAATCATATGTGATATGACAGAACTCACCATATTTTACATCATTTTCTTTCTTCTCGGCATCTCAGGTACGATTTAAATTATTCAAAATCACTCATTATTACAACATTTTAAGTTTTCTTTCTAAATTGTTTTCAAAAGATCAAAATTGGGTTCTACATGCACTTAAACAGTTAAACATCAAACCCGAGTTTCCCCCCTTTTTATCCATGGTATATATAACTTGTATCGTTGAATTGAAACATAAATCTATAGGAGTAATGGTGATGGCTGCAATGAAAGAATCTGCCATCGAAGGCCAAGTGCATCCATCTGGAACGTGTAATATGTCATTGGGCCCTTGTTCAATCAAGCACTGTTGTTCAACTTGTTGTGCCGCAAAATGTAAAGCGCAAAAGAGCAGATCAGGGATATGTACTAGCATCGGAAGGGGCATTTCATTATGCCAATGCTCATATCCGTGTTGATGGATGTTTTTGTTTATTATATTCCTGCAAATAAAATTCCTCATTTCATTTGGATTTTAATCGCGGTTAAAAAAGAAAGGTTACAACTAATAAAAATAAATCGTCATAATTATTAAACAAATTGTCCCAATTGTACATTGGGGAATCGGATGCATGTTAAATTGGTTAAATGATCCTTATGTTTTAATGATTAGCGTTTGTGTGTGTTTTTTTAGGAAATTATGATACGAGTTTTGTAAGAAAAATGCTTCATTAGCCATGAGTGACTCATCAAGTTAGACTAATTTGACTTGAATATTTTAGATAGCAGCTATATTTTTTAATAAATAAAGACAGAATTACAATTTTTGTCCTTTATACGTATGCAATTTACGGATCAAGTCCTTTAAAAAGTTTATATGTAGGCCGTCCTTTACATGACATGTTGTTTGATTTTCATCCTTTACACTAACGGCCATTCAAAAATACAGTTAAGTCTTGACAAATGTCATGGCATGTGAGGGCAAGATGATAATTTCCAGCTTAAGTAAAATGTACTTTAATTACAAAAATAAAAATAATAAATTAAAATGTTTGTAGGGCCCACCTATTAATTTAAGTATGAAAAATAAGAGTGTGACCCACCATCACTAATTTGCATCTTACTCACATTTTGCACAACTGATTTACCTACCATCACCATACCACCATCGAGCATCATCCACATCACCTACAATGGTCAGTGTCACAACCAACTTAGGGCCTAGGTGTGTGACCCTTAGTTGGTACATGTTTTATAAATATATTAGAGTTTCGTTCTTTTAGCGAAAATATTTGGATAATATATTATTATATTGAAAATTTGGGATTAAATACCAGTTTGATAATTCAAATACATGTCTTTTGAAAACATAATTTTTTATAACATTGTGAAATATCTGAGCCACCAGATAGTTTTTAATGACTATATCTCCAATCTTCTATTCTATCTTGCTTGTCTGATCTAACCTTTATGATTTTCTGTAAAATGGGTTGGAAAATACGCTAGCACCCAGCTGGTGAATGACGCCGACTCTGCTGTAAAATCTTTTCAATCTTATTGTGAAATCAACAATAATACCTTTGTGACTACTCATTAGGCACCCAACTCAGTTGGGATAAAATTACCCTAAGTACATGTACAATTAATCATATACACAAATCATTTCTCATAAAGCTTCTGGAGACATGTTGATGATTTGCATGGCCTCAAGAAAATGCTAAGTCACCACGTATGAATGGATTCAGACACATGTATACTTTTAATCAGAGTGTCTGTTTCTTATTATTGTAACACAAGGTTTTAATTATTCATAGATCCTATGCAAACATTCTGACTCTAAAAGAGTTTGTAAAAGTTTAGGGCGTATTCACCTTTCTGCTTATGATCAGTTTTTGTTACTGATTTCTGCTTCTGGTTGTTACCTCGGACCTATAGTACGAGAATAACCTTTTGTATAAACATCTAGATCAACGATCTAGCTTCAGACGTTTAGTCTGTATTATATAGCTTTAAACCTTGACAATCATTTGTTTTATATAAAACATTTGGACCTTTATTCCCTTTGTTTATTTATCAGTTATATGCTACATTTCTTTTTCAGAAAGAAACATCTATACTGGGTTTCTTCTTCAAGAAGAAACATTAACTCTTAACTATAATCTTTGTACATGAATATTATATTTCTTAATCGTAAAGAAATACCATTTGACTATACCCTAGTATGTAAAAGCTTACGTTTTTAATCATGAAGAAACAATATTTTGACTATAACCTCTGCTTATGAAAAGTTATATTATGCTTAATGTTAATCAAGGTTCGGGCTATACCCCCAACTATAATCTAAGCCATTATAATTGTAACACCCTGGCTTAAACGAAAACGTTCGAGTGTGACGTACAAATTATTCAAAATACATGTGACACTATTATGTGGCAATATTATCGTTAATTTATTCACACTTCAAGTACACAAGTTTAACAAAGAAATACATTCGATAAAAGAAAAACTGAATCAACTTGTCCATTATTTTTGCAATCTAAACCTAGTGTCTTCATTGCGCTTCAACCTCTAATAATCATACTTGTAACATGTATATAAAATAAGGTCAACTACCAAGTAGTTGGTGAGAATCACACAGTTTGATATAAATACGTAAAGAAAATCATACAATTCTATGAACATGTGTAAAACGCAAGCAATGTCCTTTCCAGTTGGTAACAACCACCGTACTCAGATAAACACATGCAAGGGTCCTTTCCAGCTGGTTATAACCAACGTACTCGGATCGGGGGCCCCTTTTCCACTCATAACACGATCGATGGTCATGAGTGTAAGGGGGGAGGGGGTATGATCATACTTGTTGAAGTCACCACTTGAAATTGAATCAACGCAAGTAAGCAAATAAACACACAAGTCCATAATATGAATTGTAGTTTGAATAAAGAATAACTAAGTAAACGTTTGAATAGGATATGCATGCTACCCCCAAAATGGTAAAAACGTTAAAAAGGGGGTGTGAGAAACTCATATTTGAAATAGATGATAAATGGGAAACGAAATTCGAAAATGCATCAAAGGAACCGAAACAAAAGATCCTCATGAACTATAAATAAAATAAATACGAATAATTAAAGTCTAACTAACGGGATAATATGAGTTAATTATTTGTTGAAAATATGTATTATTTTATTATAACTTTTACTATTTTATGGCATAGACTATTTTAATATTATTTTTTTCAGTTTAATGGAAATTATAACGATTTGTTATTTAATATTATGACTTAACACTAATATGAAAGTTATGGTATTTACAAGGCACGAATTTTAGATGGGGATCTTATCTTGAAGAATAATTAAGTTAATGAATTAAAGTTAACGAATTAAAAGCTAATGAATTATAAAGCTAACATATTAAGGTTGACGAATTATAAACTAACGAATTAAAGTTTAATGAGTTAAAGTTTAACGAATTAAAATTAAAGAATTAAAGTTTAACAATTTAAAATTAATGAATTAACGTTAACGAGTTAAAGTTTAACAAATTAAAAAGCAAATGAATTAAATTTAACGTAACGAAAATGTAAACTAATTTTTAACGGTACAATGAAAGGGGAAATTAGGTCTTAGATGAAAAATGATAAATTATAATTATAAAAATTTTATTTAGTTTAAAAAAATAATTTTATTTGATTTATTATGATTTTTAATATATTATTTGATTCTTTTATAATAAAGAAAATGGTTTTAAAAAAAGAATAAAAACTATGCATTGACCCCGGGTCTGTTATATCATACACATGGGTCTTAACCATCAGAGCTAGTCTATTAGTTGGTATTGAAGTAGAAACATAAATATAAAAACAATATAACAATTTCATCATCTTCTCCCCAAACCCTAGGTTTCTAATTCCTACAATCCGATCCATGTTTGTTTAGTTAAGGTTAGGGGTTTTGTTAGTTGCTTCAAAACTATTAAGAACCACATAAAAATTACCAGGAAAGAAGAAGGTTTGATGATGAACACGAGCTCGTCGGAAAATGTTCTTGGACGATCAAATTAATGATTACAGAAAGTGTTTTGGTGGATTTTGAGATTGTGAGCAAGTTTAGATGAATGAGAGGGTCGTATTTGTACTAACAATTGGAACATACACTGATTAATTGATGTTAACTGCGCCTGGCCATTTTCGGCGGGTTTCACGGCGATTACACGTTAATTCGTTGATTTGCTATACGTTTTGACGATGATTACGGGATTAATATCAGCTTCTTATGTCGTTGTATCATTTAATTTGGTCAAAACGCATGAATAGAGGGTAAATTGGGGCTTCGCCACCGGCGTTTCCGCGTCGGATTCTTTGTTGGAAAATCGCGGATTTGGGGGGTGGGGGGTTGTGCTGATTATTTTTTCTTCGTATTAATTTAAATATGTCACAATTTAGCACCTCAAGATTAATACATCTTATAAAACAAAATTAATAATAAAATTTACGTTTGAACCTTGTACTTTGAAATGTATAAAGTAATAATAAGTTATAAACTTCGATGTTTTCACATTAAACCCGCATAGTTTGCGAATTGTTTAAACATTAACATCCGGAGTTTTGTTAATTGATCCAAATTAAGAGATGAATGACCGATGAAGTTCAATCGTTGGGAATATTTATTAATGATAAATAATAAATAAAATACATCGAAACGACCCAACGGGTCGGGTTAACGAATACAAATTTAAAATCCAAATACGAATAAAAATTGACGGATGCCACAACTACAATAATAATAAAATAATACTTAAGCAGAACCCCTACCTTACTCAGGTATTGGGAGTTAAACGCCTAAGACTGATCAAGCAACACTTCTAATTTCTATCATTTTTTAAAGCTTAAACCGTCAGAACTTCAGAGCTTGGCACGCACTATGATACTCAGCACACTTCCCGAGGCTAAATGTGTGTGAGTGAAGGCGTTTTGGTGTGTGAGAAATTAACATTTTGTGTCCCCCCTTTTATAGGCGAATTTCGTGACCCATTGCGTATCTCGATGGATTTTTTCATGGGCCATCGCGTAGCGCGATGACTCATCATCGTCATAGCCTTCCACGCGTCCCACATGTTGGGACACGCGTCATCTTTCCCTCGTCGCATATCGCGATGGAGTGATGGGTCGGTTCATCGCGTAGTGCGACACAGCCCTTGCTTTGGTTTCTTCCCAGTTCCATCGTGTAGCGCGATGGTTCGTTGGTTAAAATGTCATAATTTTCATTTTTAATCCTTAACCTTTCCATAAATACTAAGGCGGCTTGTGGCGATGCGATCGTGCAAAGTGCAAAGTGCGCCATCAAAACGCCGTATTGGGCCCATCGCCCAAGCCTGTGCGCGTGCGTGTCGGGTGCTTCGCATCCTCACTAAGAGTATTGAGTGTATCTGGCCACATAAGAATATTACTATGTGACTCATGTCCTTATAAAGAGCTCACTAGCTTTATAACTTACCAATGTGGAAGGGATTTCTCTTTCCTATTTATACACATGTACAATTATTCCGCTTCTTTCTCCATTCCAATGTGGGATGAACTTATTCTTCTTATTTCTTCAATATGGGATGCTTCTTCTTTTATATTTTTCATTACGTATTTTGAAGAATATTTTTGGTCCTTTATCTTTATCAAGTTGTCAAATTTCGATCGAAATTTTGGGGATGTTAAAGTCATCCTTTCATATCTATCTTCTAAGACCACTACTCTATAGAATCCTAGCCAAAATACGCACCAAACATGACTCGGTGTCCAACTCCAGTTAGGGTACCGCCGTGTCCTCATTGACTCCTCCCGTTCCAATTATTTTGCGGCACTACCTAGGTCTGATGGCTCCAATTTAGTGTGCTGGAACCCAAATTTTACCCCTAAAGAATCTTTACCCGGATAATTGGCCGACTAGTGGCAAAGATTGTGAATTTGGGGCTAGACGAAGGTCGGAGAGGTTGGGGCTAAGTGTTATAGCTTCTTGTTTTCGCTGATGGTTGAAGATGGTCGATTGGGTCGCAAGAGAGATAGATAGATTAAAACCAATTATGTGTTTGGTGGTATGGGTCACTGGAGATAGTGGTGTTTGGCCATCGGAGATGTAGTGCTTGGCCACCAGATATTGTGGGGTGGGTTGTCATTTCCATTACAGGACATGGTGGTGGGGGTGACTTGAAAAGGATGGTTTGTTCAACCAGTTCTGTCACTCAAGGTGGGGTCCAAGAAACCACAAGTAGTGGTTGCAGGTGGTGAGTGGGTCTTGGTAGTGGTGTGTAAACGGTGGTTTAAGGTGGCTGTGTTTTTCCTGTTAGATTAAACGCACACACGAAACTAAACACATGCGCGAAAGCAACAAACGAGCACGAGGATTTAACGTGGTTCGGTCTAAGACATACGCCCACGGGTGGAAACTACGTATTGTTTATTGAGTGACAACGATTACAAGTACGAAACATCAAATATACAAAGATACTACTAGGGCTTGTATCTTATTAAACAAGAAATCTAAACCGGTTCGGGCTTCCTCCTGCCCTATGAATTTCAAATAATAAACCGGGCCACACAAGGAACACGAACCCAAAAATCTCCCACTAGGAGGCCTTGAGGACTCTCCTCTTTATTCCCAATTGTACTTCTGTAATATGAACATTAAACTTCTTCTAGTTGCCACCACCTTCTCATAAATTAACCTGAAGGCCTGTTGAAGCTCCCAGGAGCTCCAACACGTCAGTCACGGCTAAACCTGGCTTTGACTCTTTCTCTCTCCCTACCGGCTCCCACTGAAACAAACTACTGGATCCTTAGATAACCCAAGAACAACCATTCTCCATATTCAGAAAGTAATCCACTGGAGAGATTTTTATAGCTGGAATACTGATTTTCTTAATCCGCTGTTGACCTGGAACTGTAACTGAAACACGACCTGTGCTCCTACTGCAAAGATGTCCTCCGACTGATTTAACCTTCCTAGCTCGTTCATCCTGAATATTCACTGTGGCTCTGGGTTTGTTACTTGCAAAACGAACCTTCTTCTACCCACGAGATTTTGTGAACCAGATTTTGATGTTCACCGAAATTGGATCTACCCCTTTTGTGACATATCGACCACATACAACGAACCCATTTTCTTGCCAGGAGCAAGCACGAGATTCCCTTCGACTACCTTCCACTACCTATTCCCGAACTTAACATTGTAACCCTGATCATTCAACTACCCAACTGAAATCAAACTTTTCTTCAAACTTGTAATAACTCTCACATCTTTCAAAGTCCAAGAAGTACAAGCTGAAGTTATCAAATCAACATCTACCACACCCCTAACCTCTAGAATATCATCGTTCGCTAGTCGAACCTTTCCAAAATCCCCAAATTTAGGATTCTTCATTGTTTCACTACAATGAGTGGCATGAAACGATGCACCAGAATTCATCACCCAATCCGTTTGAGAATTTTTGAGTAAAATAATATAAGATTTTACTTAATTATGTGTCGTGTGTCGATATTTAAATCGACTAAATAACAATGAGATGAAAGGATAAGATTAGGATTGATACGGGCTTAAAAATGATTATGGGCCTAAAGATTTGGACCTAGCCTATTTAAGTAAACCTAAAACCCTAATCCATACCTCATCCTTATCATTTCATCATCATTCTCTCATCAACATCAGACACAGATCCCCCCTTGTGCACACCCAAACATTTCTATCTTCCATTTTCATCCAAGATTTAAGAAGATTTGTTTAAAATTTCAAAGATATTCAAGATCTATCCTAATCTTTAAGGTATGTTTTAAGATCCAAGTTTATCTTTCATTTCATCTTCATCTTGTTCTTGTCATAAAGAAAATAACAATGAACACATGAATCTTGAAAGCTAGGAACGAACCGAACCAATCGACTTAAATGAGCTCTAATCCAAACAACCCGAATAGGAAAGTTTGGTGTAGGATTTAAAACAATTTGGCATGTATATATATATATATAGCTATAGATATAGGTATAGATATGATAAACTTGGCTAGAGTGGCTATGAGGTCCGAACCTCCACTCGGGTCAATTAGGGGTGTAGGACAAGATCCAAGTTGTGGTCCGAATAAAACTAAGGACACTTAACTCAAATCTTGGTCGTGTGGAAGGATAATGACTCGATTGGGTTCGAGCCGAATGGGAAAAAAAAAGAAGGACTCCGACTCGAATGGAAGCACATAATCGAATCGTCTGGAACATAAAAGGATTCGGCTCTAGTGAACTAGAGTGGATTGAAATTTGACTCTAGTGAACTAGAGTGGATTGGAATTCGACTCTAGTGAACCAGAGTGTAATGGATTTGGCTCTAGTGAACTAGAGTGGACTGGATTTGGCTCTAGTGGACTAGAGTGGGCTGGATTTGGCTCTAGTGAACTAGAGTGGACTGAATTTGACTCTAGTGAACTAGAGTGGACTAAATTTGACTCTAATGAACTAGAGTGGACCGAATTTGACTCTAATGAACTAGAGTAGACTGGATTTGACTCCACTGAACTAGAGTGGACTGAGTTTGACTCGAGCGGACTCAAGTGGAATGGTTTTTGGATCGAGCAGAGCAGAACGAATTGAATTTAGTTAGGTGGAACCAAGACAACTCAACTGAAACCATTATGCTCGGCTCGAGCGTGGGTGGACCAAGATAAGAACTTGACCGAATCTCCAATCTGAATGAACCAAAGGGAACCAAACTAGACCCAAGAAAATATGAAACCGAACCCGAGAATCTACTCGTTAGAACCCGTAAACCGTATGTTCGTTAAGATAACATTAAGCCAATAAATATGGTTCGTTAAAATAATATAGTTAAAGTTTATCAAACTAATAATATAAAGTTAAGTTCGTTGAACTAATATAATCAAATTGAGCAGGTTATACATTCGGTTTATTTAACTCAAAAGTTAACTCCGGTAACTTAAGAGAATAAAGAAATTTAAAAATAGAGAATTAATACGCGTACATTATTAAACAACTAGTCGATCTCAATTGAGGAAAGGCATCACTATTAACTCGGAAAGGAATCGTCTACAGGTGAGTTCTAGCCCCCTTTTTTCTTAAATGTTTTGGGGTTGTATGCATACTTAAGAAAGAAGATAAAAGACGAATGAGATATGTTTCAAGAGAGAAAGTAAATGTGTAGATTAGTAATAAAATTATATAACTACTAATGTTAAGAATGTGTTACGAACGTGTGTAAGTCATGATGTGGGCATCAGGGGGTCGTAGTACCTTATACCTGTCCACATCAAGAGTGCTCGTGAGTGGTATGCAGACACGTACATGACAGACAGATGCTCTACTTAAGGAAACTATAGAGTGCTATGGTCGGGAAAGCACATGCACGAGTACAATAAAGGACTAAAAAGCCTATACTGTTTTCGGGCACGTGTTGTGTTAGTAATGTGGTCTACTTATAGATACAATGATTTGATTGATTAGAATAATATGTATAAGATGGTCCAGTTATGGATACAAGGGTAAGATGGTCCAGTTATGGTTACGAAGAATAGTATGGTCTAGTTATGGATACAAAGAATAATATGGTCCTGTTATGGATACAAAAGATAACATGGTCCAGTTATGGATACTATGGTGAGGTGGTCCAGTTATGGATACAATGAATAGGTGGTCCAATTAGGGATACTAATTACAGTAGCTATTAATTATGTGCGTATATGTAGTATGATTGCATGGCATGATAATTTTAAATGCATAGATAAACGATGTGTGAATGTATGGTCAAGCTATGGATACTAGTAGCATGGGTAAATGTTAGTGGATAGAACAGAAAGAAGGTAGTGGGCAAGCCCTATCAAATATTTACGTAGAATAATAATATGTATATTGATATGAATGGATGTTATACAAAGAAAAGTGGGCGCATGTTCGTGCGTAGAGCCTTCAGGCCTCATGCATGCGCAACGAGTTAGGATGGCAAATCCCTCTAACTTGATATGGTTCGATTACAAGTAAGAATAGAAGGCTCGATTATGAGCAAATACCTACGAGACTAGTCATAGACGAATGTTACGTTGCGCATGAATGTTTAAAGAATGTGATCTAATTATAAATCAAAATTTTATGAAAGAAAGAAATGTTAGAACTCACTCAGCGTATAGCCAACTTTTAGTATGCATGCGCGCATTATTGAAGACGTGGCAATCTAGGGGTGCGCGCGAGGCTATCCATATTGAAGATCTAGCTATAGTTAGAAGTATTTTATAAAAGTTTAAATTTCCGCTGCGATTTGTATGGACTTCTGCTGTAACAAACTACGTTTATGAGTAAATCCAACGCTAAAGTAGGGCACCCGGGCTCGGGGCCTTACATTTAAACACTGCAAAGCAAAGCTCATCACTAGTGACGCCGTCATCTGTGTCGTCTTGTATAATGTTCACCTCTTTCTTACCATTCGGACACTGATTTCTGAAGTGTCCATTTTCTTTACAATTCCAGCATTAAATATCTTTACGAGTCTCATACTGACTCCCTTTCTTACTTCCATCGCCTCATTGTTTTCCCCTACTTTTGCCTTCTATGACTAACATATTGCCTGATAATTCACCTAAACTTCTGCATCTTGAATCTTCTCCCAAAATTAGGTCCCGAATCCCATCAAAAGTAATTTTTGTAGACGAACTACAAACCGCAGTCATTGTTTCAAACCAACTATCGCGCAAAGACGATAATAACAATTGGCCTTGAACTTCATCATCAAACTTAATGTCGACTGACACTAAACGAGAGAGGATTGAATTAAGATTATTGATATGCGTTGTAACTGACCCACCCTCTTTCATTCTAGTTTTCACTAGCTCTTGGATAAGATAGACCTTATTCGTCGTCGAAGGCTTCTCATACATGTTGGATAGTGCCTTCATCATACTATACGTTGTAGTTTCTTTCATGATGTTAAACACCACATCTTCCGACAATGACAAAGTAATACAAGCCCTAGCCATCTTGTATAACTTCTTCTAATCTGCTTCTGACAACTTTTTTGGTTTTTAATCCTAAATAACTACATCCAAGTCTTTCTGAAAAAGTAATGCCTTAATCTGCATCTTCCACCAACCAAACCTTTTCTATCGAACTTCTGTATCGAAGTCCAACAAACTTCTGTATCGAAACTTTTTCGCCTTCTGCCATGACAATGACTAAAATGAAACCGAGATAAAAACAAAGACAGACACAGTAGTGGCACGAGCCTTAACTTAACGACTGTTCTACTGAACTCTGTTAAACAATCAACCTATTTAAACACAGCGGAGATAACCAACTTGTAAAATCAGAAACTGAAACGATAAAACCTGACAACGCGGTTGGAAACAATAATTAATTTACTCAATTAATTATTTAGAGATATCAAGTATATTAGTTATATTATAGAAAATATATAACTAAAACCTTTTTTATAAATCAACGTAATTAAAAGAAAGCTTATAAATTATGATGATCAATAGATCATAAGATTTAACTAAATATTTGTGCTTGTTCTTGCAAAATAACTAGGTTTGATCCAATATTTAGAAAATCAAGATGTTTATCTTTGATATCCATGATCACGAAGAACATCTTATGAACAAGTACGAACATTCAAGGTAAAATCAAAACAAAAGCTATAAAATGCATGAAATCGTAAAACGTAGTTGTTAGTGCTCTCAAGCTTTAGAAAAGAATATATTGATGTGTGAAAATGATGGGATTAGTCCTCTTCTTGTAGTGAAATTATAGAGTTGTTATGGTTATATAATTTATGGAATTTAATCATGTTTAATATAATTAAAAACAAAAAATAAAATGGTTTAAGAGGTTTTCAAAGTGTTTAATTCTTTAATAAATATTATTTTATTAAAATATTCCTTTTTTTATTAGTTAAATACAACATATGAAAAGATGGTAGTAGTAATAATAATAATAATAATAATAATAATAATAACAACAAATATCTAAGAATAATTTTAATGATTTGAATGGGAAAAATTCATGAAAAAATAATCATGATTATGGGTTTTTAAATAAAATTGTATAAAAATTATCACTGGATTGCAAAGGCAACATACAATAAATAAAAAGAAATCAGAGATCTAGGATTTAATTCAATTTAGGGATTTTAACATTGAACCTCACCTCCGTCTCATACGTTCAACAGTAGCCCCACCACCATATCAAACGAACGGAAATTGTGACCCCTATCATCATCTTAAACGATCCATAAAAAGATATTTGAGGTCTATTTCATTACAATAGACAGCCCAAAATCAAGGTAAAGTAGGATATAAGGAAGAGGCGTCGGCTCCTTTTTCTAATCTAAACAGCAGAACTGTGTGCCCATTCATCGGAGCCATGTTCCTCAACTCAAGTGGTGATGTGGGGTGGAGGGAGATTGTAACACCCAGCTAAATCGGAATACGCCCGGGTGTGACGTACAGATCACTCATAAGCTCGTAACGCTATTAAAGCGACAATAATTATATTTATTTCATTTCAATACGTCACAAATACACAATCAATTAACAATACGATAAACATTGAATTTCATGATGTTGTATTTCTAGTCTTCAATCCTTAGACTTCAACCTACAGCACGTTTAAAATAATATAATTTGTCAACAATAATGTTGTTGAGAATTCATAAAGTTTGGATATATATAATACGAAAAGTGTAAAATTCACAAGTCAAGATGTATAGCCTCAATCATATAGCAAAAGAAAAGTAAATACATGATATTCCTGTTCACTTGACAAAAGTCAAATCTACTAAGGAACCCTCGTTCGCCGAGCTACTTGGAGTATAGTATAATGATAATGATACCGCCATTTAAAAATGGACGGCGCAGGTACGTCCCGTCGGACCCTCTTACTATGAGTATGTGTATGATACCGTCATTAACAATTGGATGGTGCAGGTACGTCCCGTCGGACCCTCCCGCTATGAGTATGTGTATCCACCAACAAAAACAGTAAACAACTAGCACATAAACACACAGTTTACAAGCAATATGATACAAAACAAATACATACAAGACACGCGTGTGAGTTTTGGTTTGACGCAAGAAAAACAAGTTTGGATGTGCTAAACCCCAAAACGTGTAAAAGTAAAAAGGGGTTATGAAACTCACCTTTGAAATCGAAGCAGAAATAAAGGTAAAACCGAAATACGACAAATGAACCGAAACGATTGAACTTCTCGAACTACATAAAAAAATAAATACGAACATTTAAAGGCTAACTAACGGAAATAAAAGAAAAGTTGTAAATATTTAGTTAACGGGATAGTACATTATTTTAATATATTTTGTTAGCATTCTATGCCATTTTGTATTATAATATTATTTTTTTTATCTTTACCGGTATTTTAATGATTTATATTATTTATATATTAAAGCTAATGCTATTAAAAGTCTTATGGTATTTACAAGGTACGGATTTTATCTCGCAAAGTTAACTATGCTATTAAAATAAACCAACGAATTATACCCTAGCTTTAACGGTATTTTATTTACAAGAAAGCAAATTAAAAGCTTACGAAACAAGGTTTAGTGAATTAAATGTAATGAATTAAAGGTCAATGAACTTTAAAGTTAATGAATTAAATCTAAGGTAGTAGAAATTTGTAACTTCAATTTTTAACGATTTAATGTTAATGGCATAACGAAAATATAATTTAGTTTTTTTTATTGGTTTTAACGAAAGTCAGTTTTTATGTGAAATGTGATTATTACAAATTATATTTATTTTTTATTTAAGTTAAAATACTTTTATGAATTTATTATTACTATTTTAACTATTTAAAGCATCTATTTAGTTTTTATTAATATTATATATATATATATATATATATATATATATATATATATATATATATATATATAGGGTCTTATGGCTAGCACTAACATGAACTAACCACTAGACCAAGTTTGATTTGTGTTTTAAGATTAGAAAATATTATATATAACTAATATTAAAAACTTCATCTTCAACATGAACAAACTCTAGATTCAATACTTCTAATCCGATCCATGTTCGTTTAATCTGAGTTAGGGGTTTCATTAAATAAAGAAAAACAACCAGAAACATATAAACAATTACCCGGTATGTTAAGGCTTGACGGTGAACGACGGTGGCCGGAGTAAACACTTTGTCAGATTAAATCGAGGTTAAAGAGAGTATGTTAGATGGATTAAAGATTGGGATGAGTTTAGAAGATTGTTTGCGTCCTTTTACAGTATAGATTGGAGCGTTTAGATTTTAAATGCTCGTTATTGAGGTTTGCATAATTTCCTGCCGGTTAGGGAAATTCCGAGTCAAAATTAACTATCAAAATTCATTATTAGTTGATGATTAAGGCCGTTTAAGAGTTTGAAATACGTTACGGATCGTTAATTGGGTTTTGGAGTGTGTTTAGGTGGAGCTACAAGGTCGCCGGTAATTCTGCTCGTCGCCGGCTGGATAATTCGCCGGGAAAGCGGGTAAGGGAAAGGGGGTGGGGCTGCTGGGTGGTTTTATTATTATATTATTTTTTAAAACATATTTACAAGTTTAGTCCTTCTATTTTGAATTCCTTTTAAATTCCAAGATTTGAAAATATAATTACTATATGAACCTTTGACTTTGGAATAAATATTAATTCTTGAAATGAAAGTTTATACATCTTAGATATTTGCATATTTTACCCTAGCAGTCTATAAGTCGTTTAAATGAAGACTTCAAGTCTCAAAAATTCATTATTTAAACAAATGAATTGAAAAAGAATAATCGATAATCGTGAGTCATCGAGAACATTATATTAACAAAAATGATGAATCAAGAATACATTTATGCGATAAACCGGGTCGGTTTAACAAATAAAAATACAATTAAGAATAATAAACATTGACGAATGTCAATTAAAATACAAGCAACAAAACTCGAGAATATATATGTATGTGTGTGTGTGTGTCTATATATATACACACACATACATACACAAATCTCAAAATTCAAAACGGGTCGGGTTTTCGGGTTTAAAAAGTAACGAATGTTACAGAGATGGTGGTGGTGGTGTGGAGGTGGGTTGGTAGTGGTGGTGGTGGATGAAAGAAAGAGAAAGAGAGTTTGAGGTAGAGAGAGAGATTGTGTGTGTGTTTAATCTTCCATATATATATATATATATATATATATATATATATATATATATATATATATATATAGGGAGAGGATCAAGAGGGAACCCCTTCTTAAATAGAGAACTAGAGAACTAATATAGAAATATTTTTAAATTAATTAAAAAATATTTTTAAATTTCCGTTTTTGCTATTATTCTTATATTATGTTACCATTTACTCGAAAAATATAAAAAAATAAAATAAAATAAAAAAACTCGTTGTAGTGCACATATGCAATACATCGACTTTTTTCTTTATTGCATATGTGCACTAGTGTGTATTTTGATATATACAATAATGTTGAATAGCATATATGCAATTTTTTGTATTGTATTAGTGCAATAGTTTTATATTATACACAAAAATACAAAAAAAAAAAACATTATAGTACATATGTGCATTAGTGTTTTATTACGTATATGCGATAGTTTGTTTCGAGTACAATTATTAGTATTTGTATTTGCATATATTCAATAGTGAGTATTGTTTAATCTTCTGGGTCGGTTTAACAGATAAAAATACGATTAAGAATAATAAACATTGACGAATGTCAATTAAAATACAAGCAACAAAACTCGAGAATATATATGTATATGTGTGTGTGTGTATACACACACACACACATAAACAAATCCGAAAATTCGAAAAGGGTCGGGTTTTCGGGTTTGAAAAGTAACGAATGTTACAGGATTCACAACTTTTAGAAATTTCGTCCCGAAATTAATATAAAAATATAATTTTAAAAGAAAACAACTAATATAAAGAGTTTTTAAAGGTTTTAACAATTTTAAATATACATAATTAAATAAAAACAATAACATCAATTTTTGAATGACTCGAAAGACGTCACAAATGAGAAATATGACAAGGACACTTATATATAGAATTTAGTCGCGGCGTATCCACCGTGTCCTTATCATACTTCATTTGCCACGTCCTTCAAAATCATTCCAGGTTTTGAGTTACTACACACAACATTCTTATTATGTCTTCCGTGCGAGGACTTGAATAATTACGTGTCGACCTATAATTATCTTTATCATCGGATGGTACACATAATCCGTCCTATCGTGTGGGTTAAGATAAAATAAATTCTTATGTGAAAGATTTTAAACCAAGAATAATAAACTATAAGGATTGGAAATAATGAAAGATTATATAAACAAGTCACTGAGGTCAAATATCAAGATAAATAATGTAAAATCAGTGTTAACAATAACCAACGAAATAATTGAATAAATTTTGAATAACGATATTCTAGAATTAAAGAATATCTAAACAGAAGATTGGAAGATGAAATAAATTAACGGAGTATTAAAGTCAAAAGAAAACCCTTGATATTAAGGATATTATGGTAAATGAAAATTTTTTTGATCATAAGTTAAATACATGAAACATCATGAAAGACTAAAATTCGGGAAAACATATGGTAACCACAAGAAACTATCAAGGAATTAAGAGAAATAAAATTAATGACACAAAGATGTTAGCATTATTAACCTCGGGGAAGTTTAACCGCCACAGGGAGGAGTTTATGTTTGAGACGTCCACATTGAGATATTGGTAAAACGCAAATATAATATCAAATCATTGAAATAGAATAAGTACATGAGGCTCCTATTAGATAGCTATGTCACATAGCCCCAACTTGAAAGTAAACCGGTTATAGGTAGCCAAAAGTGTAATTACGGTTTCTATTAGATAACCATGAACATAACCATGCACATGGTCCCGGTTTCCACTAACGCTTACGTTTGGGGTTAACCGGTCGTAGAACGTTAGATTGAATCAATTCAAGAGTTAACTAAATCTTATTCTATAGATAACGTATGGAATACGTGTCGTGCTTTGTGAGAATAGTAAATCAGGTCAACCAAATGCAAACATAAAATCATCAATATCATTGAAAATATAGAGTATATGAAGACATTATTCAAATGGAAAGAACAAAGACAAAATTAATAAATGCAAAAAGAAATAAAAGAAAGTTGTCCGCAGCGCTCGTCCCTTCAAGGATAGGTGGGTCTTTAGGTATAGGGGCTAGTGTGGGCCAGTGCCATGATTTCTTAGCTAAAAATCATTGGCGTTGATGTATATGCGTCCTTGCGTACCTAGGCTGGTTTGACCCACTTGGGTTTGATCGGTTTGGTTTAGTTAGGTTTGAATAGCTTGGATGGGTTGGGCTTGATCAGCTTGTGCTTGATTGACTTAGGCTTGTGGTTGGAAGGTTTGGGCATGATATAGTTGTAGTTGATTGGTTTGGTTTGGGTAGGTTTGGATTTGATAAACGAGTTTTGGGCATGCGTTGCGTAGATGATTTGGGCTACCACAATGATAGCAGGCTCGTAGGGTTGGGAGAGTGGAGGCAGGTGGTTGGGCGTATGATTGTTAGAGTGGTTGAATAACGGGTTGTGGGATGAAGGGGTGGTGTTGAGTATGCATTGATGCTCGACATGTGCTGATGTGGTGACCAAAACAATCACAGTTGGAACATCTTCGGCATTGAGCGCTAGTGGGGTGGTGGAATTTACACGTGTCACACAAAGGGTGTGTTCCCGTGTACGACTTTTTGTTAGATTGGGTTTGGGTTGAGTTTATGTTGGTTATGGCATAGTTTTTGCGTTTTTTGTTGTGGTTGGTGTAGGCGGGTTTGGATGACTCAGGCTTAGTTTCTTTTGGTTCGGATGGTGATTTCTCGGTGTTTTTCTTCGAATCCTTCATTGTCAAAGTCCCAGCTTTGACATGATTATCATTGAGGGTTGCAGCAAGGTTAATGGCGTCACCGAGTTCTTTAGGAGAACTGCTGAGGACACTGTCTTGGATTTCTCTCGGTAGTCCTCTGATGTACATATCGATGGCACGCGAAGTAGAGGTAACAAGGTGTTGCATCAACACGCTAAGTTCATTGAAACGGGAGGTGTAAGCAGTGTGCTCGCCACCTTCCTGCTTGAGGTTCCAGAATTCTGCTTCCAAGTTCATGAGTTCGTTTGGAGGACAAAACTGTCGAGTCATCAGGTCTTTCAGTTCGTCCCACGGCAAGGCCATGGCAGCTTCAGCACCGCGGGTCGACTTTTCCTTAACCCACCATGTAAGAGCACCTTTCTCAAAAACACCTGTAGCGAATCGGGTTCGCTTATCATCAGGACACACAATTTGGAAAAACACGCTCTCCATCTTTTCGTACCACTGAAGTAGGGTAGTGGCACCTTGAGTTCCGTCAAAATTGGTAGGTTTGGCATCAGTAAAGTTCTTATAGGTCACAACGGGAGCTGAAGGCGGGGGAGGAGGAGGGTTAACGTTAGCCATGATGTTCTGGTGCATCTGTGTCATGATTTTAGGGAGGACCGCTGTCAGGTGCTTAGAGATCTGGGAGGTTATCTTGCGGCTAGTGGTTCCAGATGATCTACGCTTAAGGTTATGAGAAGCCATGCTGCGAAGAAGAGTAACGGAAATCGTGAGACTCGGAATAGTGCATGATATATAAAGAAATCCATGATAAAGTTTGTTAAAATATGAAAGCCATACTAACAATAAGTGTTGTGAGGAACTTAGAGTTTTCATGAACCACCATGGACTCTTATGTTCCAACACAAAAATCGAACCAAAAGTTGGGTATTCGTGTATCACCACGACTTGACAGACTTTCGGTTAAAACACATTGTAAAACATTGAGGGTCGGAGTCACACGTTGCATGAATCACCATGACTTGTTTGACATCCTAAGGAGTGAAACCATATCCTTATCACAGAGAGGACATGATCACGGTTGAAATCATGAAGATACGATTTATGAGGAAGAAATATCGGGAAAAAAAAAACAAACCAAGTAAAAATTTGATTTGGAAGTTTTTTTGAAAATCTTTCCTTTAGGACTAAGCCTTGGATTTGTGTGTGAACATGTGTGCAGACGACGTTATGAAATATTATAAATATAAATAAAAGCAGATGAATGAACCTGTAAGTGCGGGCACATAGCACATAGAGTATACATACAGTTTGGGCCCTGAAATACACTATAACTATACTAGGCCGATACGTCTAACAACCTATCTTATAGTTACGGCTCTGATACCAATATGTAACACCCCAGCTAGAGCGAAATACACCCGGGTGTGACGTACAGATCACTCATAAGCTCGTAACGCTATTAAAGCGATAATAATTATATTTATTTCATTTCAATACATCACAAATACACAATCAATTAACAATACGATAAACATTGAATTTCATGATGTTGTATTTCTAATACCCTAATGGTCCAACTAATCTAGTCTTCAATCCTTAGACTTCAACCTACAGCACGTTTAAAATAATATAATTTGTCAACAATAATGTTGTTGAGAATTCATAAAGTTTGGATATATATAATACGAAAAGTGTAAAATTCACAAGTCAAGATGTATAGCCTCAATCATATAGCAAAAGAAAAGTAAATACATGATATTCATGTTCGCTTGACAAAAGTCAAATCTACTAAGGAACCCCCGTTCATCGAGCTACTTGGAGTATAGAATAATGATAATGATACTGCCATTTAAAAATGGACGGCGCAAGTACGTCCCGTCGGACCCTCCCACTATGAGTATGTGTATGATACCGCCATTAACAAATAGACGGCGCAGGTATGTCCCGTCGGACCCTCCCGCTATGAGTATGTGTATCCACCAACAAAAACAGTAAACAACTAGCACATAAACACACAGTTTACAAGCAATATGATACAAAACAAATACATACAAGACACTCATGTGAATTTTAGTTTGACATAAGAAAATCAAGTTTGGACGTGCTACACCCTAAAACGTGTAAAAGTAAAAAAGGGGTTATGAAAACTCACATTTGAAATCAAAGCGGATATAAAGGTAAAACCGAAATGCGACAAAGGAACCGAAACGATTTAACTTCTCGAACTATATAAAAAAATAAATACGAACATTTAAAGGCTAACTAACGGAAATAAAAGAAAAGTTATAAATATTTAGTTAACGGGATAGTACATTATTTTAATATATTTTGTTAGCATTTTATGGCATTTTGTATTATATTATTATTTTCTATCTTTACCGGTTTTTTAATGATTTATATTATTTAGATATTAAAGCTAATGCTATTAAAAGTCTTGTGGTATTTAAAAGGTACGGATTTTATCTCGCAAAGTTAACTCTGCTATTAAAATAAACCAACGAATTATACCCTAGTTTTAACGGTATTTTATTTACGGGAAAGCGAATTAAAAGCTTACGAAACAAGGTTTAGTGAATTAAATGTAATGAATTAAAGGTCAATTAACTTTAAAGTTAAAGAATTAAATCTAACGTAGTCGAAATTTGTAACTTCAATTTTTAACGTTTTAAAGTTAATGGCATAACAAAAATATAATTTAGTTTTTTTTATTGGTTTTAACGAAAGTCAATTTTTATGTGAAATGTGATTATTACAATTTATATTTATTTTTTATTTAAGTTAAAATATTTTTATTTAATTTTTATTGTTATTTTAACTATTTAAAGCATTTATTTGGTTTTTATTAATATTAACTATATTATATATATATATATATGATCTGAAAAAAAATAGAAGCATTGTACAGGCCAGTGTTCGAACCTGGGTCTTATGGCTGGCACTAACATGAACTATCCACTAGACCAAGTTTGATTTGTGTTTTAGGATTAGAAAATATTATATATAAATAATATTAAAAACTTAACATGAACAAATCCTAGATTCAATACTTCTAATCCGATCCATGTTCGTTTAATCTGAGTTAGGGGTTTCATTAAATAAAGAAAAACAATCAGAAACATATAAACAATTACCCGGTATGTTAAGGCTTAACGGTGAACGACGGTGGCCGGAGTAAACACTTTGCCAGATTAAATCGAGGTTACAGAGAGTATGTTAGATGGATTAAAGATTGGGATGAGTTTAGAAGATTGTTTGCGTCCTTTTACAGTATAGAAATTGGAGCGTTTAGATTTTAAATGCTCGTTATTGAGGTTTGCATAATTTCCGGCCGGTTAGGGAAATTCCGAGTCAAAATTAACTGTCAAAATTCATTATTAGTTGATGATTAAGGCCGTTTAAGAGTTTGAAATACGTTACGGATCGTTAATTGGGTTTTGGAGTGTGTTTAGGTGGAGCTACAACGTCGCCGGAAATTCTGCTCGTCGCCGGCCGGATAATTCGCCAGGAAAGCGGGTAAGGGAAAGGGGGTGGGGCTGCTGGGTAACTTTATTATTATATTATTTTTTAAAACATATTTACAAGTTTAGTCCTTCTATTTTGAATTCCTTTTAAATTCCAAGATTTGAAAATATAATTACCATATGAACCTTTGACTTTGGAATAAATATTAATTCTTGAAATGAAAGTTTATACATCTTAGATATTTGCATATTTTACCCTAGCAGTCTATAAGTCGTTTAAATGAAGACTTCAAGTCTCAAAAATTCATTATTTAAACAAATGAATTGAAAAAGAATAATCGATAATCGTGAGTCATCGAGAACATTATATTAACAAAAATAATGAATCAAGAATACATTTAAGCGATAAACCGGGTCGGTTTAACAAATAAAAATACGATTAAGAATAATAAACATTGACGAATGTCAATTAAAATACAAGCAACAAAACTCGAAAATATATATGTATGAGTGTGTGTGTCTATATATACACACACACACACACATACATACATAAACAAATCCGAAAATTCAAAATGGGTCGGGTTTTCGGGTTTGAAAAGTAACGAATGTTACAGAGATGGTGGTGGTGGTGTGGAGGTGGGTTGGTAGTGGTAGTGGTGGTGGTGGATGAAAGAAAGAGAAAGAGAGTTTGAGGTAGAGAGATTGTGTGTGTATGTGTTTGTGTGTGTTTAATCTTCCATATATATATATAGGGAGAGGATCAAGAGAGAACTCCTTTTTAAATAGAGAACTAATAAAGAAATATTTTTAATTTAATTAAAAAAAATATTTTTAAATTTCTGTTTTCGCCATTATTCTTATATTATGTTACCATTTACTCGAAAAATATAAAAAAATAAAATAAGTTAAAAAAAACTCGTTGTAGTGCACATATGCAATACATCGACTTTTTTTTATTGCATATGTGCACTAGCGTGTATTTTGATATCTACAATAATGTTGAATAGCATGTATGTAATTTTTTGTATTTTATTAGTGCAATAGTGTTATATTATATAAAAAAATACAAAAAAAAACAATATAGTGCATATATGCATTAGTGTTGTATTACGTATATGCGATAGTTTGTTTCGAGTACAATTATTAGTGTTTGTATTTACATATATTCAACAATGTGTATTGTATAATGAAATTGTGTTGTATTATATGCAATAAAACACTATCGTATATATGCAATACACATTAGTGCACATATGCACTACGTCGCCGGGTTTTTTTTTTTAGGAACAATATCATCTTATTAGAAGGAGGAAAGAAAAAAAATCGCAAATTATGTTTTTAAAAAAAGTTAAAAATAGTTTTTATTAGTTCTCTAGTTCTCTCTTTAAGAAGAGTTCTCTCTAGATCCCACCCCTATATATATATATATATATATATAGGAGGGATCTTTTAAGAACCATATTGAGTTTTAAAACTTAAGAACTCAATTCTTGGCCACACATTTAATTAAATGGATTGAAACATGTAGTTGAGATTAAATCTGACTAAAAAGTCAAAGTAGAAGAGAAAATAAATATGTAACTGATTACACTAACTTTTACGCCCGTTACACATGTGCAAAAAATCGACTCGGTGTGTAAAAAATTCTATAATTTTTTTACGTGTATTAACCTACATATATTACGCATGTGTAAAACAAAATTCTAAAAAATAATTGTTACACTGAGTTCTTTCGAGTTCTTAAAACTCAAAATGGTTCTCATTTGAAATCTTCCCTATATATATATATGTAGGTTATTGTATGTCTTATCGTACATTACGTGCACGACCTTCCAGAGCGTTGGATTAAAAAACATGCGGTGACGGTTTCGTAAATAACCCAAACTAGTCCATGATCAAATTCATCGATTACAAATCCATTCTTATCCAAAATCTTAACTCATCGCTCTATCTCATCCAATTTCTAAACCCTAATCAGAGCTTAAAGTATGAAATCTCTAAAGTCAGAAACCAAAATCAAAATGAAACGTCGTTGAACATCAAGAATCTTCAAAATTGATAAAAAAAATGATGATTTAATCAATCAAACTGATGTGTAAAAGGATTCAGATTCATCAATCGATTATGAAATTGTAAAATACTATACCCAATTGAGCTCTGATTACGGTTCAAATATTATGTTTAAACGTTCTGAACAAAACTGAAGACACTAAAACGTTATGACCAAACGAACACCTTTAAACGTTCAAGTTAAACATTCTGACAAAAAACGAACACCTTTAAACATTCTGACCAAAACAAACACCTTTAAGCGTTTAAGTTAAACGTTCTGACAAAAAATAAACACCTTTAAACGTTCAAGTTTAGAAGTTCAAAACAAAAGGTTTAGAAGTTCAGAACCCTAATCAGAGCTCAGATATGAAATTAAACGTTCCAGACAAACCTTTAAACGTTCAGAAGCTCAGATCTGAAATTAAACTATCTGTAACATGAAATTGAACACTAAAATCACTTCATATAATATCGTAATCATTAAGAAATCATCAATCGACCATCGATTTAATAATCGATTTCATCATGACAAATCTAAAACGTATTTAACATTCTGCAAATGGGTGTCTGCATATGGTGTATTTCAATTCAATTCAATTGAAGTGGTGATGGTGAAGGAGGTGTGCTGATGTCGGCGAGTGGTGATGGAGACAGATTGAGTGAGAGGGACAGGTAGATGAGTGTAATTGTGATTTAGGGTTTTTGAAAATCAACGTTTCGAAGTGTCGCGTACGCGTACGTAATGTACGATAAAGGATTATTGTATTGGATCCTTTATCTATCTATCTATATATATATATATATATGGGATGGTTCAGACAAGAAATCCTTTTACGAGAAGTGCGAGAAATCAATATGGACCACTAGTTTAATTTGAAATCATAAATGTTTAAAAATAAATGAAATTGTTTAATTGCAACCACAAATATCTTCTTTCTTCAATTAGTACAATTATTAAAGCCATTAATTTACTTTTTCAATTAACATAACTAATCAAACTAAAATAACTAAAAAATATATAAAGAATTCATCTTATTTTTCAAAAAAATAAAGAATTCATCTATTTTTGTAACTTTGTTTTTTCTTCCCTCTTGATTTTATACATAAATACAATTTATTCCTACCCTACAATATCTTTTTCTCCAAAACAATTTCTTTTAATTATATCTATTAATTTCCATTAACATGTAATTTTCTTCAAAAACATTAATACATAATTTTTCTCAATTAACATACCTACATAAATTAACACATAGTTACATTGTAATAAAAATGCAAAAAAAAAAAAAAAAAAAAAAAAAAAAAACTACACAAGTTTGTATTATAATATAAAAGATAAACATATAACATAAAATCCTACACAAAAACGTATAACCTGCACTTATTCTTAACATAAGAAAATATATAACCTACAGAACAACATACCACCTACACATGTAATTCAGTATCAACAAATATATATATAAGCTAAATGAAAAATACATATATCCTACAAATGTGTACATTAAATATCAATATCTATAACAATATACACCCTACACATAAACATAAACCTGCACTTTTATTTAAGTATCAACAATTATATATACCTACACGAAAATGCACACATCATACACATGTGCTTTTAATATTAACTAAAACATTTGAAGGTTGTATTTTAAAATACGCATGTGTATGTTATATGCATCTTAAGTAGTTTATATATACTTGTTGATGCTAAAATTCACATGTTTATGTGTATTATATGTTTTTATGCAAAAACACAAATGTAGGTTATATGTTATTGTAAAGTGTGTGTGTGTGTGTGTGTATTTATAAGTTGTATATTTTTGTTAATATTTAATGTCAACATGTAGGACATAGTTTAATTAAGATATAATTATAATTGTTTTATCTTTATATTTTTTAAACTATTTTAGTTTGATTAATTATGTTTATTGGAGATATAAATCAGAAGCTAATAGTTGTATTAATTAAAGAGAGAAAGTATTAATGGTTGTAATTAAAAATTTTCATTTGTTTTTAGACATTGGCCTATGGGTATATCTTAACATCCAGGGCGTTAAAGCTGAGTTGGCAAGGTTAACGAGTGTTATACTATTCCCTTCATGGGTTAAGAGACGTTAAATACAAGGTCGGTTAAAATGTTAATGGGTTTTAAAATCCTCTACACACACAACCACACTAACGTAAGAGTCAGTTTTACATTAAATTAAGATATATAAAGGGGGTTAAACAATTTCCTTAGGCCATGTGATATACTCTAACACCCACTAGTGTTAACAAGACATGAAACTTTGACCATGCATTAAACCACTCCCCACTAGAGATGGGCAAAAAAACCGGTTAACCGACCTGACCCAAAAACCTAACCGAAACCGAACCGGTTTGAAACCGATTGAACCCGTAGGGTTAGGAACGGTTTGGAGTTTTAGAGCATGAACCGGGTTGAAACCGACGGTTTGGAACCGGTGAGACAGAAACCGGTTTGAAACCGGTTTATGACACCCCTTTAATTTTCTAAATATACCTAAAGATTCTATCAATTCCAGCAATATATTAACTTAAAATTGAAAATAAATTTATATAAAAATACCGTTTGATTAATTGATTTTTGGAAAGTTCAAATTTAATTAGTATTAGTTGACCATATATAAATAAATGACAATCAACGCCATTTTCGCGCCAATGAATGCCCATTAATTTCATAGATGCCACCTTCGAGTTCAAACCTATTTAAAACCAATTTATGCATAAACCGGTTCCATAGGTTCAAGCTTTTAGACTTTAAAAACCGGTTTCAACCGGAACCGGTTTTTACCAAAACCGGGTTTGACCACTTTGACCATGAACCGGTTTGGTTTTATCCCGAACCTGTTTATGCTTTAAAACCGATTTGTGCACCTCTACTCCCCACTAGTGTTAAGCTTGTTAAAATGGTTTATGAATTATGTTTTTAATGGGTTAAAAGAAAGAATATGTATTAATTATGTATTAATTACTAATTAATTTGTTATTTTAATTAATTGATTTGTTATTATAACATACTCTTTTGGATGCTTAACTTTTTTTCTTTCTTAATCCAAAAATTAGTACTGTTTAAACCAAAATTTTATTATGTTTCAAACTAAATAACCAAATAATCTTTATCATCAATAATACCTTCTAAAATTTTTAAACAATGTCTTTTTCATCATAATTGATTTCATTCCCATTCTTAAGGTTTATCACAATTGATTTTATTCATCTTCCAAAATTAATTTCATTTGCAAGAAGAATTCATTATCCTATTAATACTAACTGGCAACACAATTCATTTGATTCATATACAACCAAAACACAATTCCACTCATTCATAAATCACACATCATGAACCCAAATATGCAAAACAATTTCTTCGGGTGGAACCAACCATTCAGTCAACCAAGGATGACTCGTAGGACAGCGAAAACAAGTTAGGGTTTTAGGCTCAAAATTAATTAAGGCCTCCAAATATAAAAAAATATTATATATAGATATATTATAATAGGTAAAGTAAACTCAAATTAATTTATTGGTGTTGTGATAGGCTTAGTTGCTACTAAATTAGTATAGGTTATGAGTTCAAAACTTTTAATAAGCAAATTTTTTTTCTTAACAATTGTCATGAAAAAGCCCAAAATTTTGATTTAGGCCTCCATATTCGATGAGCCGGCCCTGCAGTGAACTTCCAAATGTTTTTGGGTCACCTACCAACGCTCCAAATATCCCGTTCGGTAATATTTATACATTTTTTTTATTATTTTGTGCATTTTTACACTATGCCAACCTTCTTTATTGCTATATAGGTAGCAATGTATATCAACCATATCTTAATCCCATGGCATTTGCTAGTCAATCACAGCCCAGGACTCAAGTTCGACAAACACCATCCGGCAGTCAAGTTCCACGAACACCGCCGGATTCGCAAACAACCTTGGAATCGACACCGACCGGGACATACAAAAGAAAACATAAAAAAACAATGGTTGAAGGTTCGTTGGCTAGTGGTAAAAAAGAAATAAAGATATGGATTCATGAAGAACAAGTTGCTTCGGCAAAAGCATGGGCAACAGTATCGGAGTATCCAATTATTGGTGAAAATTCTTACTTCCATTATTTACATATTTATTTTTCTAAATAATAATATTTTACTTTGTTATATATTTGTAGGAAATGCTCAAGAAGGGATGAGTTTTTAGGACGGTGTTAACGAGTTATTCCACAACCAACTCAAACTTAGGCCTGTATCGTCACAATGATAGTCTTGGCGGGCAATGGAGACAACTTAGACTTAAAACGAACAAGTTCAACGGGTTATATGCGTAACAAAAATGTATCCAACCAAGTGGTGCAAGTGATGTCGACCTCATATCCGAGGCTACACTTCATTACCAAGAAGAAATTGACGGGTTGGTACCAATTATGATTTGGCAAATCCTAAACATTTTCCCAAATGGTTTCTGGTGCCTACTTTGTCTCAATTAAAGAGATCGAAAAGAACATTAAAAATGAAGTTGATGATAGTCTGGCGACATCCGAGGCTCGGTGTTTTATTGATTTAAATGCAGATGGTTTTCCGGTTGAAGAAGAACTTGTACGACCGATTAGACGAAATAAAGCAAAACGGTGCCAAAGTTCTAACGGCGCATCTTCCACTGAAAACCCCGAAAATGTGGCAATTCTAGCGAAACAAATGAGGCAGTTCAACATTCACCAACAGGAAAAGATCAATTTGAAAAAAATTGAAGATTGACTTGAAAATGAGAAGATGGAGATGAAGAAAAAAAGAAGATTTTAGGAACTCCATATTGACAAATTGTGTTAATCTATCCAAATGACCCACCAACAAAGCATAGTAAAATGGATTAAGTGATTAACTCTATATTGTTTATTCTAACAAACATATATCAAAAGCATACTAATTACTTTATCATTAACTTTAAAGAATACAGTTATTTCATAACCAGGTTCTTCAATGCAATCAGAATAATCAATGAATTAGGCTACTAAAATAAAATTAATGGATTAACTCTATATTTTGTATTCTAATAAGCTTATATCAAAAGCATACTAATTACTTTGTCATTAACTTGAAAGAATACAATTATTTCATAACTTCACTACAATCAGAATAATTAATGAATTAGACTACTAAAATAATATTAGATACTAAAAATTCTAAACTATGGATCACCAAATTTCATAATTAATACATTGTTAACCTCATGTATCAAGATACAAAGAACACACCATTTTGAAAAGAAGATGTAGTCACTAAAACAAACATTAGTAAGTAAAAATTTCCTTGTACTAATCAACAGTTAATAATATTATCATAATAAATAAAAGGTAGATAAATATATAAGTAGTAGTCATAAGTATATACATTATAAAGAATAAATTCCAACAAGGTGTTTGTTCTCGTGCGTCCCAAACAGCAACAAAAACAACATGAACATAACTCCTATTCCTTGTATTTGTATAAATATAAAATTGCCATGCGTTTGTATTTCTATAACAGGAACATGACCAAGCAGTTTCAAGCAACTAACTTGCCCTGTTTATAGATTTAATATAAGGAAATAGATTACATGATTGAAATTTAAAAAGAAGTTAAATTTTAAATACCCGACCAAAAAAGATCAAGAACTTAACTACTGAACCAACAAAATTATTTAGTTGAGACATTTCATCGAGCACCTTATGTGCATGTAATTTAAGATTTCTAATTTTACTGGTAAAAACACAGGTTTAATCCTCCAAACTCAATTCTTTCAATCAAGTAATACAGGTATGCTCTTAAATTAACTAAATTCAAATAAATCAACAATTTCACAAAACCTATTTAAGATCAAGAATTATAAGTTATGACTAGTAAAACACTTACTACTACTTGGTTTCATAATCTAGAATGTTGTTTAAGGGTCAAACATGCTAAAAACATATTTAATGAGTAAACAAACTAAACAGATTGCAATGAACAAAATAATCAAATCAAATTAACCACTAACCATGATGTGCTGCAATTGGAGAATAATCTAAATCAGCAACGGGCGTGGGGATGAACGGTATCCCGCGTGTAATCAGAGAACGAAGGAGGCAATTAGCAATCAGGTTCTGCAACAATGACGACGACCTAGGGCTTGTAACAGGTGAGATTTTTCCAAATCGGCAGTGGCAGTGGGAATGAAGATGAACCAACTTCAGAAACGGAAGGCTCTAAGCAAGTGTCACACCCCGACTAGCACAATGCGGAAGCGTAAAACGGGAATGTCACAGACACCTCTGATATCAACACATTGTTTATAAAGAAACATTACAAACTAATTTACAATATATTACATTTCTTCGTTCTATCATTGTTTTACAGTCTAGGCGATACAAACAAAACTAGTTCGTTAACTATACATTCTTACTACTATCGCCCTTGCTTCTATTCACATAGCATCGACCACACACTTCAGGCAAGTAACAGATCACCAAATCATTCCGATTTAGGTACACCTGAAAAGCAGTTTAAAACGGGTCAACTACTAGAGTTGGTGAGTTTCACGAGTTTCAAGAAAACAGTAATGAGTATTCACAAGTCAACACTTGTAATCATGAAATAAGTATGTATGTATGTAAATAATGTATGTGATGTAATTATGCTAAGCTACAGTGAAGCCTTGACTGTATGTGTTGCGTGCATCCATTTCCCACGCTCCATCAACCACTGTGGGCCCTTTCCGCCCACAACATGCCCCCGTAGCTATGTCTAACACTACATAGCCTGTTTGTATAAATATGGTCATGTGCAAACGGCGCTATGTGACACGGCAACCAGGCTGATTCCGTTTGGGTTTGTCAAACCAATAGTACTATTCACAAGCCACCGGCTCGAAGTTAATCACTGTGATCATGGGGACTTTCGTGTGTTAGCACTTAGATAATTCACATCAGTACATGTTTCAGGTATGTATATGAAATCAAACATGCTTTTCACCCTAAAAGTTCGTAAAACAGTTTAAAAGTGGGGTCATGAAACTCACGGTTTAGTAGATATTCAGTACTGTATCAACTCGTGGTTTGTTCAGTCCGCTATCAGTAGTTCCTATAATCAATATTATAATAATATTAATATTTTAATATTATTATAATCTCAATACTAAACTGGGCTGTATAACTAATCTGGGTGTAGCTGGAACGCCCAGAAAGTGGCAATAGGCTTAGGTTGTGATGTTGTTCAATGTCTAATACTTAAAACCGAACTTGGCTCAGATTCCCGTTTTCCCAGCTGGGCCAAGTTGTTCGTTTACGCGTTCAGAAAACAGTTATGGGAAAATAAGCTTGGGTAAATGTATTGGTTAATAACATGATTAAGTTATAAAGAAAGATCACATACTGGGGTTCCGGATTAGCCATGGGGCCCGTTTCCGTTTATTCAGTTTGATTTGAGAAGAAACGCGCACAATCCACCCGGATTGTCCGGGTTTCTCATAGAAAAGTTCATTTTCACTTAATTAGTCCAAACATATGATTTTTGATCACTCTTGGTGTTTTAATTTTCCCGCAGGTTCACTAGTCGCGAATTTGCCGGTTGTCATAAAAACTGAATTTGTTTAATATTCAGATTAGCATAATTAATTAACCGTTAATCATTAAATTATGAAAATTTAACCACTTATCAATTAAAATATGTAGATTTTTATAAAAACATTTCTGGAATTTATTTACTGATTTATTAATTTATAAAAATTCATTTTATCAGCTATATTTCGTCTGAAAATCGTCCGTTTACCCCAAACAATTTCCAAAAATTCACCAAAAATTCCTGAATACTCAAATCATGTCCCAAAATAACCTGTATCAATTCCAGAATGTAAAAAGCTCGTGCAATATTCTTTTCGGCCCAAATTCGGCTGTAAAAATTCACACGAACGCAAATAAACAAAACACCTTTAAACTTCTCTAAATGATCCCAAAATTCATATGTGATCAAAATACATCAAATATGAGTTCCCAGGAAAATTTCATAATTTTTGAAGTATTTTATCTATTTTTCCCAAATAAACGTCCCAATTCGGTAATAAATTCGCCAAATATTCTCGGATGGTCGAAAAATTACCAAATTTGAACAGCGACTCATTGACATTGTCCCTGATGTCCCTGCAAAATCTCAAGTCCTAAAAATATGCAAATCATAACTTTAACCTAAACAGCCCGTAAGCGAGTGTTTCGGCATTACCTTAGCGGGTTTGGCTCGTTTCCGACTTTTTAATCAAGTTTTCAGGTTCTTGTGCTTCTAAGCAAGCTAGGTACAAGTCCTATATCACAAACCAAGCAATATTTCATCAAAATAACAGCCCTTAAGTTAGGGTTTCGGCTAGTGTACAAAAACGAACTTTTGAACCGTAAAAACGTCGTTTCAACCCTTTAATCCGTGTTTATGGCCAAAAAAAACTATCAAAACAGGTTCCTTACCGTGTGTATGATCAAAACATGTTTATGGACCATTTTTAGGATTTTTACACGGTTAGGAATGATTTTTAGTAACCAAGACATGTTTTTATGGTATTAAACAAGTTTAAACAAGTGTAAAAGTAGCTTATTTAAGTTGTTTACCTTAGGGTTTCTTGTGTTTTTGGCTGGAGAAGAAGTTTATGTCCAGAATTTTCAAGAAAATGAGGTTAAAATATCTTGTATCTAGTTTAAATATGAAAGAACTAAAGGGGGGGGGGGGTTTGCTGCTGCGATCGGACCATCATGGGCCCACTTTGGGCCCATTTTGGCCCAAGTTTCTGATTTCTCAAGCCCAAACACGAAAAGCCCGGTCCAAATTTAGTTCGGGTTCGGTTTTTGGCGCGAAAAACTTATCGGGTGCGTTAAACAGCGCGAAAACGAGTGTTTTTCGGCTAGTTTTGTGTAAAATTATAAAAACATACTATATGTTTTTAAAAATCAAAAATATTTTCACGGATCGCTTAAAACATTTCAAATAAGTGTTTGGTAAGTCTTTTTCGGCTTAACGGATGATACAATGCTTGGTTTGTAACTATCTTTCGCGTTTAAATCTATAGCGGGTAGTTAAACGAACATGTTTTTGTTTAATTTTTTTGCTATCGAACTAAGGCCATAATACTAATATTTTAGCTTATAATAAACGTATATAACTTATAGATGGACCCCCGAGATATCTAGGTCATAACCCGACCCGTTCGGTTGATCGTTCGTTTGTTAAGCAAAAAGCGTTTATTTGCTTAATCGGTAAATACATACTGAGGTGTACCTTGTTTTGGCTCAAATGTCACAGCAAGACAAATCGAACATGAAGGATGATGATGTCAGAGTTATTGGCTTCTGCCCTGTAAACGTTCAGAGAGAGAGAGAGAGGGAGGGTTATGTTATAACCATTGTGCTGAAAGAACAATACGTGGGCTGTTGATTTTATTTGGGTCGGGTAAACCCATTAGGATCCGATAAGATATTGAAAACGGATGAGAAAAAGTGAGAAGCTCTAAGAGAATGACAAGTGGCTGAAGATGGTATTCTTTTATTATATATAGATCAATGTTTATTCTAAATAAAAAATTAATCAAAGATTATTATTATTATCATTATTATTATTATTTACTTATTTTTGTAATTAAACTAAATGTTTGATATTAAATTAAAAATTAATAGGAGTAAGATGGAGTTAAATGGATTAAACCATTTTCTTTGGATGAAATGGAGTGAAAGAGAGAAAAATGAGTGATGTGGAGCTTATGTGGAGTTAAGAAACTTGAATGTATACCCCATGGCCTTAAAACTTAAAATTAAAGGCTTAGGTTATTTATACACCAAGGAGATTATTCACACACCAGGAGGGTCTATACGATTCGTATAGGTGTAATGTCAAGTCATTTTCGGTAAGGAGTGTCAGTTTTCATTTATTTGCATCGTATAGCCCCTATACGACTCGTATAGAGTCTGTTTAACTAGTATAGTATTTTTTTTAGATTTTTTAAAATTAAAAATTATTAAAAATAACATCCGAGTTGTTTACAAAATAGAAACACATAATTTAAAAGTAAATATTTTGCTATATACATAAAAACATAAGAACAACATGAGCGTTTTTGGGTAACGACTTTTTATATGTGGTTATGCAATCCATTTTGGTTGACGTCCATGTGAGTTATCTAAGCTTTTGAAATATAGCTGCCATAAAAATAATTACGTTTGGAGCAAGAAAAACTGATACCTGGCTTGTACGGGTCGTATACCATCTATGCGGCTCGTATAGACCATAAAATAATTATAAATATCTGGCCAAAGTACAGGTGACATGCTGTCTATATGAGTCGTATAGACCCTATATAGCTCGTATAGGGTCTATACGGCTCGTATAGGGTCTATACGGCTCGTATAGGGTCTATACGAACAAGAATATCTATACGACTCGTATAGACTGCAAAAAGCTGCTACACTGTCACCTCCGTACGCATGTTAATAAGTTAGGCCTATACACTCGTATAGGCCTTATACGAGCCGTATAGCCTAATTCACACACCATGGAGATGGTGTTTGTATATAACAACCCTAATTAAATTATTGGTCCATATTGATTTCTCGCATTTCTCCTATTAAGATGACTCCTCACATGAAATTAAGAATATATATATATGATTAATTTCCTGTGAAAAGTGATCTTATTACGAGAAATCAATATAACCCATTAATTTAATTATAGGTTTTAAATATTTAAAAATAAATAAAAAAGATGTAAATGCAACAAGAAATGTATTATCTCTGTTCAATTAATATAACTAGTATAATCATTAGATCACGGGGTATACTCTAATGCCCAACATAAGTTAAGATGACATGACACTTTAAATATGCATTAAGTCACTCCCCACTAGCGTTAAATTTGTTAAAAAGACCCATATATTATGCTTTTAGCGGGTTAAAACGAACAATATGTATTAATTACTAGTTGATTGGTTATTAATTATGGATTAAACCATTTATTTTGGGTGAGATGGAGTGAAAGAGAGAAAAATAAGTGGTGTGGTGCTTATGTGGAGTTAAGAGGGGTTCGAGTATACCTTATGGCCTAACTAGTTAAATTATAATAATTAAAAATATGAAAAACACTAACTTTGGTTTTATAATTTATTTATCCCCTTTTCATTTTATCCGTCACAAATACAATCTATCCATATAATACTATCTTTATATTAAAAAACAATTTCTTTCCACTTAACTTATTAGCATATACCAGTGCGTATTTTTTTATAATAAATATCAAAACATAATTTTTTTTAAATTGATATACCTACAAAAATTGTTGTAATAAATATTTATAAAAAAATATCATACAATTGTGTCAATTAAATATAAACAATAAATATACAACCTACACAAAATTATATTACCTACACTTGTTTTGAGCATTAAAAACATATAACATACAAAAATACATGCAACCTACATATGTAATTCTACATCAATAATTATATAAACTACACAAAAATACGGATATCCTACACTTGTTCATTAAATATCAACAAACAACATGCAACTAACACAATACATGTGACCTACATTTGTATTTTTACATAAAAACATGTAATGTACAAAAAAATATATATAACATACACATGTATTGCAGCATCAACAAGTATATATAAACTAAATGAAAATGCATATAACCTACACTTGTAATATTGCATAAAAACATATAATGTAAACAAAAACATATAACATACATATGTATTTTAGCATCAACAAGTATATATAAGCTGCATGAAAATCCATATAACATTCAAATGTGTAGTTTAAAATACAACCTCCAATTGTTTTTGTTAATATTAAGAAATATTGGTTTTAAACAATCCAAACTATGGCCTATTGGTAAATATCAGTCCCAACTTTACACTTGCTTGTTGACGTCCCAACTATTGTTGTATTTGTTTTTAACGATCCGCAACTAACGGATGTTAACTCCGCTAGTCTAATGCTGAGTTGGCCATCCCATCTGTCAAAAAACTTCATACACGGAATATTACGTGGCGGATGACTGTGTATTAAGAATCTTAGGTGGCAATGAAAGTAGTATATAATATTTATGTATTCATATGCATCTTCTTCCTCCCCGTTTATTCTCCAGGAGCTACCACGACACCTCCGTGTGCCATCCCCACTAGCAGCTACTACCGCCACCATCCCCATTCCGACACTTCTTTTAACATGTCTTTTATGCCGGTTTTGCAGGTTTTCCGGCTCCTCCCTCCCACCTAATATCCCTACCCTCACCCACGTTTTTACGGTGAATAAACGAATCACCACAACACCAGTGTGTTTCTTGAACCGGTAAAATCAAAGTTATTTTTCCGGCAGGTAGTTTGAACCAGAAAATCAGAAACTGTTACTGCATTTGAACTCCGACAAGGTGTTGCAGGCCATCCATTTGAACGCCATCTAAGGTAATAAATATATAATTTTACTCGTTTTTATCAACCGAATAAAAGCCCTAAGATTTTAATTGCAAACTGTAATCAACTAACATGAATTTTGGGTTCTGATTAGTGACTATTTCTAGGGTTCTAATGAAAATCCCCACCATCATAAACCTAGATCTAAAAATGACATGAAATTTCACCGTGAGGACATGGTGATGACATATTAACTACAACAGTGGTGGTAGCCTATGGTGGTGGCCGGCGTCTATGATGGCCGGATTCTCTGAACAAAGTCAGTTAATGGCAGATGAGAGAGAGAGAGAGAGAGTATGTGTAATAAAATGAAGAGAGTGTGCCACGTAAGCATTAGACTAACGGAGTTAAAATCCTTTAGTCGCGGACCGTTTAAAACAAATACAACAATAGTTGGGACTGTCAGCAGGCAAGTGTAAAGTTGAGACTGATATTTACCAATAGACCATAGTTGGGATTATTTAAAACTAATATTCCTAATATTAAATACAAATGTGTAGGTTATGTGTATTTTCGTATAGGTTATACATAAATGTTGATGGTTAAATACATGTGTAAGTTAATTGCTATCATATGTAAAAACACAAGTGTAGGCTTATGTTTTCGTGTGGGTGTGTATTTTATTGATATTTAATGTATACATATGCAAGATATATGCATTTTGTGTGTAGTATATATATAATGTAAGGCCTCGATCCCGGAACCCTACTTTAGCGTTGGATTTACTCATAAACATAGTTCTAAGATCAGAGTTCATTAAAACTTTTCGCGGAATCATTAAAACTTCATGCATTACACTACACATCATCGAATATTGTCTTAACAAAAGTACATTTGTCTTAAAACATATCATATTAATTCATGACATTCCTTTCCAAGATGCCAGTCTTCCAGTCCCTGCCACGTGTCATCCTCAAGCCAGCTCCTTTAATCTATTTACCTGTATGTATACTAAAAGTCAGCTACGCTGAGTGAGTTCTAGTTAAGCAGGTAACATACATCTCATTCTCATTCTTACACATTTATATATATATATATATATATATATATATATATATCCGAAGACACATATTATATTCGCTCTTACGTTCTTACTTCCATACATCCATACTCCTTCTTACTTTAGTTATTTCATACGTACATATCGTTCTACGTTTTAAAGAGCCTTTCGCCCTATAACCTTCGCAGATATTATTAGGGTCTGCAACCCTTTCATTCTTCGCCTATATTATTAGGGTAGGCAACCCTTTCATTCTTCGCATATATTATTAGGGTATGCAACCCTTTCATTCTTCGCCTATATTATTAGGGTAGGCAACCCTTTATTCTTCGCATATATTATTAGGGTATGCAACCCTTTCATTCTTCAACTCTACATATCATACATACCATTCATACACTACACATATCGTACATACCTTTCTTTCATTAGCTATATATGTTCTCATATACCTCTTCACACATACGTTTAACTCTTTCTACATTAATTAGATATGTTTATAAACATTCATACGGCATACACTTACCACTTAAGGTAAGTGTATTAACTAATCATATTGAGTATGCACACAGCCCCAAAACATAACACAAGAATGGGGCTAGAAACTCACCTGGGTCCTGTTTCTCTCGGAGTTAAGTGTGATGCCCTTCCTTATCTATGTACGGCTAACCGTGTAACAAGGCACGGGGTATCAATTATCCATTTCAACTACTTCTTATATCTAGGTGAATGAACCCTCAACTAACGGGGGTCCGGGGGCAGCGCCCGTAGTAGTGGGGTCTAGGGGCGGCAGCCCCTAGCAGGGTCCAAAGGGCAGAGCCCCTGGCTGGGGTTGAGCTGTTTCGCTTCGCATAACCTGTTTCGCTTCTTAAGGCTGAGCGAAGCGAAATGCCTGTTTCGCTTCTCATGGCTGAGCGAAGCGAAATGCCTTCCTTTCTTCGTTTTTACCATTTAAAAGCCATTTTTCTTCGTAGCTCTTCCTCGGGACCTGATTTAACCCTTTCCAAGGGTTTTGGGTTGTATCAACTTTGTATACTTGCGTTTTATAAGGCCCGAACATCGCATTTTTACCATATAACACACTCGTGGGGTTATAACTTATCAAGTTCATGTTTTTCTTCCATCTTACACCCCGATCTATCCTTCTATCGGTTTGCATGTCAAGACTAGCCATAAAAAAAACTTAACCTTTTAAACCAAAACCCACCTTTTTGCTTCGGGTTTGGTTCGGATCGTAGATCTGGACGTGTTCTTGCTATTCGAAGGCACTTGAACTCCAAAATCTTCCTTACTTTTGCTTGGATCCGAATCCGAAATGCTAGAGAGAAAGTGTGTGTTTTCTAGTGTGTGTGTGTTGTGTAAAGAAATGGTGAAAGGATGGAGGATGGCCTTATATAGGGAGCCATGAGCCACACCATCCACCTCCATTCCAATCTTATCCAAACACAAATACGCACACAACCAAACTAACGACACACCGATAATAATAAAACTTTCCGTTATTTATTAATTCTCAAAATACGGATATTACATATAAATGTTGACGTTGAATTTCGTTAGTAGGTTATATGTTTTCTTATTCTTAAAACAAGTGTAAATTATATGTTTTTTGTAGGTTGTATACTTTTTGTTGATACTTAATGCGAACAAGTGTAAGATAGTCTCTTGTATTATTCATCACAATCTAACTACGTATTTATGGATATTGATATATTGAGTTGGAGGAAATTGGTTTTAGATAGAAAGAAATTTTAATGCGTAAATAAATTGTGTTTGTGTAGAGTAAAAAATCAAGAGAGAATAAATAAGTTAAAAAAATTAATGAATTTTTAATATTTTTTTAATGATAATAGATTGATTAGTTATATTAATTGGAAAGATAATCATTATGGTTTATTAATTATGTTAATTGAAGAGAAAGAATGTGTTTATATTTTCTTCATTTATCTTTAAACATTTAAAATCTAAAATAAAACTAGTAGTCCATATTCATTTATCGTATTTCTCGCACTAATATTACTTTTCGGCTGAACCATCCCATATATATAGGGGAATGATATTTTGAGAACTTAATGAGTTGTAAGATCTTTAAGAACTCTATATGGACCACACAATCATTAAATGGGTATAGAATATGTGGCTGAGATTAAATCTGATTAAAAAAATGAATTATAAGAGAGAATAAAGATGTGTGATGATTACACTAGTGTAAACGTTAGTTACACCCAGTGTTGTAAAACTCGGCCTAGGCGGCCAAGTACTCGGCGCCTAGGCGCTCCTCGGCAATTCACTGCACCGCTTTTCTTCTCCAAGGTCAAAAAACTCAGAATCGGCCCTAGGCGGTCCAAATCGGACCTAGGCGGCTCTACTTGGCCTAGGTGGTCCAACTCGGTCTTAACAAAATTTTGACTTTTATTAAAAAAAAAACTCGATTTCTCCAAGAGCCTACCATTCCTTTTTTCCTTTTCATGCTAAGACGCAGCCTAATTTCAGTTCTAAACTCGCAACCACCATTGTTATCATCCAATTCGAAGTTCTAAACTCGCAAACCTCTTATTTAAGTTCGATTGAGGTACGTCTTTCATTTATTGAGACATGTTCTTGAACTAATATGTACGTGTTATTAATTGTATTTGAATTTTTCATTTGTATTTTGTAGAATATTTATTAACTTTTGATATTTGACACATATATAATCTTTGAAAAATGAATTTCTTTATAAAATACCATATCCGAGTACTCCTTGAGTACACCCCGCCTAGACCGAGTATTCGCAATTCCCTAGTCGAATGCCCTGGGAGCACCTAGTGACTTTTACAACCTTGGTTACACCTATGTAAAAAGTCGATTCGGTATGTAAAAGAATGCTGTAATTTTTTTACGTATATGTAACTTACATATTACATATATGGAAAAATATATTTAAACAAAATTGTTACATTAAGTGCTTTCGAGTTCTTAAAACTCAAGTGATTCTCAAAAGAAATATATATATATATATATATATTAATTATTATACATTTTAATTATTAAAATGTTTTTTAATGAAAGGGTAAAATGGCCCAGTTGTCCTCATGTGCAAGGCACATAATTAAACTTAACAGGAAAAACTAACTGGGTTAAGGTTAAAGAAAAACGGTGTAACATTTGAAAGTATAAATTATAAACCAAGTCAATTTTAAAGATAAATGATAATTAATGAAATCTGATACAAACATAAAGAACATTAATACCATATCAAATGTCATAATCATATCGTTAGAATTTACTACTATATAATGTTATGATCATATTATTTAAATGCACTTAATACAGTGAAACCATATACCAGTGTCATCAATGCCTCTATCTATATTGTCTTAGTATTGCCATTATCAAATATATTTTATAACTAATCATCTTTGCTATGACAAAACTCACCTTATTTTACATCTTTATTCTTCTCGGCTTCTCAGGTACGATTTAAGTTATTCAAATCACCCATTATTACAACATTTTAAGTTTTCTTTCTAAATTATTTTCAAAAGATCGAAATTGGGTTCTACATGCACTTAAACATCAAACCCAAGTTTTTTTCCTTTCTACCATGATATAACTTATACCGTTGAATTGAAACATAAATCTACAGGTGTAATGGTGATGGCTGCAATGGAAGAATCTGCCTTCGAAGGCCTAGTGCATCCATCTGAAACGTGTAATAAGTCATTGGGGACTTGTTCAATTAAGCATTGTTGGTCAACTTGTTGTGCCTTCAAATGTAAACGGTGGTTTAATGGAGAAGGAATGTGTACTAGCTTCGGAAGGGGCCTTTCATTTTGCAAATGCTCATATCCGTATTGATGGATGTTTGTGTTTTTTGTATTCCTGCAAATTAAACCTCCTCATTTCATTTAGGATTATTGTTATCGCGGTTGTTAAAGAAAAGGTTACAAGTAATAAAACACAAATTGTCACAATTGTTGGGGTCTCGGATGCATGTTAAATTGATTAAATGATCCTTATGTTTTAATGATTAGTGTTTTTGTGTTTTTTCAGGCAATTACGGTTAGGACTGTTCAAAGGGTAAGACCCTACCCTTTTACCTAATACTATACCCGGACCCTTTACCCTTTTAGGAAAAAATGTGGACCCGAGACCCTACCCTCTAAACACTAAAAGGGTCGGGTATAAATAAGGGTTTCAAGGGTCCAACCCTTTACCCTTTAAAGCAGTAATCGCAACTCCTTTTCTGCATTTACTAGTTGCATATCTCATATATGACTTTAATATATATCATAGAACAATTATACTTTCATTTAATAACACTAGTAAACTCTAACTTCGAAAGTTTATCAACCATTTAAATCAATGCAAATAATATTCACATTCACAAATTACATATAGAGAGCAATTCAGTGATATATATATATATATATATATATATATATATATGTTTCCAATCAGTAGTATGGCCTTTTATTTTTATTTTTCTTAATAGTTGAGAAATTTATAATGAATCATATATAAAATACAAACCACTCCTACATTTTAGATTAATCGCGAATCTAATGTTTATCTATCTAGAAATTAGTAAACGGGTCAAGAGTTTGAAAAATGGTCGGACCCTTGAAACCCTTTTACTCTTTAAGGTGAAATTTATAACATAAAACTCGAGTTGTAACCGCCACCAACGTCAGGGTCCACCGTAAGCTACGGTGGCCACCGTAGCTTACGGTGGCTTTGAAAACTTCTACGCTAGCTTTGTTCTGTTTACGCTACCCTTCTTACGCCAGCCTCTACCGTAGCTTACGGTGGCTACCGTAAGCTACGGTAGCCTTAGCTCCAAAACTTTCTTCTTGGTTTGACTTGTTGACTGCTATCACCAACTCTCAAGTCCTTTGCTCCTCTCCATCATAGTCCGCTTGAATCACCATTTTTTTTATCACCTATACCTGCAACATACACAATATGAAGTAGTAACCTAAATCCTTGAAATAACACGTAAACGCTCATGTTTACTTAGAATTACTACACTTAAGGGTGGCTCTACAATCCACCCGTCACATTCCCACACTTCAACGTTGTTTGCCCTCAAGCAACTCAATCAATTTCTTTCATATATAATCTTTTAAGCTTAATAACACTTTCCTTCACAAGGTTTTCAGTCAAGGTCCCAGATCATACCCCATTCCTTGTATGTCATACAAACTATAGTCATCCTTCACAATTTCAAAACAATCAAACAATTAAACCTCTAGCCAAACCTAACATGTTTCTTTAATTTATCTCATGCCATATCCCATACAAAAATTCATCTCAATCCGGTGCCTTCATCACAATTATCAATACTCGAACACATGTGCAATCCTACTATAATAAGCTCATGCAGCTGTCAAACCTCCACCTACAATTGCTTTAGTAATTGTGCAAATCAAGAGATCTTATCTCGCGTTGTAATGAAGCCAAGTATTTAGGTGCGGAATGGGAATTTTGAAAGTAGCGCATGCGATCAGATCCGACCAAGTTATTACATACAACTAATCACAATTGTATAACTTCTAACTATAATACTATAAACTGACTTATTTTTTTTTCTCTTTTTTTTTCATATAAACTGACTTCATTTTTTTTACTTTAATAAAATAACAACATACTATTTCTTCATACTTCTTCACTAATGTAACAATTACATAACAAACCTATTAACTAGGCCGGATCTTTTCACAATGAAATATGTCAAGGGTAATCGATAAACAATAAGCACTAGGTTCAAAATTGGGTATCTAAAGACCAAACCCCCGCCCCTCTCATTGCCCACGCTCATATTTGTAATGTATGAAGCCCAATCCCCAATACCCACACTCTCACTCATCCCGGACGAGGCTTATCCTAATTGCCTCTATCCTTTTTGCATGCATACCAAGCTAAGGTCTCGGAAAGCAATCATTGAACGAGTTCTAACAAGGAATGTCACATTGTCCATCTCACAACTATATGCACCCCGAGTCTCGAATTACTCCATTTACATGAGATAACTAACTCAAAACATGTCACCTTTAGCTAGAAATTTAACTGAACTCATACCCAACAACTAAGCCATAATCATACAAAGGAACCTGACCATGATAAAGGACCTCAATCTCAACCTATCACATTTTTTTTATTTTTTTATTATTTTTTTATTATTATTTTTATTTTATTATTTTATTTATTTTTTATTCCAAATTTTTCATCCCTCATTCCCACGCTTGAGGTACATTGTCCTCAATGTTGGTTCTTTTATTTAAAACACCACCGACAAACACAACCCTTAAATTCCAACTTGTTATTACTCCACCCAACCTCCCAAAACCCAAACATAAACATAAAAATAAGATACAAAAATGTACAAGGAAACACCTGATTCGCTGCCGACGCAGCTCAATAGTAACGTGGTTGCGGTGGTCCAAAGATGGACGTCATCACGTCCGTTAATTCGCCAAAACCAAACGACCCCTGATCCTCTCCACCAGCTTGACCTTCTCCTTGAGCTTGTCTTGAACCTTGAGTTTGATGCGGGTTCACCCATTCTGAATGATGCAATGGCGGCATGGGATAATTCACCGTACCGTCGTATGGTGGCAACGTAGTGTAGTCAATAATCGGTGGGTCCGCCACCACAGGTTGCCCCGAATGCCATGCTTCATGCATTCGTCTTTGACGGTCATCCTCATACCGATGGTTGATTTCTCTTTGTTCAGCATAAGCATGGGTCCGGTTCCACACTTCTTGAAGATCATACATTTGCTTTTGGGCCCGTTCCATGCTTGCGCCCATGAATGTTTGGTGATCAAACAATGTCTAGGTTGTCTCGGCCCAATTATAGAAGTTTGTTGGCCTGGTGTTGATTATTACATCCCGCATGCTGCCATGGTGCGCCCAATTCGAGTCAAATGTTTGCCTCGAATAGTCAAATGGTAGGGAACTTCCCTGTCCTTCGCACTTGAACTACCACCTACCCTTTCACTTTCCATTGCGACCCGCTCACCCGGCTCATCATCATAATCACTTTTCCAATCTCTCCCTCGTCATCATCACTCTTAACTTCATCTTCTTCTCCCGGTTCCAAAGGTCTAGCATCAACCTTCAATGCCCTCCATCTTTGTCCCTCACTTTTCAACATATGGTACCTGTCACTTGCTCGGTATTCCCAACCAACCCCTAGCTTTGTCACATCGAACGGCTTGTGTTTCTTCCCAAACTCCAATATCATCATCTCCAATAACACCAAACCGCATCAACAACGCGGTAATCAACCGACAATGTGGGATAATCTTTCTACTCACATTATTCCGGCTTATCCAAATATTGTTAAGTACTAGATATCGGAACGAAACAAGTGGTCCTCCATGCATCAAAGAGTATAGGATCGGGACATCGGGATACCGAACTTCTTGCATATCCCCTCTTCTTGTCATGACATTGTGTAAACAAATGATGACCAACATTTTTGGCTCAATCTTTAAATTCTTCCTCAACAACTTCCCACTATGCTTACCAGGCAAAAACAACGCTTCCAATATAGTGTTCCAAGTTGGATGCTTGTCTGGTTGATAATATAAGTCATTCAAATTTGGATACACGTAGTTGCTTTGAGGCTTACAATCAAATCGTGCAATTTCCCTCATTGTTTCAAATGACATAGTGACCTCAATGTTGTTAACAGTTCATATGAGTTTCATCCATGAGGGTTTATTAAACGAAGGACATCTCAAATTTGACATCCATTCTTCAATTTCATCGATGAAAACATACTTCTCGTTTCGATCATAACACTTGAGGGCTGCTTCCCAACCCAATGCCTTGAATCGATCAAAAACATCAAACGAACCAAACTCACGTTCCGGGACCACTTTCTCACAAAGAAATGCGCCGTACTTCTTTGTCAATGTATTCATTTTCTCATGAAACAACTCTGGTTGCCATCTCAAATCATGATCTGTTAGTGGCCCATGAGTCCAATCCGGTTTAACATAATGCACCTCTTCTTCCCGTTCTTGTTGTTGTTCTAACCTCCGCTTTTTTGCTTGTTCGGCGGCAGAGTTGCTAGATGAACCCGCAATCCCATTTCCTTTATCCTTAGCAGAACGTCCCATCTAAACAATGACAAACATTAACCAAGTTAGTATTCATCTCTATATACATTC